>NC_043990.1:30237198-30837198 GCF_902150065.1 Myripristis murdjan | reverse complement strand
GCAGGCAAAATGGCATGAAAATAGGGAGTGTCACTATGGAGCCTCAACATAGTTGATGCTTAATTGTTAGTGGCGAGCATGCCAGTGATCTTCCGTGTATACATGGTTCCGTGTATACATTTTGTTGTCTCTGTTCTTATTAGTTCACATACAACTTCACCAACTAGACAATTTACCAAAAACTTGAGGTATTCCTTATAAGTCTATATGGAAAGTAAATGGTTTTATAGAAAGTGTTAGTCATGGTTTTGGCAATTGTTGTGGGGATTAATTCTGGTGTCTAAGCTGTGTCTGTGCTACCAGACAGTGGCCAGGAGAGAGCGGAGGCATTCCCCCGCTGTGACCACTGCCAATGGGGAGAGGGAGAAAAAGAGCCAGGTTTGTTTTCTTGGCTTGTGATCTCATGCATGAGCTCAAGATGCATGGACTAACCCGGTGGTTCTCAAACTGAGGTCCTTAAGGAGCTCCAGAGATCCACAGATGAGAAAAGTTTAATTTACCAATAATCTAATTTGCCAGAAACTATTGCAACAAGAGAATATGTGACTAATCTAGTCATGGGCTTTATCACCACTGTCTCACTTTGTAAGTTAAACATATCATTGTTCTCATGGGAACATTGGGCTTTTGTGACAGCAAAGAGGATACAGAAAAGAGTCAGAGTAGAGAAAATGGAGGATATATAAGCATACTCAACTGACAGTTTCAACACTTTAAACATGATTAGTACAAATGTACAGAGGATTGAGAAGGTATGCAAAATGGCAATAGTCGGTCTATCACTAGAAATTACAGGGACCCCCCAGAGGAATGATACTACACATATACTGCACATATATGTGTGGTGTTGTTATGACCTAATGTGTATCTGTTTGGGACATGAAAGTTAGAGCAAAGCTGTACTTTGGCTTTGCTGTTGCTTCAATTCCTTCACTTATGTGTATTTTAAACAATCAGCCAAGCCCTGCTCATGGTTTCAAGATGCAAGATAAACAGACATTTTATAGTTATAGGACTGATGCATAGGTGATCAGTTAATGAAAGTAACTTATTAACTGTATACCTCTGTGTCTTACTAATTTGAATATTTTTTTCTCTGTTATGATGTAATGGATATGGTGTAGTATCCTGTGAAATTAATAGTGAAATGGTTGTTTAACCTATGGCCTAGTGACCACACCTGTACCTAATAATTTCTGATTGTCTATGCATCAGTCATTTAAATAAATATATGTTTATCTTGTGTCTTTAAACCCTGAAGAAGGCTCTGCTTGTCTAAAATAAACCATAGTTGGAGTTGGAGTGTGTGACTTTTGTGTCTAACTGAATTGCGTTTGCTCAGCAGCCTGCGCCTCTTGCGAGACATTTGGTGGAACTGGCTGGGCTAGTGGTTTTCAGAGCAGCTCAGGAGCTTTCAAGGACTACTCAGTAAAATGAAAAATTGTTTATTTCATTACAGTTTAATTCACTTCATGGTATGATACAAAAAAGGATTATTTAAATATAGTGATTATTTAAACAGCAGCTTGTATTTTTATCTCACTTCTTTGAATTTATTGTCAATATTCAAGCATGATATCTAAACTATTTAACAAAATATCTTCATATCAGGGCAAAATCACTTCAAAAGGGGGTCCAGAGCTTCAGGAAAGTCAATCTGGGGGTTGAGAACATGAAAATGTTTGTAAACTAGTCTAGGCTTATCATCTTTTTCTCACCAATATGTATGTTAGTTATTATTATGGGTAACTAGCTACAAACCTTAAAAACATTTAAACACAACTGACCAATTTGCCACTGAAAAAAATCAGTGGCAAATTGGTCAGATTCTAGTCAAAACAGTATCAAAATTGTCTTTTCAGTATGTTGAGATGGCAAAATTGACAATTAGCTGTTCATATTCACTCTTGTTCAAGAGCTGAGGACTGTCACCTGCAAGCCCTCTATACATGTTACATAGTGTACTCTATTACCATATGTGTCGTGATAAATGGATTTGTGCATGGGGTTGAATTAAACAGGAGCCCTAATGTCGGCCTAATTCTCTCTTTCCTTCTCCGGGGAGCAGCGCTCTCCCCAGGACAGAACAAAGGTGGACACGATGCGAGTGAGGAAGGTTAGCATGGCTCTTCCGTTGGTGTTCCTTGCTCAAACATGAGGACCGACTCACCATTTTCATCTTTGCATCACTTGCACATCACCAGAAACCTTTTAACAATTGCTTTGTATTGGGAAAAAAAGACACCAAGCATGTCAGTCTGTTTGCTTGTGGGTTGCTTTCTGATTGTTGTCTTTCTTTTAAGGCTTGTATATTTCTTCTTGACTATGCAAGAATGTGCTAAGGATTCAACTTTCTCAAAGACAGTGTTGGTTGCTGCTTCTCAAAATATACTACTATTTTCACAAGAATCAAAGACAATTGGCCAGATCCAGCAACATTCTCTTAAATATTTATCATTATATTTATTTTCTGTTATTTTTCTGTCAAGAAAAAAAAAGAACTCAGCTCCCCAAATGTTCTTAGTCAGTTAAATTTGCTCTTATCCAGGTGTGCTGAAAGATGAATCCCATAACTTAATAAGCTAATTAGCTTTATGAGTGGGTGTCAAAAAGACTAGATTTAACCAACAAGGTTAGGTTTATCACTGTGTTATTAAAAAAAAAAAACCTAGTGGAAAACAAATTATTTGGGGCCTAAATATATCAAATATGACTTTATGTTTGAAGTTTTTAGCTGTGACACACTAAACATTTGTCATGAGCATTTCTTATTAGCATAAATAATGTGCCCAGTTTTGGCATGCAGTTCCCTGAAGAGCAGTTTGTTGTACTGTGTGCAAAAGAATTGGACACGCCACCAAACAAGGCTTGTAGGAAGAAAATTAACTAATGCAGGGCTGGAATCTATGTAGAATTGAACTGAAAATTTAAAAAAAAAAAAAAAAAAAAAAAAAAAAATACTAAACACTAAACAACACTGTAACTGCTTCTTAATGTCTGTTGTCTACTGGATTTTTTTTTTTTTTTTTTTTGCTGTTATGTGACCTCCCAAACGTCTGCATTCAAACAGTGTTATTTTAATCTAATCCTTATAGTTACCCTAAAACCTAATACTGTCAGTACTGTCATAAAGAACTGATATTCATGTAATGCATTTTCATTTCCCTGCATTGGGTAGATAATTTGTGGACGATGACAGTGAGCATTTTTTTCTGATCTTGGTAAGAGTTCTCTGTGCCACTCATGAAAAAGTCTCTTACTCAACATAAAAGCAAAAATAAGAAAATATTGGTGAATCCCAGAAATCAGTGGGTACAGGCAAAACAAAAACAAATCAGATAACATTACATATAATTTGTTCCTTGCATCTGGCGCAGTGTATTTTTATTAACTACATTTGCATTTTTTAATTAACTTTTCCTCCATTCAGAGACAAAAGTGTATAAGTTGAAAATACCTGAGAATACTGCTTTTAAGTATTTTTTTTCTGATTAGAGTAATCGGTTCACAAATATTGAAGGGATTGGTTGAATTTACATCAGCTGTTGCAATTGCAAAATTCCTGAAAGGACTGTATGGTAAAAAGTAAAGCAGTGATACTCATCCTTCTGCACAGTCCACTGCACTGCAGCAGCAGCCTCTGCATGCACAGTTCTTAGTGTATGTGTATCTGCCTGGCTTCTCATACTGAAGGCTGCAATGTGATGCTTTCCTTCATTTTCTTTCTTTTTTTTTGGCTGAATTCCTCATCTCTCCTTCTCTGAGGTGGACATACTGGATTTTGCAACAATCTTCTGTCTTGCTGCAAACCCTTTGTTTTATGTCATTGCCAGTCTGCTCATATTCAGTAATGCTTACTGGATTCTATTGCAAGTTAACAGTAAAAGTAAAACATGAGAATGAATTTTGCATTATCTCCACATCTGAGACCAACCAGCTGTTCCCCTTTTTCTCATTTTCCACAGAAAAGAGCTAAGAAACTTGAGGGTGAAACTATTTATATCAGACATAGCAATTTAATGTTGGAGGTTTGTATCAAACTCAAATGTCATCTTACTTTTCAAATGTTGGCCCCCATATGTTTTGCTGTCAGCATGGACTTTATGTTGAATTTCTTTTTGCTTTGATACCTTTTCTTCTTTTTTTCTTCATTTCTTTCCTTGTTTTCAGCTAAACCCTAAAGGCTTGGCATGCACTATTTTCCTCTCTAATTCTAATGCAAGTAGCTTCACTTCTCTTTGATGTTGTCTGTAATTTCTTATTTTCATTTTACCAAATATATGACTGGGAGTCGTTTCTTGCTTAGTATCCTTCAAGGAAACCTTATAGTGCAACAGCTTGGGCTTCGCAGCTGCAGCAAACACATTCAACAATATACCTACAAACAGCAATTGCCGTGTTCAAGCACTCTGCAGGAAAGTGGAGAGGATTAGCTTTTGCATCATATGACACCTGTCATGAGTCTCAGAGTCAGTTATAAGTATTTGAAAATCTCAAATTTGACCATGATGTAGCAGCTCCACTTGTCTGGCATCCTGTTTAATATTGGAATTTTCAAATTCCTTTGATATCTTTTTATTCATGTGAAGTTTAATCAAAATCAGATGACCGGCTTATTAATTTTATACTTTGAGTTCATTTTCAAAAGTTGCATAATGCAAAAAAATCAAGATGGCTAACAGCAATGGTCCAAGAGGCAAATTGAGCATTAAGGAGCTGTTGTAAGGATACCATGCACAAGTCTCCCTGAAAATACAGCTTCCATGCCCAAGTTGATCATCTGTGTATTTCCTGCTTCATAATTAAGGCAGGGAATGCCAGAATGTTTTTTTTCTCCCAGTCAGATATTTCACAGTGATGTTAGTGATTGATCATGAACATGTAGCAGTTTCTAATGTCATTGTGTGGCCATCTGTTGCTGTCCTCATAATTACAGAAGACCTCCAGCTCCCTGGCATTTCATTCATTAACTCTAGATTTCTCACTCTTCCTTACAGTGTTGGTTCTGCACTGTAATTCTGTGACTGTTCATCTCCATTGTTTTCTATTCTGTACTATTTTCCATTCAGTGCATAAAGGAAAATTCCAGACGAAAACACTGTCAGAACTAATTAAATCTCTGGATATATGATTTGTATTGCATTTCTGATGCTGTTTTGTTGTTTGATGTGGTGCTTTTGTTATTCTGTAGCTAACTAGCCAAAAGTTAATCCACTTGATGTCACTGGTGGATATTCTCAGCACAGCGACAATGGTTTTAAATCTAAAACAGGTGTGTTAGCTGTGAGGTTTCAGTGTCTAAAAATGAAGCAAGGGCTTGTTGTATAATCACTAATTTGCAGCAGTGTTAAAGAAAGGTACTGGGAGAAATT
Source organism: Myripristis murdjan (assembly GCF_902150065.1). Lineage (NCBI taxonomy): Eukaryota > Metazoa > Chordata > Actinopteri > Holocentriformes > Holocentridae > Myripristis > Myripristis murdjan. The sequence continues at coordinate 30,831,826 of NC_043990.1, read as the reverse complement.
CAGCATCGAAGGAGATTACACTCTGATTAAGTGCCACTGTAGCTGCTCTCTTTGTTCATTGCACTTGGGCAGCTGACCAACTCAACAACAGTATTATGCCCTAAAACAATGAAACTACACCTGAAAGAAAACATTACTTGCCAATCCCTGGTTTTAAACAGTGAATTTAGGGCTGGAGTGTTCCTTTAATCAACAGGGAATGTTATTTTTCCATTTTTAGAGTAAAGCCAATATAATGTCACTGCAGCAATAAATTAGTTGCTGTGAAATGGTCAGTAATCCAGCAGTCACCCACTATTAAACAAAGTACAAACCTTTTTTTCCTTTATATTATTTTTTCATCTTCATCTTGGGGATTGCATTGGCTTGCTGTTTAACTTTATTACAATTAATCATTAAAAAACTTGATTATTATCGATTGTTGTTGTTTTTATGTCTAATTTTGCTTGTGCTGCTGAGCTGATAAGAATAAATTCAGGATTAGAAGGATAGTTCCCATTGTTACTGAGTGCTGGATACTGGGTGGATGCTCTAAATGCTAACTGTTAGCCTCCTGCTATTGTGGTGGACTTTCCCCCAGCTATTTTTTTTTTTAAATAAAAAAAATATTTATATATATTTTTTAAATTTCCCCCCGCTATTTTTTTAAAAATGTCTTCTGATATACAGTATGTCAGAAGACAAAAATAACAACTTCCTCCAGAATACTAAAAGATAGCTGGAAAGTAATGTTGTAGCTTCACTTCTTCCACTCCTCTCTGTTCCACATGTTTCACATAGGCCTACCAGCACAAAGATCTTAGACGGTACAAGAACTAGTTCTACTGTTTATTTTTTGTTTTTGCTTTTTTGTTGTTGTTTTTATGTCATTTCTCATGTAGTTTCTAATTCACTTTAATGCCCTACTCTCCTTTCACTCTGCTTGCCTTTTTTCTATCTTCCTTTCCACATTACACTCTTTCTTTTCATCACCATTTTTCCTTCATTACTTTCATATTCTTCCTTCCAACTTTGTATTCTGTTTTTCTCTGTAATCTTCCTCTTGAAGGATCTGGATAAGACCCAGACTGAGATCATGCGTCACCACACGAGCATTAGTGAGCTGAAGAGAAGTTTCATGGAGTCAGTACCAGAGCCTCGCCCCAGCGAGTGGGACAAGCGTCTGTCCACCAACTCACCTTTCCGCACCGCCAGCATCAATGGCCAGCTGCAGCCAGCAGTGAGTAGGCCTACACTATCTTGGGAGGCGAATACATGCTGCTTTGGTATCAGTACTGCTGGTTTACACCACCTTGTTTTACCTAAGCTGATAAGTTCATCCACACCCATCTCCATGACAGGGGTCCATTGGAAACTGACTGTGTGCAAATAATGTTTAAATATAACAATCACTCTAGAAATTGAGACCATGGAAAAAATAGCTGTGAAGTCAAAATGGTTCAGGTCACCAATATCACAAATAAAAGGAATAGATGTGTTTTCAAATGTAGTTTGAAATGAAATAATCTATGTAGTAATCTGTCTTGAACTAGTCTCTAATCCAATCCATTCCAATGTGTAAATTTCCTCAGGCATACAGGGACAATGCACAATGATAAACATTTCCGTAAATATGCATTGGAATTAGCCAAAATGCAAGTTTTCATCTCCAATCCCTGCAATTACCACAATTGCCCTTCCTCAAAGAGCATTCAAGTTTTGAAGGTAGGCCATGCCTATACAGCCAAATGTTAAAATGTATTTAGCTTGCAGTGTTCCCCAAAAGAGTAATGCATCCTTCCACTCCTTTGTGCCTCTGGTTTTCCTGGTAGATATGTTTTTTTTAATCACATGCCTTTTAATCCCAGCATGCAAATGATGGGCAATCCCCCTGCTCTTATCACCAGCAGTCAGGTGCTGAAGTGAGACTTGTTGGATCAGAAGGGCTCTGGAGAATCAGAAATTCATATCGCTCTCTGCAACAAAGTCAAGACAAATTTAAAAAACAGTGTACCCTTTTGAGAATTCACTGGCTCTTTTAGCCCAACGCTTAACAAAGTTTTTACTGATTTTCTCTGACATTTCAATATTTTTAGATAAAATATGGTCATATGGTAGTTTTACAATTGAAAAAAAAAATACTGCAGACAAAAAGCAAACTATGAAGTTTACTGGCGGTTTACACGTGCTTTAAGGTTGTTGTAAATTTCTTCCACACATCCAAATTGGTTGGGCTCCTGAAAAGTTGGATGAAACTTACTTTTCATGTGTACATGTCAGTGCAAAGGAAATCCAAAAAAGGTGTTCATATGGTACTTGATAAATGTGGCCCACTGAGTTGGAACATTAACCAGCAAGCTAATTTAGCAAAATTTACGTGATGTAGATAGATATATTTTGATAGGTAGAGTTCAGCTTACTTCCATACACAGTCCAGGCTTTGGAGACAGATTCTTGGATTGGGGCCTATTCCAGCATTTGCCTTGGGTGAGAGGCAGTATGCATGTCACTGATTCTTGGGAATTTGGATAAAACAGGTTTTAATTTTGAAAAAAAAAAGTGAGTTAAATTCCAAAATCTGAAGGTATATCATTATAGGCCAAGGTCTTGGCTGTTCAGCAATGTACCGGTGCAACCGCCTCATTTTGCATTTTTTTCATAAAATAGGCGTTTTTCCAGTTATTAGGCTACTTTGTTTTTGTCAACACTGTTACCGTAATGTTTTTTTTTTTATTTGAAAAACATATTTTTGTATTAAAGAGACTATTACTTTAATAACTCAACAGCACCCAGGAAACATATTGTAAGCATATTCATTTAAAACCAATATAACTGCCTCTGACGGTGGTGACACTAATGTGACGGTGGTGACAGTGGCCTCATTACAACATACATTTCCAAAATTTATACCACTCAAGTCAATGGCTTCTTGCTCAACAACTTTATTTAACTATTTGGTACAAATAGTTAAATAAAGTGGGGGGGGTCACATTACACATTACACGCTCAAGCAGGATTGCCCCCGGTATGTACGTCATCACGTTTAAATACGACACACGCATGGCCCGACGTCATCATGAATCAATATAGGCCTAGTTCAAATACATTCATCATGTGTTCCTTTTAACTAAAAGACGTTTTTGTAGGCTACCTTGTAATCAGACATGGGATGTTTATTTACCTTAAGTTTCGGAGGTAACTTCCTTCTTCAGAAAGGTCCAGCTGACAGCCGGAGCAGCACCTGTCAGATCCGGTAGACCTGACCTGACCGGGTGGCCGCACACTGTGCGGTGCCAGCCGGCACCAGGTCTGCCGGATCTGACAGGTGCGCCGTGCACACAGACTGCTGTACTTTCATTATAAACCGACTTTTGTTTATATGCGGTTGCAGCAGCACAACGGACACAACACAGACAACATGGTTCATTATTGATTGCGCAACGCGGCGATTCGCTGGTAATCGCACTGCGCGCATTAAACGGTTTTGCGGAGGCAAGAGGAAAGTTGCATGATTTACACCGTATCCACGTTCGCGCTGCGTGCGTGACCGTGCATGTGCTCGTGCATGAACGCTTGGGCGCGGTACAAACTTTGTAATGTGAGTGGCCTCTAACTCATTCATTTCATTGGATAATATGCCGGTGGGGTGAGGGGAAGTCCCTGATTGATCGAAAAGATTCTTCTGATTGGCTGAGCCTCTTGTAAAAGTGGCCCAGCCGCCACCGCCTCTGCTCTGCAGGCATAACTTATCGATCACAAGTGGCTTTTCTCAGGCTCAATAGATAGATCACAGATAAACAGAACTATTTTTAGTCAAAAGGAAAAAAAGGCTCTTGATGAGCACTTCAGCGTGAGAAATTGGAGGTGTGGTGTGAGAGCGTGTGGAGCCAATCAAATGCGTGACTCTCACGGCCAATGCGTGAGAGTTGGCAGCTCTGTAGCATCCCTAGTCACCTCAGCGCGTCCAATAGGAGAGAATTGTGGAATCGGATAAAAATGGCAGATTTTGGCAGAACGGCAAAACAACAATAGAGGAAAGCATCACTGCAGCTGTCTCTCTGTGTGCAGAGCTGTGGGATACCAGACTACAGTCCTACCGATGTGCATGTGTGCGCCCTGCTCTACACACGCGTGCACGCTGCTCTACGCCAGTCTGCACCGTACCCAGTGCAGAGTGCGGCCCAAACCGCATGCTATGTGAAAGCGGCTTTACTATAAAGCTAGTGAGGCCACACCTGCTGCATGCACTGTGCATGCAGCACAGATCATTTCTAGAATCCTCCCCATAACAGCAGGACTGCTGAAGCCACACTACTGCTTTTGAGCACAGGGACTACATCTGGTCAAGTAGTATTTGATGATGTTACTGGGCTTAATATATTTACCTATGCTATTAAAGTTTAACTAGCAAAAATTAAATCAAAATGTGTTTATACAGTAGCTTGCCAGCTGGTAAATTATGCTACATTTAAGCTAGGTAACACCATCTCATTGACGATTTAAGAGGGCATCTTTTTCTGCCTTCTGCTAGCTGTTTTTTTTTTGGGGGGGGTTGCGATATGATGCTATCACAATATTTTACCTATGATAATATTTTGAGTATTTTTTATTTTGATAGAGAAATCAGGGGACAGTACATATTAATAGACACCTTCGTGTAAATATGTAGGATTGTAGCGAGCAGCTAATTTCCATCCTTTGTCCCTGGGCAGGTTGGTTATCATTGTAAAAACAAATAGGATATAGGATAGCAATACAGGCAATTCTGCAATATGTGATATATTGTTAGAGAATCAGCTATGACACTGTGTTCTTAACTTGAACTGTACACATATCCTTCACTTGGTCGTGGTGTTGGGTTTTATCCATGTCATTCCATTGTTTTGGCATTGGAGCATTGCAAATGTCAAGTCTGTCACCTTAGGTTGCTACAGGAAAGAATGAAACCACATACTTTGGTAATAAAACTATTTTCTTTTAATCTGGCTTGAATGGAAATGTAAGATTCATGTCATACATTACGAGTTATACAGGGGATTTTTGTCATTGAAGATGGTATTTGTGTATATACTGTACAAATGTGTGTGTGTGTGTGTGTGTGTGTGTGTGTGTGTGTGTGTGTGTGTGTGTAGGTCAGGATGCCCACAGTTGTACCTGAGCACAAAGTATTTGGTGGTGTGTCTGAGGTAAAGGTACTCTAATTTGGGGCTTTCTGGCACAGGCTGCAGTAAGAGAACACTATCTAGCGTTTCTTTATGATCTATATAAAGAACGGACTATTAGTGTGAATGGCAACTGAAGGCTATGGCTATGGCATGTTGGCTAAAAGAAGTAGCTCTTCAACTTCACTGGATTATGCTTGGCCGCAACCTTGGAGATGCCCTATCCCAAGCCTCACCCTTTAAACCCTAATCCCTGCCTCCTTACCAGTGCCTCTGCTCAATGAATGGCTCCTGCAAGCTTTGTTTTCTTGCTTGACCTTTCAATCAGTCGCATGGCTGGGTTCGTCCTGACAATGTATTCGCATGACTCTTGTTATAACCATGTCTGAATTGATCAGTGAAAGACTAAAAAGCAAAAAAACAGGAAAACAACCAGAAGACCAACAGTCACTAGCCAAAAGACTGACCCCCATTCGTCCCCTTCATGTCATTGTCTTACCCACTCATCCTACCCCTCACTGGTTGTCGTTATGTTTTTTTTTTTTTTTTGACATGTCCTTCCTCTATATTTCCCTCTCCCTCCCCATGACAACACTGTCCTCATCTTTCCCTTCACTTTTGAAGTCCTGCCCTGGCTCCCCCATCAAATCTCAGTTGACTCCATCTTCTTCTCCACCACCCTCTCCATTCCTTCCTCCACATTTGGAAATGGATATGGAAAGCCAGAGAGGATCTCAGTCTTCTGGTCACCCAGTGTTTTCCTTTGGCTCTCGTCCCTCCTCTACACATGTCTTTAAATCACAGTTTCTATCCCAGACTTGAGATCCAGCCCCTATCCACAAGTTCCTGCATAATAATCACATCCTTTCTTAGCACTTCAATAATGAGTCTATTGAATAAAGGCACATTTTCACTGTGCCCATAGAACAATTTTGGTAATTTGATATTATTACTGGTCTCTAGGAATTATGATTAAAGCCCAGATAAACAATTTTGGTAATTTGATATTATTAATGGTCTCTAAGATTTATGATGAAACATTTGATGAAAAACTAGAAACAACTGATTGCAACATCTTACATCAGTTTAAAAGACACAGCACATTTAGCAAAATTGTCAACTCGTCTCCGACTTGCCACAGTATTATGTGCTAAACACTTTGGCAAATATCACATCTCACTACATCCCACACATAGGCAGTATTATATTCTAGTACGGACTGACCCTGAAGTGACTTGAAAAACTGTGTAGCTCTTCCAGGAGTATTGCCATTGGAGATGGCAAGATGATTGACAGACAGATGGTCCAGAATAAACCAGTGAGGGTGGCATATTGTGGTCTTGCCAACCCATATCACATAGTTTCTATGGTGTTTCTTCTCCGCAATTGGCATTTGCACTGCCAAAACGGTTTGCACTAGCTAGTATTTTAGCTGCCAGAGAATGCCTTTCCAATCTCTGCCATGTAGCAGAAGTCCACAAAAACACAGTGGCCCCTTACTCTTGTTCCTCAGCTGCTCTTGCTGCTTCTCCTGTCTGTGGTGTGGGTCCCTATTTGTCACCTTGGAGTTCTCTTGATATTATAGCATATATTACTGGCTATGTTTCCATGCCAGAGTAACCCAGCTACTTGTTATACTCTGGAGGATGTCCTATTCAGGTAGAATATTTACTTGAATCTTGTCTACATTGAGTCTCTATTGCCATGAATGCAATAAGAGAATCTGTAATACAAGGGATAATGGGCCCATAATGCTGGGTGATTTGAAGAACTCAACTCAACAAGAACCAGTGGCTGACACCAGTGTTTTTTTGGGACATGGAGAGCTGAATTTTAATCGTGTCATTCATGTACTGGAGCCTCATTTTTATTACTGTGGGTAGATTTGACATTCACAAATATATCTATCTATCTATCTATCTATATCTATATATATAGATATATATATATATATATATCTATATATATCTATATAGATAGATAGATAGATATATATACATATATATATATAGATATAGATATAGATATAGATATTTAATCAGGAGAAAATATTCACCCATATTAAAATTAAGAGTAAATGTAAAATTAAAAGAGAAAATGGTGAACACAGATCCACATGACTCTGTAACCTTCTAGTGTGTGCTCGCCCTAGGAGCACCAGCTAATACTGGCAGCTCTGAGGTTGAGACATGTTTTACAAATAAATAAATAAATAGATAAATAAATAAACGATGTGATGTAAAGCTTGACACCACACAAAATATTACCCCCTTAACAAAAATCTTACTATGATATTACCAGAAAAGGTTGGTGATGCTTAGTGTTTGTTTTCCATGCAAAAGTCGGTATTAGTAGACTCTAAGCTTTATGTGAAAATATGTTGACCTGTGCATATGGGTGTTCTCTTATCAAGTTTGGGCATTATTAATCTCAACTGTGGTTGGAAAGTGGTGAACACATCTTTTCGAGGAATACTTCAACGTTTGGGTCGAATACTTTTTTTTCAACTTCCCCAGACTGAGACAAGATGTTTGATACCATTTTCACCTCTGTGCATCCAGTGGTTTAGTTCCTAGGGGTAACCCTTTGTGTTAGCTTAGCATAAAGACTTGAAGGCTATACAAGTCATTAGCCTGGCTCTGTCAAAATGAAAAAATAAACCTTACAGCAACTGCAAAGCTGTCTCACTAACACAGTGGATCATGTGGGTTTGAAATACATGTTGACGCTGACCCAAAACCTGGATACTGAGTAACTGGGTTAAGAAGAGAATTCTCTGTGCATGTAAACATAGTTACTGTCAGACTACACCACAGTCAGAGTTTGTTAAAAGCTGCAGGAGATTTCCTGCAAACCTCCTCCTTTCCCTCCCCAAACTATAACAGCCTGGAGAGCTTTGCCAATACTCTTGAACCCCCCTCCATGTGCCCGCTGTCCAACATCCCATTTCTCCATTTCCTCTTGTGTCATTCTACCTCCTTCGCCTGTCTGCTGGCCATTCCCCACTTGTCTGTTCATTGTTTTCTGTCTCTCTTGGTCTGACACTGCTGAGCACAGCGAGGGAGGCGACCTCTGTTCAGGCACAAGGTAAGAGTATGTAGTTTATCCCCAGCGCCAGGGGGACCACCACTCTGCAATCATGACTATCTGCTGGAAGAACATGAGGATGACAGTGAGGTTGAGTCGGAGGTGGAACAAGAGGAAGGACAAGCCTGTGGTCACACTGTAAGGGTGTCTATCGATGTGCCAGAGGAGGGCAGGAACATGGTTAACCCTTGTGAGCTAAACACTACCAAGCTTCACCAATCCCGGATCTCGTTCTTTCTGTCAGGCCTGCTAGTGATGGCCCTGACCATGCTGTGGCTTGCCTTCATATAAAAGGCAAAGACAAAATGGCTTGATTCCTGCAGATCTACTCCTACAAGGTGACCTTGACCATCTAGAGACTGCTTTATTCAAGTGCTGTTTCACCCCTCTACCTCTGAGTCATTCTATCTGGTCTTCATTCACAACCTTTGACCTTTAAACCCCCTCCCACACACACACACACACACACACATCTGTCCTATAAAGCTAAGATGGAGTGAAAATTATAAGGGATTGCTATTTTTTTTTTTTTTTTTTTTTTTTTTTTAACAATTTACTTATCTATTTATCTGTTAAAAAATAATCCCTTGTTCCATGAATAGACACACCATGTTCACACAGCGTGTGTCATGTCAGGGCATAAAATAATTCTTGTCCATATTAAATGACACGTTTGTTCACACAATCTGCATCGATCAAGTAATTGATGTTGATGCTTACTTGAACCTGGCATCAGAATATACAGTGTAAAGACAAAGGACATGTTATGACTGATCATTGAGATCTAATCTAATCCTGTGTGACTGTTGGTGTCAGTATTTTAAAGACAAAAGGAGGAAGTTAAGAGAAAGATTTCACCCTTGAAGAATCTACCAGGCATGTTTTGTTGTGTTGCTTTGTTGCTGTGTTGTTTTTCAGTGTAATTTTAAAGTCTTTTAAAGTCATTTGCTAATCATTTAAGGTTTGTTTTTGTGTAGGTTCCAATTTAGAGGCGGTCATTTGGTTTAACAGCCGTTTAACAGCCTGACTGTTCATCTATGAATGGCAGGGGAAGCACAAAACTTCATGTGACGCTTGCTGTCTGAACACAGTGTAATCACAGAGTCATTGCCATATATTCCATAGGGAAAAGCCAAGCAGTACTACTAATGAATGAATACTGCTTGCATTGTTATATATTTTCTCCCTTTTAAGAGTGCTAGTATTTTCTGCAGGACTGCATTCTGACACATCTCTGGTTAATCAATTGACTGAAGCTCTTCAGTAATGTTAAAATTTGTGTGCCACTGTGACTGGTATGTGTTAGTACCGTGTTAATGTTGGAGCAGGTGTTCACAGGGAAGACAATCAATCTATGTATTGTATAAATAAAGAATGCATGAGCTAGTAGCAGTGTTGGTAACACATTAGTTAGTAACATGTTACAGTATTTTTATTTATTTTTTTTATTTCTCCAGTAATGAGTACAGGAACAAATTAGGATCAAAAGAGTCATCTTTGTAAACAATCAAATTGAGCCTGTATTGTTAAAAAATAAACTCTAAGCCATTAGAGGATTAGAGGAGCATTGGACATCAAAGTGCTTATCTCAGTTGTTAAAAGTAAGAGAGAATGCAACTGACAATTTTAGGGGTATTATGCAAAAGCAACATATCAAGCTGTGTAAGTTATTACTGCTTCCAGTCGAGTAATTAAGTAAATACTATCACTTTTTGAAAAGAGTACCAGATTGAGTAATAGATCTCTTTGAGTTATGTACTATTAACTATCACCTTTCACTCATCTAACTTTAATGGCCTTAAATCGATGCTGTTGCACTTGTCACGACATGGTGTACTTGTTTACTTGACACTACTATTGGTTACGGGAAAAAAACAAAACAAAACAAAACAAAACCAAAAAAAACTGGTTGCTGAGCATTATGCTACTACTGGAGGTATTGTGCTTCCTTTGCTTGCATAACTACAATATGCAACTTTTCTTCTTGAGACAAGAACTGTGTGACCCTGCTATCCTTCCCATCCCAATGAACTCTCTATGTTGAAGCAACACAGTATATCCTGAGGTTGAGGCACACAGGGAGTTTTTTGTAACAAAGCAACGCTGATGATCACTGTTGGTCTTACTTGATATTTACCTCCGCCAGTGGAGTTGGATGGTGGATATGTTTTTGCCTTATTTGTCTGATTGCTTATTAGCAGGATATCTCAAAGTTATAAATGGAGTTGCACAAAAATTTGTGGAAGGGTTAGTTATCAGTCAAGAAAGACCAGATTAACTTTTCATGATGATTGGCCAACATGCAGAATTACAGTGGGCATGGCTTATCACAAAAAGTGTATAACTTGCCAAACATTCACATAACATGGCAAAACTTTGTGAAAAGCTTGGCCATGGGGCAAGGAAGAGTTCATTAACCTTTCATGCTGATTTGCCAAAAGGGAGTGTTGTGGTGGGTGTGGCCTATCATGAAAATGTGCAACAGAAATACTCCCTGAATCAACCACACATATATAGCTGTTTAATATTTGCATTGATTAAACAAAAACATTACCTTCAGTTAAAAGCATGAAAAGTATTGAAGAGGAATTGATACACTTTCAATTTAGGTAACTATGGGACATGGAAATGGCATATCCTGAACTGCATTGTGTTGGCAAACATGTTTTCTACGGTGTGCCATCTTTGTGTTGTTGTTCTTGTGTTCTTCATTATGCATTTGTTGGTGCATCACTGCAATTCCAAACAAAAGACTGTGAAGATGGATAAAGGTACTAGAAGTTTACATGCAAAATGTGAATGAATCGAATGGCCTTACTGAACCACCTTGTGTTTTTGGATGTATATTGTCTTTAGCTTTATTGCTGTCTTTTTTTAGACCTCCCTGCCTCATAGCTGCTAGCATTGGTGTAGATAGATATATTTACAGTGATGTTGAATGGCACACGTCCTGAGTCCCTGACAAATTAAAATCCGAAAGGACGCAGGAAACTCAACATTGATGCGTCCAGTGGATGCATCCTATGCTATAATGCTAACATCCTATAATGCTAACTCAGCACCTTATCTAGCCTTCACTGAAAGACAGTGGATTATTCAGTAAAGGGCGCTGATTCAAAACAGAGCTAAAGAACAGAGCTAGCAAGTTTTTATATCTACAGCGCACCAGGTTATGCTGGAGTTAAACTACAGGTGCACCCAAACATCCAGTTAAGTTTAAGCTTAAGCTGGCAAGTAAAGATTGTTTATTTTAATAATGTATTTGTTCAGTTATTTATTTATTTTGGACCCACTCAGTTTACCTGGGAACCACTCCAGTGACCAGCTGTGGGTCTCACTACACTGAAAACCCTTCAACATCACTGTATTTTTAGAGCATGTGCATTTGTCCCCACCCCACCCCCATAAAAACACAAAAGAAGTAGCATTTTATTTTGAAAAACATCTATAACGTTATAGACACAACAGTACTTTTTAGGAACATGTGTTGCTTACTGATTATTATATCGTGGAAATGCCAGTGTCAGGGATATTATTGAATCGCCCCCAACTGTGGCCTCATCCACCACCACAGATCCCAGCTATGAATATGATAACTTGAATTACTTTTAAATATAAAGTACATTTGTTAAATTTATTATTTGCTAACCACACTCCTGACCTCAAGACAAAGAAGTCTATTGATTTTGACCTCTCCTCTATAGCGCTGCCATCAGGCCAAACTTCCCAGTTGTGTATGTGATAATTTGAGTTATTTTAATTGAATCTTTTCAATTTTGCAGTGCATATTCATGAGTCCTACAGGGCTGTTCCTCTAGTCCCACCAACAGGTTGAATAATTTGTGAATTTGTTAATTGAATCTTTTCAAAGTTGCAGATTTCAGCGGCCACATGGCCTCTGAAATCCACAAATTGACCTCTAGCACCATCATCAAGCCAAGTTCAGGTTGTTTTGGGGAACACAGACTACAGGTGTTCACTGACATCATATTCATTCATTCCTTTATTTATTCAGGGAGGGCCAGTTGAGAGCAAGCTCTTTTTTCCAATGATGCCCTGATTACATAAATAACAATAACACAATATAAATCATACAAAATACCGGCACAGTAATGGTACAAGAGAAAGAACACATTAATGTGTACAACAGCATTGAGAAAACATAAAATCAATGAGAACTTGTTTAAAATTCATGAAAGGAATCAAGCTGCTTAATTGGAGACGAGTTTGCGTCACATTCCATTTTGATGGTGCGAAGTGTCTGAAAGCGATCTTTCCTATCTCTGTCCTAACATTAGGGACATTAAGAGCTAATGAATTACAGGCACGAGTGCTATAATTAAACTGCCTAGATGACAGCAAGCTAGTTAAGTAGACAGGAAGCTTGTTAAGCATGGCCTTATAAATAAACAGAATACAGTGAGTCTCTCTTCTCAGAGCCAAAGAAGTCCAACCCATATGTTCATAGAGCATGCAGTGGTGGGTGCTAAATTCATCACCAGTTATGAACCTAATGGCAGAGTGATAGTCCAGAGGAGTCTTTAAAAAAGTTCTGCAACATGTGATTTGAAGGATAGTTTGTCATCAATTCAGATGCCAAGATATTTAAAACAAGAAACTCTATCCAAATTGAACCCATCAACAGTGGTGATAGTGTTGTCATAGCCATCAGAAGAGTTTTTTTTTTTTTTTTTTTTTTTAAATCATGTATTTGGATTTGCCAGGATTTAAAACCAATCTAAGATTAGAAAGATAACTTTGTAAAATGCTAAAATCAGATTGTAGCTTTTGAAGAGCTAGATTAACGGACGGGACAAATGAATAGATGACAGAATCATCTGCATACAGTGGAATTAAACTGTGTTTAAAACCAAGATTAAGATCACTGATATAAATAGAGAATAAAAGAGGTCCAAGGACAGATCCTTGCGGTACCCCTCTGCCAATAGGTAGGAAATTTGATGAGCAACCATCTGCCAACACAGCTTGAGATCTTTCAGATAAATAGTTTTCAACCCATTTACAAGACATACTATTGAATCTCATATCAGAAAAAAATATCTAATTATACTGTAAAAAAAAAAAAAAAGTTACATATTGCAGCCCCTCCTTCACACACACACACACACACACACACACACACTACACACACAGAAACAAACATGCTTTTAGCAAAGATAAAAAGAGAGGGAGCTTAAGAAAACCAGTTTGAATTTCTTGTCCAAATTTATCTGTTCAAGTACAGCACATACAGTACTTAAAGGTTTGCATGTGCCGTTTGCGGTTAAATTGCTTCAGTTATTATTCAGTTATTTGGCAGAATGTTGTTGCACCACTAAGAAGCAGTTATATTATATTCATGAATTATATTTACTTGTTAAATTTTCATTGTACTGCATTGTGACTTATTTTCAAGGCTCAAACCCCCAGTTACTTTACCTTGAACCTTAAACCTAGGTGCAAAGTATGAAATGGTTGTGTTGTTATGTGCCAATCTATCTTTTTGCTGTCTTTTTTTATTGGTTACTGATACATTAGCCTGTGTGAGAACTCAAAACAGTTGTATCTGATTGATTTTATTATAGGTTTATACACAACACTGGTGCCCAGCCCATATAAATAAACTTAGAATGAATTATAAGTACAAGAGTACAAAAAATATGAAGAATTAGTAAAGTTACAAAATAAATAAATAATGAATCGATAAATTAATAATTAATAAAATACAATAGAAGCAAAAATAAATAATCTCCCCCACCCCCCACAAAAGCCTGCCCACAGGCTCCTGATTTTCAAAGGAATCATGCAATTTAGCTAAATTATACAGCTATAATAACAAATGTCTTATAAACCAACTTTCATACAAAGTTTTACAGAGTAAAAAACAAAAAAGTATAAAAAAAAAATTACAAAAAGAACCTGGATATGCTGCCACTGTTGATTATACAGCAGTGCTGCCTCCCAGGCTGTGGTGATGGATAGGACCAGGTGTAGGAAGTGCGGCTTTACAGACAATTTTCGGGGCAGCAAAGTACCATTAGTGGATATGGTGGAAATCTCTAGGGTTACGTTTGGAAAACTCTTGTGTTTAAGGCCTGAACATGACATTGCAACAAATGCACCTCACTGCTTAAAATGATCACAGCAAGACATATGTGCATTTATTTTTGCCAAGCTATTTACATGGCAAAGAATGGAAGTTCGAGTAACTGATGAATGTAATGGAGCTTTACACTGACTGTTGGATGTTCTGATGTCCTAGTGGGAGCTTTCCATCTTGGTGCTGAATGAATTCCACTGGAACTGACATTGACATCCACAAGAAATAGAGATAGAAAAACATTGATTTGTCACCTGACAGCAAATTATCTTACTAACAAGAGTCAGTGACAATAGCTAACGTTAGCCACTAATGTTAGCTAAGCTAGCTACAGCTAGTCATCTTCAATGGTAGTGCTAAGAGAAAGACTATAGAAAGTGCTACACTGAAGTCAAATGTGTAAATAAAAATCTGGTCAGAAAAAGCTTGTTTATCATTGGCTATGTTTTGTCTATCGTTTTGTTGTGATGTCATGTATGGGTATTTTGGCAAACTCAGATCTCTCATCTCCATAATTCCAGCTTTCATCTTACAAGTAACATAAGAGGGTGGATTAATACTAGTTCCAAGTTCAGGGGAAAGCTTCATAATGTTCAACATCACTAAATGGTGTTTTTTGGTAATACTGTGCTGGACAGTTCTACACAAATGACAATATCTGTATTACATTATTTAGAGTATTATATTCTAACTTCAGTCTAGTAAGTTATTAACATCTAACTCTTTATCTAGCTATAGATAGATGGATAGATGGATAGACAGATAGACAGACAAAGATATAGATATATAGATATAGATAAAGATGTGTTTATGTTTAAATTGAGTAAATTTTTAAATTTCCAGCCAAACTGGAACTATGAAATCATGAAACAGCATAAGATGGATGCACAACAATGGAAAAACATTATGCTCAAAGAGCTGAGACTTTAATCCAATATAGGCAAGAATGAAAAAAGAAAGTGATATAGTCTTAAAATGAATATTTTTATGAGGAATGTCTGCTATGGAAGAGAGAAAGAGAGAGCCTTACAAAAGTGAATCAACAGGAACTCACTCCCTCTGATGTCACTTTGGATTTTGCCAGGCAAAATAAAAGCCTTTTCCATTTTGAATGTTGTGAAAGAGAGGTCAGTTCTGCTTGATCCCACCCAGTCTCTCAAATTGGTCATTGAGCATTAATGTGTTGTAAAGTTGTGCGTCAAAATTTCACCATATAGAAACTGTGCAGGTGAGAAGCAGAAATATTTTTCATTTGGAAACTTTTTTTGGATGTGAATGAGGGGTTGTGAATTTTTTTTTAGTGCTGATGTGATGGCTACTCTAGACAAGCATTTTACTCCACACAGAAGTAAAATGCTTCCCCAAATTGATATTGATCTTAACATGGAAAATTCTTAAACTCAGCAAATCCAGAGTTTAAGAAAATAAATTGTTTCTTCCTCTCTATTTCTTAGCTTAAGCTTAAAGATGCATTGGACTTCAGTTGGCTAAGCATTAATCAAATCAAATGCCTTCTGCTTGGTGCAGAGGTTGGAGATGAAAGATGAAAAAGGGAAATGAAAGTAATTAATGAAGTTTGTGATTTGCATAATTTGCAGTATCTGAGCTGTGCTGTTTGAATAATTGACAGGCTTGCCTGGGGCTTTATCTTGTATCCTCCCACAGGAGGACTCTTAGTATGAGAAACCGTTGCTAGCCCCTCAGGGAGCGTCTGCTGTCTTAGTGATCAGATTGTTGATGACGATGCAGTTTTAGTTTTCTTTCCCTGACGAGATTTCACCCTCAATGACAATGTACATAATAAGCTTTCAGACTTTTACTGTTTTTTTTATTATTATTCAGAAAACACTTGGCCAGCATTTTAATTTTTTATCTTAGATAATTAAAAATATGTTCGCTCTTCAAAGGAATGTTTTGATTGTATATACATGTGTTTAGACTCTAGGAATCAAGATTTTTATCTGAAATATAAAAGGGGCTTTGTATATTTTTCTAGACTGACATGCCTTGTTTTGATTTTCTTGTACTGCTATATAATATGTATTGAAACATCACTGCAGCTGTGTAAGATGATGTACAGAATGCAGTTAATATTTCATAGTACTGTCCTCTTGATAGAGCCTTCATAAACTTTGTAGTTTTATGGAGAGAAGGAACAGAGAAACCTGATTAGTTTTTTTTATTTGTTTGCTTCTACCTCCCCACCCCCACCTCCCCAGTCTCCTGTGCTGAAGACCCAGACAATAACCATCTCAGACGTCACCAACTCAATGAGAGGAACTGTGGCTAACAAGGAGGTTCCCATAGTGCACACAGAGACCAAAACCATCACATATGAGTCAGCACAGGTGAGACGCATTCTGTGATTTATAAACAAAACAAATTCTGCAGACACATCTTCCTTGTATGTGTAGCTGCAGTGGAGCTTATCTGCTGATAAATGCTGTTATTGCTATTGTTAAATGTTATTTATTTTTCATTCATATGTTGTTGTTACCAAGTTTAGTTGTTTGATCATGTGTGGACATTTGTGTAGTTGATACTTTTTTTTTTTTTTTTCAAATTAAGTGCATTGCAGATAGACACACACACACATACACACACACACACACACACACACACACACACACACACGTTAAATTACAAGAAATAGAGAAGAAAAATAAGAAATATCAAAATATATGCATTACTTAAAAATGTATGGAATAATGTGTGTTAATCCTAATTTAAGTATGTACATTGTGTGCATGATGCAAAAATATGTGCATTAATCCATCCGTCCATCCATCCATCCATCCATTTTCTGCCGCTTATCTTGAACTGGGTCGTAGTGGCAGCAGGCTGAGGATTTCAGCCCAGACAGTCTTTTCCCCGCCACATCCACCAGCTCCTCCTGGGGGATCCAGAGGCTTTCCCAGACCAGCTGGGAGATGTAGTCCCCCAGGGTGTCCTGGGTCTGCCCTGGGGCCTCTTCCCAGGTGGATGTGCCCGGAACACCTCCACCGGAAGGCGGCCAGGAGGCATCCTAACTAGATGCCCAAACCACCTCAACTGACACCTTTCAATGTGGAGGAGCAGCAGCTCTACTCCAAGCTCCTCATGGATGTCTTATCTCCTCACCCAATCCCAAAGGGCCACCCTTCAGAGGAAACCCATTTCGCCTCTTGAATCCGTGACCTCATTCTTTCAGTCACCACCCAGAGCTCATGACCATAGGTGAGGATTGGGACAAAGACCAACTGGTAAATCGAAAGTCTTGCCTTCTGGCTCAGCTCTTTCTTCACCATGATGATCCGTTACAGCAGCCGCATAATTGCTGCCACTGCCCCAATCTGCCTATCCATCTCCCGCTCCGTTCTACCCTCAATCGCGATCAAGATCCTGAGATACTTGAAGTCCTCCATTGAGTCAGTTACCTCGCTCCCCACTCGGAGGAGCGAGGTAACTGATGGAATCTCTCTCCCTGCTCATCACTCATTGATCCCAGATTCTCAGGAAACCGATCCATATGTGAGAATAAGTAATGCATTTTGATGCTCATGTTGCATCCAAGGTTTCTGAAAGCAGTCAGCATATTGGTGACAAGGTCTGCATAGTTCCTGGCCTTGTTGTTGCCAAGAAGGTTCTTCACGACCAGAACAAAAGCCTTCCATGCTTCCAGTTCCACTTCGTTCATTGAGTTTTCAAACTGAGGATCTCTGATGAGCTGACGGATTTGAGGACCATCAAAGATGCCAGCTTTCAACTTCTCTATGGTTAATCCTGGAAAAGCATGGCACAAGTAGGCGAAGCAGCCACCATCCTGATCTAGAGCTTTGGTGAACTGTTTGATCAAGCCGAGCTTCATGTGCAGTGGTGGGAAGAGAATCTTGTCTCTGTCTACCAGAGGAATGTTGATGACATTCTTTGCTCTGCAAGGCACCAGTTCCTGCCGCACCGGCCAGTCCTTCTTTGTGTAATGCTGAGCAGTGTCCCCACTATCCCACATATACAGAAAGCATGGGTACTTGGTGAAGCCGGACTGTTGCCCCAACAAAAAATTTACCATCTTCAGGTCAACACAAATAAAAAGTAAAATCTTCAGAATTTGTTTATTGCAAGAAATATGAAAGAATTTTGTATCATAGGACATGAAAATGCCCATCAATGTAAGCAAAAATGGTAAAAAGCCAATATGTAGCATAGTTCAGAAAGTTGACCTGATTGAGCAAAACCAATGTGATTTTTGGATTCAGCACACCAAAATTATCCTAAATCAGCTCAAAAAACTTAAACAATAAATTTGTTGTTGACCAGTGACCAATCCTACATAAATCCTGCATTAATCCTACAATCATATTACCACGACACATACAGAAGTTAAGAAATTGAGAATATGTAAAAAGTATACTATACTATATACTATATTCATCATATGTTCACAGGGGTATTGCAATACTGAATTATTGTCAAGTTCTACAGGTATAAAAGCGTTGCAAAGTTAATTAGTTAAATAAACAGTTTATATAGTGTACAGTTAGCAGTCTGGTAACTCAGACTATCTGACCCTCAACAGCAGTCGTTAAAAAGTCCTATGGCCACAGGAAGGAATGACTTCCTGTGGCGCTTTGTTTTGCATCTCAGTGGAGGAAGTCTTGCACTGATCCCACTCCTGTGCTTGGCCAGTGTGTCATGGAGTGGGTGGGAGACATTAGAAGCAACTGAGATTTTTATTAAAATGAGAAAACCTAGTCCATCTTGAAAGCCAATCCACCTTACGTGAACCTGGTCAAGTTAGGCTAACCCATTTTGGCTAACTGTGGGGCTAACCCCCTGCACTTTACACAAGAAACATGGGAACTTGACTTGGTCTTGAGGAGTTGTAGCATTTTTTCACTGACAAAGAGTCTGAACTGTACACATATGGCACAGTTATAACACTAAATTCATATTCTCTGCTCCAGTCACCAGCCTTACTATCTGTCACTCTGTCTCTCTGTTTCTTAACCACACACAACCTGTGCACTGAGCTACAGGGAGCTATGCAACTTTGTGCAAAAACAATAACAAAAACAAACAAACAGACAAACAAACAAACAAACAAACAACCATGGAGGAATGTCTGATTGTGTTATAATTGTGTATTTAAAAAAAAAAAGAAAAAAAGAAAATACACTGCTTTCCAAACAACTCATTAGTTGGAACTCCAAACTGCAGATTTCTGACTTCCAGCATGTATTCATGTTGCAGGTTAACACAGGAGAAAACATGGATGCCTGAAATACGTTTGGCGGAGGTGGTCAGTAACGTTAAACGTTAAAAAGCTATGTTAGTGCCACTGTGATGCACTGCGCAACCCAATGTTGTGCTGCTAGCTAGTCAAAATGGGGCTTGTTAAAAATCCTAGAGAGATGGTAAAATAGCTGGTAAATTCCACGTATTACAATAATCAGAGTGAAATATAAATATATTTCACAGATTGCATAAGTACACGTCAAGTTATGTGCTAAAATGTCAAATACTTTTAGAACAACTCCATTCTTACAGTTAACAATGAAGGCCACCATGTTTGATGTCATCACTGATGTCAAGTCGGAGAAATCAGAGCTCTGAAATGACATCCAAATTTCTGACCTGTAAATCTGAGTTTGATGCCATATAATTCATTTTTAAGGAGCTTGTGTTTTTCCAAGTTGCAAATTGTCTTGAATGCAGCATTACAATTGCATAATTTAGAAAAAAGCCTTTTTTTTAATAAGCACACGCCAACTGGCATGACATGTAAACAGCTGGATTCTGAACTGTTTCTATGGTAACAACCACTCACTGAACATGGATTCCATCTCCTGTTTCCCCTAAATTGGTAATTTTGGCCTTTTATCTGAAAAAAAAAAAAATCCTTTCATTATGAGCATAGTCCAGTAAAGTTGTGGTTTTGTCCCTAGTCCTCAAGAGGTTCTTGACTAACACTGAAAAGGTGTCTGTCCTGCAGCCGGTGGACAGCCTGGCTGAGAGGGAATCGGGAGTGCTACTGAGTGCCCAGACTATCACCTCTGAGACCGTCAGCACCACCACCACCACCCAGATCACCAAGGTCTGCCAACTCTTCCTCTCTCACCACCACAGCCAACTCCAGGCCAGCAATCAGTAGAAATCAATAGTGTAAATTACCACCATGCTGGCAAACAAATTAAAACTGACAACCATGCTAGTGCTTCAACACTGTGCACTTTACTTTCCATCAATTGTGCCAGCAACATTGACTTTTCACTGCACCACATTTAAGTACCTGATGAGGAGTGAATGGAGACTGTGAGGTTAAACCACACCGTCTGCCTAGTCACTGAGCACGTTTACATGCACACCTTATTCCTGTATTAACCGGAATATTCGCAATATTCCAGTTGCGCACGTGTCATGTAAACACGCACCGAACCTGATTAAGGTCATATTCCGGTTGGAGAGAATTCCGAATAAGACCCCTGGCATATTCCTGTTCCAACTGGAATATTGGGGCATGTAAACACCTTAGTCGGAAAACTCCCCGAACCGGAATATTCAGTCACGACTGCGCATGCTCGACTCACAAGGAATTCTGTGGCGTCTTTGTTGCTATGGTTACCTGCAAGCGGGGAAAACAGCAGGGCGAACAGCAGCAGGAGACTGCAGTCCACCTTCAGCTAATGAAAGACTTAAATATCACGGAGTATATCGATGGGAGAAAACATAGAACTAGCAACAGAAGAAGAAGAAAAAGAAGAAGAAGACGAGGAAGAAGACTTCTTCGTCTGTTTTTCCGGCAGACCAGACGCCTATACGCATACTGCTGCCCCCCGCGGCTGAGTGTCGCATTACGTCAGAGAGTGGAATGCGCCGAAACACGGGGGCATGCCAAGTAACATGTAAACGGAATATTCCAGTTGCCGCGGCGCAGTTACCTTAACCGGAATATTGAGCCGAACCGGAATATGGTGTGCATGTAAACGTACTCATTGATTTCTACTTTGCAAATCAGATGTCTGTATGAGATTCTGGGTTGGGGATCTGTGTCAATTTTTATTAGGATAAACCCCTTGAGATGTATCAGCTCATTTTTGAGTGGGTCCCAACATATATCACAAGTTAATATCAATACAGTAAAATACAGACAGACAACAGGCAAACAATAAACAAAAACAAAGGCAAACCATTTACAGGTGGCCAAAGTAGCCAATAATAGACGAACAGTAGAGAGGGAGTGGATCAACAAATACCATCAGGTGTAAACATCAGATAGCTTTATTAATAACAAGAGCAATGCATGATTAAGACAGCAAGAAGGAACACTGGGGTCGACCAAGTTTCAGCAGCACAGCTCTATGAAGAGTTGATTTTTAAAAAAGGCTGACCAGATCCTTAATGATCCTACCCATCCTCTCCATCTAACATTTCAAAGAAATGGCAGGTCAGGGGCAGAATCCTGCAACGAGAAATGAAAACAGCGAGGCACGGCAAATCATTTGTGCCTACAGCAATTAGGCTGTTAAACAAGAAATATTGCTAACTGTCTAGATTGTATATGATGTGTATGAATGTAAATAACTGTGACTGAGGCCTGCGTATGAGTGAGGAAGAGAGTGATTGGGTGTGTGTGTGTGTGTGTGTGTGTGTCTGTAAGTATGCTGAATGTATTTTAGGTTGCCCTTTTTTTTCTTAATAGCTGAGGGGTTTTGTTTTTTTCCTATAAATGTGTGGGTTGTTTTCTGGGTGGGGGTGTGGGTGTGTGGGAATGTTTCTATGCATTTTGTTTTATGTATTTATATGTTAGAAGCGAGACGTATATGGTGTGACCACATGAATTTCCTCTTTTAGGATAATAAAGTTTACCTTGACCTTGACTTTGAGTCCATCTCTGGACTGTAGTTTATTGTCTCAGTAGGGAGGACCAGTCTCCATCCTTTGTGTGTGTGTGTGTGTGTGTGTGTGTGTGGGTGTTTGTTTATATGTTAGATTTTCCATCCTGTTTCATCTCTGTCTTCCAGACAGTGAAAGGAGGAATATCTGAGACTCGCATTGAGAAGAGGATTGTCATCACCGGAGACACCGAGATCGATCATGATAAGGTGAAGAATGCATGTTTGGCTTCCCAGTGCAGTATCCCATTTTCAGGCTGTGTGTGCAGGTCCTTAGAAAGACATAAGAAGTACTAAATTCAATTTTATAAATATTAAGCCTTAAAAATAAACAGCTAAATTTGAATTCATGGGGTCTTAATTTTCACATAATGATTTTATCTAATTTCATTTATCTGTCTTTTAATTTCTGCATGAAAAGCAATATATCTGATGTTACAAAACCTACTGCTGAACCTGATTATTTTTATACTTACATGCTACACTTAACCTGCTGGGAAAATACCTTGAATGGATGAACCTAACTCACTTAATATTTTCTCCCATATACTACATTTAAGATGCACACAAGAAAGCAGATGATTAACTTTAACATCTGTAAAGAAAAATCTATCCTTGGTGTTACCTGTCTCAAGTTCTGTGTTAAAAAAGTCTTGGTCAGGGGCGCCCTGGTGGCTCACCGGTAAAGAGCGTGCACCATGTACCAGGGCTCAGTCCCGATCGCAGTGACCGGGGTTCGAATCCGACCTCAGGTCCCTTGCTGCACATCATCCCCTGCCTTTCCTGTCTATCTCTACTGTGACTGTCAAATAAAGCAGAAATGCCAAAAAAATAATCTTTAAAAAAAAAAAAAAAGTCTTGGTTAGATTTATTCCAACATCAGCCTCCTTTAGCTAAAGCTAAAGGAGGCTGTTAGATACCCAACCATATTCTTACTTAAAACTAAACTGGCAAGACTCAATATTTATTACTCAACACTTAACTGCAGTGCTCATTTTAATGAGAGAAAGGTGATTTTCCCCAAAATCTGTTGTAAATTTTATTAAAAGTGATCTTGAAATGGACTTCAAAAGCATTAAATTGAACTCTGATACCTGTAGACACCATGGTTTTATTAGTAACATAGTGTGAACCCTACCTTGTTACACTATTCTTTTCTTTTTAAAAAAAAAAAAAAAAAAATGAGGGTTAGTAGGTTTTGCTGTATTTACACACACGACTCATTCTTTTCTTTTGGACATAACTGCATTTTGATCTGGGTTGAGTAAAAATAAGTGACCACATGGGATTATTTAGCATCTTCCATTTCTGTGTTTACATGTCGCGGAAGCCTATTCCACATGCAGTGTGGTTTATTAGGCCCAAAAATACTATTCCATTTAACAGAAGGGTATTGGTCTGGTGTTGATATTTCCTTCCTTAGGCTTTGGCCCAGGCTATAAAGGAGGCAAAGGAACAGCATCCAGATATGTCTGTTACCAAAGTGGTGGTGCACCAGGAAACAGAGATCACCCCAGAGTAACAGGCTGAACCCTGGGAAGGTGAGCAGTCTACACTGAACCCACCTTTAACCACCCCACATGTTGCTCCATTCATCCATCAGTCTGTCAAAATATCATTTAAAAAAAAAAAAAAAAAAAAAAGCACAAAAGAAATTGTGGACATGAGATTATATTCCCCTATCAACAAAAATAGATTTAAGGAAGTAGAACAAATTCAGTTGATATTATGGTTGAGATTAGGCAACAAACATTTCATTTTTAAAAGGTAATGGTTTGGCCATTGAAAAAATTTACTCTGAAAATGAAAACTTCACTCACAGTAGAAATCAAATGATAAGGAGTTTGGAAACAAGACATCCATTTGACAGATCACCTATTAAAGGACCATGCTGGTGATTTTGCATATTTAGTGTAATATCTACAAAATGTATATACTTCACAGTGTAGTTTGGAACTGTGATATCATTTTACCTACCTTTTATACAGCCATTGGTTTCATTCATTCCGCCACAAAATGAAATTTCAGAGACTTCAAAGTTTCGTCACACCAGTATTCCATCACCGGAATAAATTAGCTTTTCTAAAAGCAGCAGCACTGTTGTGTTTTTTATGACTTGAACTTTGGTGGAATGAGACAGTCTCTGTGCTGGAAAATAGTCCTCAGGGAAATGTGTGCATTATACAGATAAGTATCAGTTCCATGTTTTTTGAATATTGATGTTTTTTTTAGCCACAGAAGCAAAACATCATAAGGTGGGTGTTTCAACCACTGTCTCAAATTTGAAAATCAAGGGATTTTGATTATATGTTGTGAAATCTTTAGTAATCCTGCATAATTTGCAAAATAATTTGTTGCAATGTAAAATGTGGGTAAATAATTATAAATGAGCCAAACATTCAAAATAACTGTTATGGTATGGTGTATTTGCAACTTGTTGCTCTCACCTCAGTCCTTTAATTTCCATGTGATTCTGCTCTACCCTCTACCATCCAAACAGCATGGCATTGCTACTCTCACTGTTTGACGTCCGAGACAAAGCACCACATCCAAGTCCAATAATCTGCTACAGCCTCATCTTTCCAGATAAATGGATACAAATGGGAATAGCAGAGGATTTACTGCCTCTACTCTGCACTGCTAATCACTCAGTAACAGCTAACTGTGCATCCTTGTACTAGCACAAAAAACATGCCTGCCTTCTGTAAGTGTACAGGCAAATTCTGTGTTTTGTCGTGGTTGAATATACCTTTTTACACGGGGAGTACCACAGAGCACCAATAAGGTTGCTTTTAAAAGAACATCAGTGATTTTATTAAGCCTTCATTTAAGTGGTAATTACATTGCATTTTTTTTTTAAAGGAAATCCATAATGTGCTATTGAAGAAGCATTTGTAGCAGCCACTATCATAATTACACCACCAAAGCAATTACCAGCTACACCGAGAGAAAAAAAACACAAGCAGAGACTAAACGAAATTATGTAAATATTGTGATTGTGGTAATCATAGTGTGATTACGCTACAGCAACCAGTTATATGATCCAAAGTATTATATAATATTCTGCTTTATTGCCTTAGCACAGCACAAAGTCTTTGCAGTTTTGTTGCACTACCTAAGCACATTGATTTGCTTATAAGAGTTTGCTCAAGTCCATTCCAGCATGAATCAAGGTATCTCAGCATGAGGTATGTGAAATTGTGGTGCCCATGTGGCTTTAATTGTGGTCTTGTTTGTGCAAGTAAAGCGTCCAGGCCAGGAGTCTGGTGCTGTTTAGCTGGCTGCCAGGGTGGTATGTAAACACAGCAGGCCTGTCTCCTGCTTTATTTTACCAATGGGGGACTAGGTACAGCCCCGGTGAGCTCAAAGCATGTTAAAACCCTCTGCACTGTCTGACAGACCAAAGGAAGCCTATGTAAACAGCTAGCTCCTCCCCCAAAAGAGAGAAACTCAGCCTCAGCTGCTGAAGAAATCATCACACCTTTGCTCACTACAAAATGATTCTAAATCTAAAATTTATGCTTTGAGACCATTACATTGAAAACCTTGTCTGGAAGATAAGCATATCATGAAAGAAACTGATCTTGCTTAGCTGGTACCTTTAGTCTGGGATAACATCATTAAAGTAACACATGTTGAGGAGACACACCTTGAGAAATTGTTTCTAAGGATCTATGTTAGATACCTATCCATGTCACTGCCACTTGTCTGTAAGACAGTGCTGAGGGCTCAAACACCTGTTGAGCCCCTGCGTGCAAAAGCACTGCTCTGTTATACTTCTATTCAATCAACTTAGCAGTGTTTACATCGGAGTGAAGCTTGAGAACAGCCATAACAATCACCCACACCCTAGTCCTGCCAACAAATCCTTCCTTTTTTTTTTTTTACCTCTGTGTGTTGTGAGTACAATGCCCTTCTTTTCCAACCAAGACATGTTCATCATCATGGGCTGCGTGATGAAGCTGGTAACACCTGGTAACATGTTAACATCAGAACTGAGCCAGAATAACCCAGTAAGCATGCACTGCGATTAGAATCTTGATGATGGTCATTGACTCACTCCAGTATTAAACAGGTTACCAAGGAATGGAATTACCTTTTATCTGTTGGATTAGACATATATACCATTATGGGTCCATATTTCTGTAACAAAAAAATGGCAACAGCAGTACTTACTGTTACTATTACATTTGGGGTCATCATTTGTTTCCCTGAAATTAGAGGTAAGGCACTGCTTAGTCAAAGAGGAAGGGAAACTGATTTCTGCAAACTGGTTTATTTGCAGCAACAGGGTGATTAAATTCCTGATCATGTAAACACATTAAACTGAATACAACCAAGGAATTGACACAAGCCAGGTTACTTTGGCATGGAAACACAACCAGTGTTATTGATCAGATTGTGCTTGCAGTTCTAGGAGAGGTGTTCCTGGTGAATATGAAGGTTTTAGGTGGATTGTGCAGTTTTGCAATATTACAATATTTTGGCTCTAGCTGTGTCATGTACAAGCACAAAATTAATTAATTAAATTTCGTTGTAGAAATTGTGATATCTTGCGTGCCACTTCTTAAGTTTATTTTTTTGTTGTTTATTCATATTTCTTTTTTAGTTAATTTTTATTATTTACTGTTTATTTTTCACTGTACAAATCTTTAAGGTCTTATCCATATATATTCCCCCTTTTTTTTTTTTTTAAATCATCAATACATAAATAAAGAAATTCTTACAAGTTCTGAAACTTCCAAACTATTTACTCCTTCATCAGCATGGAACAGGGAAATGCCTTTTAACTGTATCTACTCAAGGAAAAACTGTTCAAAATCATATGCTAATGTGTCCATGGTTGACTGAATATCGTTAACAAAACATTTACTTTAAACAGTCACTATCCATGCGTTTGTAATTATGTCCATGTGCAACATATAAAATTTGCTTCTGATAGGAAGTATTTTTTTTCCCTTTTCAACCTAAATTCTTGTGTCAGTTCTTATCTGTTAAGATCAAGTTGGTGAGAGGCTATCTGAATCTCTCTCCCTCTTACATCTAGGAAAAAACACTCAGCTGCCCCCACCCTCTCCTCACTTGTGTCATCATTTCCACGTTTTACCTCAGTGCCCCCCACCGCCACACCCAGCTGCACTGCCTTGGATGATAAACACCAGACCAAATCAGAGGGAAAAAGCTTGAACTTGGACCCCTGGACTTAGACCTCCATGCTTGTGGAGTTTGGCCTGAAGGAGATGGAATTGTCAGAAAAAAAAAAAAAAAAAACCTTCCAAGAATCCTCCGGTATTCCCCACAATCCCCCCCCCCACCCCCCCCCCCCCCCCCCCCCCCTCTTTTCCTCACTGCCAAAAGACAAAGCACTGGACTGATCGAAATTTCTTTTTCTTTTCTTTTTTTTAAGGAGAAATGAAAATAAATTACAGCATTTGTGGATTTATTCCTCTCCGATTTGTCTGGAGATTTTAAGAAAATTTTCAAGGGCATTTGGTCTTTTAATCTTGAGATTACTGGTACTTTATTTTTCTACAGCTTTTCTTACCATCATAATTGATTATCAACAACTTGGAGGTCAAGTTTTTTTAATGACTTGTTCCAAACTACATCAAGAATGGGATTGTGGGTGATTTTTCTTGGGACTGTACATCATCAGGGCATAAGGATTCCTCTCAAGTTTTAATACTGGTGTCATCTCATGTACAGTAAATATTATTTTATTTTCCCTCTCAATGTGAAAAAATATTTTTTCAATGTATGTGTAAAAAGATTGATAAGATAATAATTTGGGGGATGATTGTTACATCTTTTGCTTGTTTAAGATAAGTTGGCATTTTTTCAGTCCATATCTCACTAGGATGTGGCTTTATCACAACCGAGGAGACAACAGTATGTTGCAATGATGACAATTTTATTTCATTATTTATTCTCATCTTTTTTGTGTTTTGCATTTTAGATAGCCTGCCTAAGTACAGGTATATGTAGCTTCATGGTTTTGTATTAAGCAGATCACCAGCTAGAGCTCTGTTAATTTGTACTGGGCATGGCAGCAATGTTTTGTTCTGCATACATTTCATTCTCACGTGTTTCTACTTTTCTACCAAAAGGGGCAGTGTGTACTCAGCCAACCCAGAATGTTTCCCATATAACTCAAACAGCATTGAAATTAGTTAGATAGACTTAAATGGTAGACTTGGGTAGACTTAAATGACAATTGCAAAAGCAACTCTTTTCATTATCAGTCTCTACAAGGAGATAAATATTGTTATGGTAATGTATATTAAGTATATTAATTTACGCTGCAAGGTATAAGGCCAGAAGATTAAATCCAACCTCCTGTGTAGTATGCACTGTCCCTTCAAAATAGACACATATTTAGTACAGCACATGCATTTTCTAATGTTTGGTCTATTTTAAAACATGATGCTTTTTTAGTACAAATAATATTCTGTGCAGCCCCTAATGTGTTGTAGTTACTTCAGTGTGCTGTCGTCTTCATCATGGCACTCCATTTTCTTTTGTCTGACCTGGGAGCTGAAAACAAGCAAACCAACACATATAGGTTTGTGTTTCGTTCTTAGTTGTGAACCTTCTCTTTCCCATTACTGGAAAACAAAATGTAATAAAAGAGCACCATGCACTGAATAAACACAAGTGTAGACACTTTATTCCATGCTTTGCTTCCTGCTCTGTTTGTACACTGTACTCTGTCTTTCCATGTTTTCACTGGGTTTTTATTCATTCATTCATTCATTCATTCATTCATTCATTCATTATTGTTATTCTTATATTCATTTCTGCTTCAGAAAAGTTATTATGTGGTGGGTTTTCTAAAACATCATGGTATAGATTGCTAACCTTTAGATGTTTTTTACAGTGAAATAGCCAGAACCTGGGAAACATTGCAAGTAAAAAATGGTGTTAAAAGTTGAGCTCATTATAATTTTATGAATATCTCAGGAACGGCATATACTAGCCATGAGCAGTTTTTATCATCAGATGTTGAGACTTTCCAATGCCTTATAAAGCTTACTGCAAAAAAAAAAAAAAAAAGAAACAATAAATAAATAAATAAACAAACAAACAAACAAAACCTATTAATCTAGAAATGGAATGTGATTTTGCTCTCTAGTGGACAGGAGGTGCATTCCCCCCTGCAGTGCCTTACACTGATAGTTGGAATTTTTACTTGTATAGTGGTATTTGCTGGTTACAAGAACATCACCACATAGGCTGAATAAAGGCCGGATTATGGTTCTGCGTACGCGAAGTGTACGGCGGTTGTACGAAGCTTACCTTAGCTAAAATTCTGGAAAGCCTGGTAAGTGACCAACTGAAAGCATATTTACACCAACATTCTCTCCTGTCTTGCTTTCAGTCTGGTTTTAGGAAGGGACACAGTACAGTTACTGCAGCCACTAAGGTTGTAAATGACATAATTGTAGCACTAGATAGCAATCAACACTGCGCATCCCTCTTTATTGATTTCTCTAAGGCTTTTGATACTGTGGACCATGACGTCTTGAGGCACAGACTTATTGGTATAGGTCTGTCAGTCTCTGCTGTTGGTTGGTTCTGCAATTATCTGTCTGACAGGGCACAATGCATTAAAGCTGATGGCATCACCTCCAATGTCTGTCTGTCCACAAGGGGGTGCCACAGGGCTCTGTGCTGGGCCCTTTACTTTTCATAATTTATATAAA
Source organism: Myripristis murdjan (assembly GCF_902150065.1). Classification (NCBI taxonomy): domain Eukaryota; kingdom Metazoa; phylum Chordata; class Actinopteri; order Holocentriformes; family Holocentridae; genus Myripristis; species Myripristis murdjan. Next base: position 30,801,924 of record NC_043990.1, on the reverse strand, counting down.
TGATCTGGGTAAGGATGTCCTTAATGCTGCTTTTCATTACTATGCTGATGACACTGTGATTTACTGTTGTGCGGGATCTCTGTCTCAGGCTGTTGAGTTTTTGCAGGCTGCCTTTAATCAAATAGAAACCCAACTCCTGCAGTTAAGACTCGTACTCAATGTTAACAAAACTAAAATGATGGTCTTTTCTAAATCCAAATCGAACCCCAAGTCCTTGCCTGCTGTATATACGGCTCACGGAATTCCTATTGAGACGGTTTCTTCCTTTAAATACCTTGGTATAATACTGGATGATGATTTGTCTTTTAAGCCACACATTGAGAAACTATCTAAAAAGCTGAAGGTAAGGCTGGGTTTCTATTTCAGAAACAGAACCTGCTTCTCTTTTAACTCCAGAAAAAGGCTTGTTGCTGCCACATTCTTGCCAGTGCTTGATTATGGTGATGTACTTTATATGAATGCCTGTTCCACTTCATTGCATATGCTGGATGCCTCTTATCATGGTGTGCTAAGGTTCATAACTGGTTGCAGATCACTCACTCACCATTGCATTCTATATGAAAAGGTAGGTTGGCTGTCCTTGTCGGCTCGAAGGTTTCAACATTGGTACACCTTCATTTACAAAGCTTTAGTTGGTCTGTTACCTTCATATCTCTGTTCATATCTCACCATCTCTTCAAACTCATCCTACAGCTTGCGCTCTCAGGACTACCTTACCACCTCAGTTCCACGAGCTCGTACTGAGTTTGGGAAGAGAGCATTCGCTTACTCTGCTCCTTCAACCTGGAATGGTCTCCAAAAAACTCTTAGGCTTAATACTCTCATTACCATGTCTAGTTTTAGAACTCTTATCTCAGACCTGGTAATATCTGAGAGGGGAGTATGCAAATGCTTCCCTGTTTGATTCCTCGTTCTGACCCCTGCTTGTTTTCTGGTTAATGATCCTGCCTGATGTGTATTCTATTTTCCTTTCCATCTCTTGCCCCATCCTTGACTTTTAACTGCCCCCTCCCAGCCCGGCTGTTTCTTGCTTGCTCTTGCTCTTATATCCTTCTGCATTTATGTTTTATGTCATCCCAGCCTTCCTGTGCTACCTTATTCTCTTCTTTATCTCCCCCTGGCTGCTGCTTGCGTGCATGCTCTCTTGCTCTTTTATCTTTATTTTATTCTTTTTGTTTGTAATCTTGTCCTGCTCTGGTTGTTCTTGGTCTTATGTTTGTATGTTGTTGTTTTTATGTCAGGTGATGCTCGTAAAAGAGCTCTTGGAGCTCAAGCTTCTTCCTGGTAAAATAAAGGCTAAATAAAAAATAAAAAAACAGGGTGTGTGTGACCGCCGCAGAGCCTTGCCGCGCACCTTCGAAAAATTGTAGCTACGCGAACCTCACATAGTCCTCCAACGCAGGCCCCCCACTGACAACAAGAGCTATGATTGGTCCGCCGAACTACATCATTTCCGGGATTTCGCTCCTCCAGTGTTACGTCCTGTTGTTGTGCCAGCAGCGCCATTTTAAAAAGAACTGCTGTTGTGATCGCATTTATTTATTTATTTATTTGGATCCCCATTAGCTGTCGCCCTAGGCAACCGCTACTCTTCCTGGGGTCCACACAAAATATAAACACTTATACAAACAAACAAATTAAATGTAAACAAAGATAATAAAGATGTGTTATGAAAAATAAAAATATATATAAATCTTTAGTGCTATTTTGACGTGTTTCCATGGTTTTTCCACCCGCTCTGTTTCTCTGACTGAAAGGGTTGTGTTCAATGGCGTAACATATCAGCATATTATCAACTTTCATGCACTTTATTACACTTTATTGACTTTATTGATAAAAGTCAAATCAGACACGTCGCTGATAAACACTAGGATTATGGGTAATGTAGTGCTTCGCAAATAAAACGTGTTTTCTTAAAATAAAGTTGATATTATACGGGACTTGTGGACTCGGCTGAAGCACATGCCATCGTTACACATCCTCATAGCTCGTGGTAAGTCTGCCTTGGATGGTTACAACGTTATGGCTAATAATCAGACTTTTTCCGGAATATCGATTAAATTTGCTCTTCCAGGATCTATGAACCACCACCCACAGCGTGACGTCTTTGAAGCCGAGAATCCGTCCAGCACGGATCCTCGTAGACTTTCAGTGGATGCTGTTTGTGTGGTGACCACACCGAATCAAAACCATAGAAATCTATGATTAAAACAGGTCACGTGCGAGGAGCATGCAATGCGTTATTAAGAGGTCATGCTCATTTCACGGATTTCAGGTTAACCCCACGCCTCCCTCCCCAGATTTCCACGGTGACAGTGAGGAAAATACTTCTGAGCGGAAGCTACATCAGTTAGTGGTAGCAGCGTCCATAGCAACAGCCATAGCAACGATAGGAACCTGAAAGAATCTTCGTAATAACTAACAAAGAAAACATCATATACATTAACTGAACGAAGATTTTGGAAATAAAATGCACATTTCCCGCTAGAAATGTTATCAAAACGCATTTGAATGCATAAGCTACACAACTGCCTTGGTGCACTCCACATGTAGTACTTCTAGTCTGAGAAAAGCTGCCATTAAAAAACACAGTCTAGACTCGTCGGTTGTTTTTAAATTGTTGTGAATTGTTTTGGAAAGTTTGGATCATGCTCGATCTTGTTGAAGAAAAATGGAGCTGCTGGGACAACAATAGGAAGAGCAGCGACCATACGTCACAGGGTCGAGTGTCTGCAGAACCATAATCCGGCCTTAAGAGAGCAGAGTGCCACTGGTGGTGATGCAGTAGTAGTAATGTAGCTGAAAGTAGTTCTAGCATTTTGGAAAACAGTGGGCTGAAGAGAGTGCTCAAAGTGAAACCAAAACAAATGTGTATTGTTATTCATCACTGAAAACAGCTGTACATTGCCGCTCAAAGAGGCGAAGTTACCATTCTTGAAAAAGTGAGTAAACTTTGTGGATGTATTACACTCACATGGGTAAGAAGCCTATGTAGGTAACTTTTTTAAAGTGGGTGGACTTGTGCACTCAATGTGGAAGTGAACTCAAACACCACCCACCTGAGATTCAGTACCCTGTCTAGGACATAGGAAGGAAGCAGGGACTGGAAAGCCAAAGCTACAATAAGCTAAGCTAAAGACGGTGATACACTCTTCTTACTTCTTATGACGGTGATACGCTCGTCGGTATCGAAGGAGGAGGTGCAGTGACTGGATTGAGTGCAGCTGACCTTGAAACGATCTCTGCTCTTGGCATCTCGGCATCTCAAGATCCAACATTCAAAAACATTCGGACCAGACGTCATCGCAAGCGGTGTGGTCGACCCAGGAAGAGAGGGAAGCGAGCCGGGGTAAGACTTAAGCTAAGAAGGTTTGGACCCAAGGCTGTCCCGCTACCCAGCCTACTCCTGCCAAATGTCTGGTCGCAGGAAAAAAAAATGGATGAGATAAGGCTCAGGCTGACCCAGCAAAGAGAAACCAGAAACTGCGGTGCTCTCATCCTTACAGAGACATGGCTCCATAACAACATACCGGATGAGGTCATAAAGTTTCATCTGTATCAGACAGGCGTAGCCTACCTGTCAAATTTGACAGGTAGGCTACGCCTCTAAGCGTAACATCAGCTGATAAAGACACGTCACACACCACCTAGTGACACCTCTGATGAAGGCGGAAGCTTACCACCGAAACATGTAAGGTAAGAAGAAACCTGTTTTGTGTCTGATACAGATGAAACTTTATGATCTATATAAAGTGTAGACACTATGAATCTTCATGAACTATACCGGATGAGGCTTTAGCACTGGACGGGCGGAGGCTGTTATTATTGTTGCTGGGGATTTTAATCAAACGGATCTCAGAACTGTTTTGCCTAGATTCCACCAGCACGTCCACATCTCCACCAGAGGAAACAACACACTGGATCATGTCTACACCAATGTTCCTGGAAGCTACAGAGCCCTCCCTCATCCTCATTTTGGTCAGTCAGACCACATCTTCCTGCTTCTCCTGCCTACCTACATCCAGCTGACAAAAAGGGCCAAACCAACTGTAAAAACAGTTAAAGTGTGGACAGATGAAGCTGCAGCGGCTCTACAGGACTGTTTTGAATGCAGAGACTGGCAGATGTTCAAAAATGCTGATACCCAGGAGAACCATATTGACCTTGAAGAATACACATCATCAGTGACATCAAACATCAGCAAATGTGCTGATGATGTGGTAAAAATAAGGACAGTTAAATCATTCCCTAATGAGAAAGCCTGGATGAATGGAGAGGTGAGAGCTCTATGTAGAACCAAAAAAGCTGCCTTTAGGTGAGGTGACAAAGAAGCCTACAACACTGCCAGAGCAAAACTGAAAGCTGGCATCAAGGAGGCAAAGCGAAGGCATCAGCAGAGACTGGAGAGAGACCTCAACACCAACAACAGCAAAGACTTGTGGCAGGCGGTCAAAAGTGTGACAGGCTACAAAAGCAGGAGCGCTCCCATCATGTGTGAGGCCACGTTACCAGACGAGCTAAACACATTTTATGCTCGCTTTGACCTCCTCAACAGGGAGTCAGCTGTAAAGTCTACTCCGCCTCCAGAGGACCGGCCACTGTCAGTATCCACAGTGGATGTGAGGAAAGTCCTGCTGAAAGTGAGTATGAGTAAAGCTGCTGGGCCTGACAACATCCCTGGCCGTGTACTAAAAACATGTGCCAACCAGCTAGTAGATGTCATTACTGACATTTTTAACATATCGCTGTCACAGGAGAGTGTTCCCACCTGCTTCAAGACAGCCACCATCATCCCTGTGCCTAAAAAGTCTGCAGTGTCTGATCTAAATGACTACCACCCTGTGGCACTCACCCCCATCCTGATGAAGTGCTTTGAGAAACTGGTTCTCCAGCACATAAAGAACAACATCCCTGCCAGTCTGGACCCTCAGCAGTTTGCATTCAGAAACAACAGATCCACAGAGGATGCCATCTCCACTGCTCTCCACTCAGTCTTCACTCACCTTGAGAAAAGCAACACCTACACCAGAATGCTGTTTGTTGATTTCAGCTCAGCTTTCAACACAATCTCCCCCATGAAGCTGATTGGAAAACTGAAAACTCTGGGCATCAGTACCACTCTCTGCAACTGGATACTGGACTTCCTCACAAACAGACCCCAGTCAGTTCGGATTGGCAGTCTCTCCTCCTCCACTCTAGTGCTCAACACCGGAGCCCCCCAGGGCTGTGTGCTCAGCCCCCTCCTGTTCACGCTGTACACCCACGACTGCAACCCCCGACATGGAGAGAACTCTATTGTGAAGTTCGCAGATGACACCACCATCAACGGCCGGATTTCCAACAATGATGAGTTTTCATATCGGGAGGAAATCAACCATCTTGCAGAAATTGTGTATTAATTAATTAATTAATACACACATGTATATATATAATTTATTCCAGTTTCGTTGTTAGTTATTAACATGAACAAACTGATGTCGATCTAATAAATAGGACTTAAACCAGGTTATTGTAGTTCCTTTAATGCCAGTTAATTGCTCTAATCTCTGTAATAGGATGTGATGGTCAGTAGTATCAAATGCTGCACTGAGATCCAATAATATGACTACTTTCTCTAATATCTTTGAGAGAAAAGGTAGATTAGATATTGGTCTATAGTTGGCTAAGACATCTGAGTCAAGAGTAGGTTTTTTGAGAGGTGGTTTAATTACAGCTACTTTAAAGGACTGTGGCATGTAACCTGTCGATAGAGACTTATTGATCATATCTAGCAAAGAGGTGCTAACTAAAGGTAATACTTCTTTAAGCAGCCTGGTTAGAATAGGGTCTAGGAGACAGGTATGAATTAGAGGAGGAAATTAATGAAGTTAGTTCCGAGAGATTAATCGGGGACAAGGCCTCTAAATTAGTATCTTTGACAGAGGTCTCTAAGGGGATTGGGTCAATGTCAATTGTGGGTAGGAGGTTATCAGTTTTGTCTCAAATGAAGTCATTACTACTGAGAGTTGTATGAATACAAGAATCAACAGAGTTATGACTCTTTGTAAGTCTAGCTAAGGTGCTAAAAAGAAACCTGGGATTATTTTTGTTTTCCTCTATCAGAGATGAGTAGTAGGCCGTTTCAGCGACGCAGAGGGCCTTTCTGTAAATTTTAAGACTATCTTGCCAGGATAAGCGAGATTCTTCAGTTTTTGTAGAGCACCATAACCTTTCAAGTCTCTGTAAGGTTTGTTTCAGTTCACGAGTATGCGAGTTATGCCATGAAGCTAACCTCTTTTGTTTTATAATCTTCTTTTTTAGAGGAGCGATGGCGTCAAGTGTCGTTTGCAGTGAGGCTGCAACACTATCAAAGAGATCGTCAGTTTGCCAGGGACTAAAGGCAAGAGTTTTGTAGAGCACCATAACCTTTCAAGTGTGAGTCATTAGTTGAATTTAGGCATGGTAATTAATTAAATGCTGATAAGATTGCCTCCTTAAATTTAGCTACAGCAGTATCAGATAAGCATCTAGTAGAAACACTTTTTTCCGACGACAAGTAATCCTGAAGAAGGAATTCAAAGGTTATCAGATAATGGTCAGATAAGAGAGGGGATACTCTCTCTCTGAGCGGGATACTCGGCTTAAACGAGTATCCAGTGGATAAAGCACTTTTACGAGTATTATCTGAGTAATATGAGTCAATATCTGTGCTCGTGATGAATGAAAATCCTCATTGGGTAGCTGACTGTGTCCATGTTGTGTGATAGGCCAGTCACACACAGCACCCCTCCCCTACACACACACACACACACACACACACACACACAGTGACAACCTCTCTGTCACTCACTCAGGTCTGACAGCTCACATCGTGTATATTACAAATCAAGGATATATTAATACTCTCTCTCTCTCTCTCTCTCTCTCTCTAGTACTTCATAATTGCCTACTGCATGTGTTGTATTCACTGCTGCACTTAAGAATATTCATGTTCTGTGTTTATAAAAAACTTGTTCTGTAAATAGTTCGTTTACTATTGTGATAAAGAACATTGATCTGAAGCTCAATTCTGAGGCTGTTCTGTAAATAGTTTTCTAATGAACAATAAATATAGCAACTTCTGATCAACCTCTATCAATTTCAGGCTTAAAATAACATACTGGTTAAGCCACACCCATTTCCAGTCAGACCCCACCAACTTCCAGTTTAAGCCCCACCCACTTCCAGTTTAGGCTCCGGCCACTCCGAGTACAGAGACGGATATGGATAATGTAGATGGCTGAACAGATACAGATACAGATAAAGATAGTGGTGTACTCGCTCATCCCTAGTGGTTATCTTTGTGAGTAGGTTCATTCACTCTCTGAGAGAAGCCAATTGAGTCCAATAATGAGATAAATGCTGTGTTAAGAGAGTTTTCTGTGACAGTGTGTATGTTAAAATCTCCAATTATGATCACTTCATCAGTGCTAAGAACTAAATCTGATAAGAACTCTGGGAATTCTGACAGAAATTCAAATACGCTGAATTAGGAGGGTGGTATATTATAACAAATAAGGTTGGTTGAACTGTCTTCCAAGCTGGATTAAAAAGAGTAAGAATTAGGCTTTCAAATGAATTATACTTAAATTTAGGTTTTGGTTTTATAGACAATTTTGAGTTAAAAATAGCTGCGACTCCACCACCTCAACCATCCTGAGGAATGTGAGTATTAATATGACTAGGAGGGGTTGACTCATTAATGCCCACAGCCATTTTCACCAAGCCAGGTTTCAGTCAAGGAAAATAAGTCAATATTCAAATCGGATATCAAATCATTAACTCGTAGTGCTTTAGGTGACAGTGATCTTATATTCAAGAGCCCACATTTAATTGTCTTATCTCTGTTTACATTAGTAGAGGAAGTGTTGATTTTTTATCATGTTTTTGTGATTAATTCCTCCTCTTTTTGCTTTTGATTGAGCTGGTCTCAGTGGTCGGGGGGCAGACACAGTCTCTATGGACATTTGGGTGGGTAACTACTCTAATAGAAGTGCAGAGAAGTGTGTAGGACTGCAACTCTGCCTCCTGGTGTCATCTCTGCGTTGTCAGGCTTTGGTTCTAAGAAACTTGTCCATATTACTGGAGATGAGAGCTGCTCCATCGAAAGTGGGATGGAGGCCGTCTCTCTTAATTAGACCAGGTTTTCCCCAGAATGAATGCCAATTATCAATAAAGCCCAGATCATTTTCTGGACACCACCTAGACAGCCAGTGGCGGAAGGATAACATGCGGCTAAACATATAGTCCGAGGTCAGATTGGGCAGGGGTCCAGAGAAAACTACGGAATCCACCATTGTTTTGGCATAAGCACACACCGATTCAACTCTAATTTTAGTGACCACCATTTTAGTACCATATTAACGTTTATCCTTAGCAAGCAGCTTCAAATCTGATTCGACGTTCACCGCTGTGGCCCCTGGAATGCATTTGACTATGTTTGCTGGTGTCCCTAACTTCACATTTCCCAAAATCGAGTCTTCAATGATCAGAGACGATTTCTCAGCGAGTGTGTCACTGAGTGAGAGTCTCTCATAGCACTGTCTTCACCTCCTCTCTGTCTGGCTGTAGGTCTCCATATGCCCGATTAAGCAATATAAGTAATATCCTCTGCAGTGGAGCCAAACTTGTCGGTTACACATTTAGTGAAGTTGTCTCTTATATGAAGAGTCTCCGTTCTAGTATAAGTCTTTAGCTTGCCACTAGCATAGGAGCATTGGGCTGCTGCGTCTGTGCGCACCGCCATCTGGAAAGATCCCATAATACTGACCAGTAATTTCCTTTAATTACATTCCACAAAAACTTTAAAGAACATGACTGATTTGGTTGATTAGATTTAAGAATGTTCCAAGAACACAGCGTTCTTTTGCGACTTTGAGGTTCTCATTTTCCTGGGAGTCACCGACCTGCCAGTATGTAAGTCATGCTGTGCATCCTATGCCACTGGCGCCTTGGGAGCACTGCCATTGGCAGCAAGACTCACTGGAGCTGCACTATGGTGGCATTGGCTTGCCTGAGTCAAAGAGAAGGGACTGATTGCTTACCCATCTGTTCCACCTTCTACTAGGCACTGTGCATTGACCTCTACCCCACTCTCCAACTCCACCCAGCCACAGGTGCACAGGAACCCCTGTGGATTGGAAGCTCCACTCTAACCAGGGCATCCTCACCTGGCCACACTCCTGCCACCTTTTGCCCAAGTGGGGTTTGCATACGGTCCAACAGCTAAAATACATCGGACACACATACAGCACATCATGCTGTGCAGCTGAGCACTGGAGAAAAAAAAATAGACCAGCTACACAAAATTCAGCCTCTGCTGACTGGCGTTAATTCCACTCCACCCACAGACTTAGCAATAGGACTACAACATCACAAGTCAAGAGCAAGAGATCACTCCCCCCAACCCTCCTGTCACTGCCGTGCTGCCAAATAGCTACTTAACAAATAGACCTCAGCACTGTATATCAAGGTATGGTTTCCTTTAGATGTCAGTGACCAACAGCATGCATCTGTCACATAAAATTCCAAAAATTTTAAAACCACCTATTATTGCTAAGAGTAATTTTGAATATTTAATTGAGCAAGCTTTTCTATTTGACATGTACTGCAGTGATATTGCACTTATTTGCATCTTGACTCACACATTGCCTTAGATTTTACAGAACCTTTAATTCTGTTGCAGTCAATCATACACCTTTTATGAAATTCAGAAGAACAGAAACAACCCGTTGATTTGTGAGAATGCTGCATGGTTGTACTGAAATTGAGGAAAAATTGTTCAAGCAATTTTTAAATTTATTTTGGATGATTTTTATTTGTTTGGAGATGTAATTTATACACTCTGTTGTCTCTACGATTAAACATGTATCATTCAGCCCGTACATTTATAACAGAGAGAAAAGCACTGCATTCTGTTTATCTACCAAGCACTGTTTAACAAACTACACAGATCCCAAGATTATCTGGCCCAGAAAATTTTCACACCAGCATGAAGGTTGGGAAATTTACATTATTATTATGCTCAACACAAGTGGAACAGCCTGCTGAAACTGACAAAGTTTGCATGTTTTCTGAGCTGATGTATATCCCTACTATTGATGTTTGTGGTGGGTCCTATTTTCTGGTTATTTCTCAGGTGTCCTTGTAAAAGTGAACTTGCTCGCTTTAGCCTTCCCTGTTGAAATAAAGGTTATTATAATAATGGATAATAACAGTCAAATTTTTTATAGAGGGTCATTCCACATCATTTCACCAAATGGCCCATGCACTTGAGTCTCAAAAAATTCTGAAAAATTCACCAGTTGTTCCTTATGCATCCAAAAGGCACAGTGTAAAATTTTAGTTTGCTCAGATGGATACTTTTTGAGATATGGCCAATTTAGTGAGGGAGTATGTGTCAATTTTGGTGCGATTTTCACGCGTCCTTATTTTTCCTCCATTTTCAGGTGTCAGTATCTCAGGAACTACACCACATAGGAAACTGAAATTTGGTACGATAATACACCTCCATCTACTCTCTCAGAATATACAAAAACATCTGTCATACATCATAACTGGTAGGCATGCCAGCACCTCAAAAATGGAAAAAAAAAATTACGTGGGTTTTGTGGTCGACCATGTTTGGGCCTTCAGAAAACAACTTTGTATTTGCCCCACCTTCTTGATTTTTTCAGGGCTTTGAGATACATACATGGACTGTTCAAAGCAGTAATGGTTAGTCAGATATATGCATTAGTTTCTGGATGGCAGCTTCTCCAAATCCAAAAAAAAGTTTTCATGTCACATTTTCATTGGCCCTTAACTGCATGTGGGAATGTCTTAAAAAATCTGATTTTTGTTTTAATTTAAAGTTCAAAGCTTGCTCTTTCTTGGGATATAAAACATTTTTTCTTTATGCATGTTCTTCATTTTTTTTTTTTTTTTTTTTTTTTTTTTTATCCCAAACATGGGGCTATTTCACCACTTGCAAATATTTAAATTCCTCAATATTAGACCATTCTAGCTTGCGTTTGTGTCTTATATTCATTTAGAGTTTGTTATTTGGTCATTATTAACCTAAAATACAATGACCATTGCACCAGAAATGCATTTATTTGTCAAAACATCAACATTTTCATGAACTTTTTACCAAATCTTCCAAATTTTTGGTTTGAAAAATTGTAAAATGTCACATAGAATGGGCACTTTACTGTGCAGAAAAGTGCCCAGTCTTTGCCCATTCTTCATTTTTTCAATTGTGAAGATAATCACACCAAAATGGTCTCAATTTGTAAAGTTTGCAAAATGAAGAATGGGCACAGAATGGGCACTTTACTGCACAGTAAAGTGCAGTAAAGCCCCAGGATGCTCTGGTGTTCTGTTGTTGTCATTTGTCCCAGTTTGTCCTTTTCTCCCTGTCTCTGTGTCTTTGTCTCTCTCTCTACCCTTTCCACCCAACCGGTAGAGGTAGATGACTGCCCGCCCTGAGTCTGGTTCTACCTGAGGGTTCTTCCTGTTAAAGGGGAGTTTTACCTCGCCACTGTTGCCAAGACCATGCGCAGGAGGGAATCTGTTGGGTTTCTTTGTTTTTGTTTTTTTGTTTTTTGTTTTTTTTAGCATCAAATCACAACAAAAATCACAACTAGCCTCCTGTTTCCAGGAGGCTAGTGGGAATGTTGCTCCAAGTGGTGAAGATGGCTTCACGGAGGGCATCCACTGTCTGGAACTGGTGTCCATTTCTGTAAACTTCGCTTGCCATCCAATCCCAAATGTTCTCAACTGGATTTAGATCAGGGGAACACGCAGGACGGTTCAAAAGAGTGATGTTATTTCTCTGGAAGAAGTCCTTTGTCAGGTGGGCATTGTGAACTGCTGTGTTGTCCTGTTGAAAAACCCAGTCATTACCACACAGACGATGGCCTTCAGTCATGAGGGATGCCCCCTGCAATATCTCCACATAGCCAGCTGCCGTTTGACGCCTCTGCACAACCTGAAGCTCCATTGTTCCATTGAAGGAAAAAGCCCCCCAGATCATGATGGCGCCCCCTCCACTGTGAGGGCCTTGCTTATGTAGCTCAACAATCCGACTGCGTTCAAAAAGAGAAAGCTTTTTTGCCTTTGCCATCAGGAGGTCATGACAGTGTGGATACCTGACAGAAAATGACACTGAATCCACATTTTTGCCAAGATTTGGGCTTTTAAAGGCAGTGGTCTTAAACTTTTGATCAGCTGATGAACAGCCTATTTCAGTTTAATGGTTGTTTGCAATAAATTGCTTACTCAAATTTTTTTTTGTCTCACTCCCATTTCTTCTTTTTGCATTTTGAAGCTCTACTTAGAACCTTCTTAAGATCCACGAGTGCAAAATGTAAATTCTTGCAATTTTTCAACTGGTCTTAAAATTTTGATCAGGAGTGTATAGGGTAAGATGCCCCTCCCCCAGTGCATTTTCCTTTCTAACCACTAGATGGAGCCAGTTTTCATTTCAGCTACTTTCTTGGATGGTAGAGGTTGTGCATTCTAGGAATAGCATTGGAATCATTTAATTTGCGGGAGGAAATCAAAAGAAGTGGTATAAAATAAGTGTCTGTGTGTTTTTGGAAGAATATATTATACAAACTTTTTTTTTTTTTTTTTTTTTTTTTTTTTTTTTTTTTTTTTACTGTTAGTAAGATAATAATGGATCATGGATGATCCATTAGTTTAAAAAAATGAAATACTTTTTTTGGTAATATGTAAAAGCATAAAGGTAGGTTTTTGGGGGGAAGACGCCCCTGCGATATGGAGTAAGAAGCCCCTGTCTGTGTTTATTGTCAATAAACACAGATTTCATTATAATGATGATGATAATAACAATAATAATAATAACAACAACAACAACAATAATGATGATGAGAAGAAGAAGAAGAAGAAGAAGAAGAAGAAGAAGAAGAAGAAGAAATGCTAATAAAAAATGTGTATGTGTTCATAAATACTGAGTTTGTATCAGCAAAATGACTTGCGGAGGGGCATGCAGTGTACATGTCTAAAGCTTTTATCGTGAACAGAAAATTGATGTAGTGGAACTGTAATTTGCTGCCATGAACAATGCTGAATGCAGTAAAAGTTTGCCGTCTTGGTTCAACCTATGTAGTCTCTGTTATTTTTTCCAATCCACATAAGTATAGGCTCAAATCAGGACCCTCAGCTACAGTCACATCAATCTTCCAAATAAGACTTATGTCACTGATTTCAATTAGAACTTATTCCTGAATGATAAACAACCAGGTTTCTGTCATAGTCAGAGAGATAAGCACAGCATGAGCCTACCAGCAGTGAGTAACAGCATGGGCAACGTGGCTCAGGAGGTAAAGCGGTCATCTGGTTATCGGAGGGTTCCTGGTTCATTCCGTAGCTCCTCAAGAGTTTGTCAAAGTTTGAGCAAGATACTGAACCCCTTGCTGCTCCTGATGGACAGCTAGACACCTTACATGGTAGCCTCTGCCACCAGTGTGTGAATGTGATGCAAACATTGTAAAGAGGTCGGTCGACTAGAAAAATGCTATAGAAATGCAGTTTCAGGACTAGTATCAGTTTCAGTGTCTAGTATCAGGACATTATTCTCACATTTGCGACTTGAAAATGTTAAGCTCATAGATGGCCACATATGTCCAACAGACTTCTGCTGGCCTATCATCACCATTAAATTGGAGATGTTTTAGATCATTTTTTTCAATCACTGGAAAAGACTGCTGGATTTAAATTCAGCTGGGAAGGCTTTCTACATGATTTGTTTGTGTGTGTCTGTGGGAATTTTTGTCCATTCATCCAGAAGAGCATTTGTGAGGTCAGACACTGATGCTGGATGAGAGGACCTGGCTTGCAATCTCCATTTTAATTCATCCCCAAGGTGTTGGGGCTGAGGTCAGGGCTCTGTGCAGGCCAGTCAAGTTCTTTTACACCAAACTCACTCAACCATGCCTTTATGGAGCTGCTTTGTGCACTGGGGCTCAGTCACGCTGGGACAGAAAAGGGCCTTCCCCAAACTGCTCCTGTAAAGCTGGAAGCATAGAGCTGTCCAAAATGTCTTGGTGAGCTGAAGCATTAGGGTTTCCCTTCACTGGAACTAAGGACCTCAGAAAAACAAGCCTATAGCATTATCCCTCCTCCACCAAACTTTACAGTTGGCACAATGCATCCAGGCATAGAACGTTTTCCTGGCATTCACCAAACCCTGACTTGGTGATGTTAATGCCAGATGAGGTTTGGAACTCTGTAACTTTACGTTGTCGGCAACTTGGTGGCTGAGTTGCTGTGGTTCGTAAATGTTTCCATTTTGCAATAATACCACTTACAGTTGATCGTGGAATATCTAGTAGGGAAGGAATTTCACAAACTGACTTGTTGCAAGGGTGGCATCGTATTACATTACTATTAAAGTACCACAATCAAATTCGGTGAGCTCTTTCGAACACGCTATTATTTCGCAAATGTTTGTAAAGGCAAAAGTCAGGCAAGACTGCATGGCTTTATACACCTGTGGCAATGGAACTGAATCAAACACCTGAATTCAATGATCAAGAGGTATGGCCCAAAACCTTTGTCCATACAATGTATGTCAACAGGTCTAACTTTATATCTAAGTACCGTATTGATCTGAATATAAGACGATATTTTTTCCATTGAAAATGCCCTGAAAAAACGCCCTCGTCTTATATTGGGGGTCTAAGCAAATACACATGTATTGTACTTGCATATGTTCCGTGCTTGAATACAGCACACTTCCCCCGCTTCATGCACGAGCACATGAACGGTCACGCACGCAGCGGGCGAACGTGGATACAACGTAAATCATGCAACTTTCCTCCTGCCTCCGCAAAATCGATTAATGCGAAGCGCGATTACCCGGTTGAATGTGGCAGCCAGCTGACACGCCGCTCCGGCTGTCAGTTGGACGCTTTCTGAAGTTACCTCCGAAACTGTCAAGGTAAATAAACATCCCTTAACCCTGGCTCTGAGTGCAATGTGAGACGGTGGCGGTCTCAGAAAGAAGAGCTAAAAAAAAAAAATGCCCACAGCCAGAGAAGGGCTTATCGTGGTCCACAAACTGGTCGATTCAACGAGATGACAGGAGGGTGTGCAATTTTGTGAATGAGAAACGTGGTGAAGGACTGCCCGTTACGAGGGCTGTGATGCAGCAAAAAGCACTTGAAGCTGCCACAGAGCTCAACATAGCCCGCACTGAGTTTAAAGCTAGCATGGGCTGGTGTTGCAGAATGCAGAGGCGGATTTAAGAAATTTGGGACCCAAGGCAAAGGCAGGCATGGGGCCCTCTGAGATGAGAGGACAACACACAAAACAGGGGCCCCGAGACACACATAATACGATAAGCATTCTGCTGGCATTTTAGCAAAAGTATTTTAATCAAAACATAATTAATGTGCGCAAATAAGTAATAACTGTATTAACCATAAGTGTATGAGGAGTTTTATGGGGCCCTCAGGAACTTGGGGCCCTAGGCCACCGCCTAGTTTTGCCTAATGGTAAGTCCGCTCCTGGCAGACTGTCCATATAAAAAGTATTTTTCCAAAAAAGGGTCTTGAAAAAGAGGGGTCGTCTTAAAATCAGGGTCGTCTTTTATTCGGGTCAATACGGTATAAATAATGGACTAATATGTGCTATAATGCCAAATGTTTATAGGTGTAATTTTGGTATAATTTTTCATCTTTTTGTTGTTGTTCATACAGCAATTTGACAATGTTGAAATTGTTACAATAACCCCTGACAGGCCTCAGTTGTTTCATGGCTATGGCCATGACTCTTTCATACTGTAACCTTTAAAAGCAATGAATGAGGGTGAAGCTTCACCCTCCAGTTATTCCTTTTCTCATGTTGCTAGGACAACAAAGGTCCTGTGCTAGCACGTTTCCTCATAGTATTGCTCTATCACCCCTCAGGGCCCTTTAATCAATTTCTAAATGAGTTCTCCAAATTTCTCTTTATTTATGAATTTATTTATTAATTTTTTGAAGAGTTATTTCTTGCCAGCTATGATAATTTAGTCAGGGGGTTGTCCTGTTTGTTGGTATGTAAAGCCCTTTGAAAATGTAAACAGTGATATTGGGTTTTACATAAACTTTAACTTTTAATTGTTGCTGTAACCTATTTTTTGTATTTTATCTATCTCAATACTTCTTTCATGGTTTTGATTATGTTGCTTGTAACATAGTGGTTGACATTCTGCCTCTTCTGCTTGTAGCTGGATACCCCAGTGCTAACAGAGCTAGGTGATAACCAGCTTCATGATATGGCTATCTAGAATCACCAATAGTAGCTTTGATGAAGCAGGTAACACAAAGAGAGACAGGACAACAGCATCTGATGAGGAGGTTGACTGCTAGCTAAGTTCTACAAACTTTGTCTTACTCCAGATAAGCTCTGAGATAGTGAAATATGATAATACGACACACAACATGCAATGTGCTGCCAACAATGGCTATGCGAGTGTTGTTTGAGTAAGAAAATGTCTTGGAAATCTCCTCTAACCTGTTTGTTGTTTGAGTCTGCTTTTAGACTTGTAGTGCTTAGACACAGGCGACACTGTCTACCTGAGCAGTGTGTATGCACTGCAGAAGCTCTTGATTTTCATTTTGGTGCCCATATAAATAGACGCCTTATCAGCTACAGTTTTCAGCTACAGCTACAGCTACAGCTACAGTTTTGCTCTGAGCCTATTTTCCCCCTTTTTTGCACAGTTATCAGCAAAAATAGAGAGGAAAAATGATCTGCTAGTGGTCATATCAACAGCATACCAGCAACATTACATAACTTTCACTAATATTTACATCTGTAGCATATGTCACACACATGAAAAAAAATGATTTTTTTCTGAACTAGTTTTTCAAGTGTACAGAGAAAGTGGAGGCTGCCCGTATGTGAGTTTTCAGGAATGCTCAACACAACAGTGCTAGTCCCATTTTATTAAGACCGTAAGTTCCAACATTCCATTGTTCTTTATCAAAGGCAAGCTCAATGCAAAAAAATAGGGCTGTCAGCATAAGTGCTGCAGCAGCACTTGGATTTGTGTGGACACTCCGCATGCAAGTCACAGCAGTTCAGCGAGGCAGCCATCACAGACAGGTAAAGGCAGGGCCGGCCCGTGGCATAGGCAGTATAGGCAAATGCTAAGGGCGCCATCTGCTGGAGGGGCGCCGCTAGCGGCCAGAGGGGCACCGGCTGTTCTACCGCATAGGCGGCGCCATTTTGAGCCAGGCCCACCCAATCAGGGTGGGCCCGGGTGCTTCCCATCCTTAAATGTGATTGGCTGAGCCGCGTTCCATGCCGTTGTAAAATCAGTGTAACCCGCTGGCAGACCGCAGCACAAAATATCCCTGTGCCAGTGTAAACGGACATGGCGTTGCCTAGCAACCAACTACTCTGCACTCAGCTTACTCGTTAGGTCACATTTGTTTCAAGACTTTTGTAAACAAAATGTCAGACTTTGTGGTGAATTTTGATTTGCTGGGTGGCCTGAGCCTGGATGAGTGGTTGGAGGAGCTGCTTGGTGTCTGTTAAAAGACGCTGAATTCACCACCAGCAACAATGTTTTCGCCGCTGTGGCAAAGAAACTCCGCCGAGAAGGACGTGACAAATCTTCCCACCACCAAGCCAGAACCGAGGCAGACTGCCAGAAGATGAAGCACTTTCAGGCACGAAGCTCAGACACACCTTGGGGGCTTGTCTGTAAAGTCTGGTTTGACGTGCAGCTTCATGGGATGCAGGGCGAACGAGGGCAACCGTAAAGCCTGACTCTTTCAGCATACGCCAAGACGAAAATGGCCCAAAATATGTCACGCTGAATGCACAAAAAATCACAAAGATGCTGCCGAAAAAAACATAGAAAGCCTGAGGGGATTCATATATGAGCAGCCGGGTAACCCACTGTGTCCGGTGGCCTCCCTGGAGAAATAGCCTACCTCTCCCTGCTGCCTCCTGATCCACCTGCCTTTTATCTCCACCCAAAGCGGACACAGTGTGACAGATGTAGCCTACCGATGACCGATGTATGGTAAGTTAACAGTATACTTTTATTATTATTGTTATTGTTACAACCGACGTTAGGCATAGGTCTGCGCTAAAACGCACCTGTTGCGAAACGCACGCCACCGTCCATGCAAAGAGGAGTCCAAACATAATTGAACACTATTTTAACAATTGCACCATTAATGGAAATATCCAATTCAACATTAACGAGCCCAAATAGCCTGATGTGACATGATGATGGTGCTAGATGAAAAAGTGATCTTAGCGGTGGAGGGGCGCAAGAGAGTAATTTCGCCTAGGGCGCCAACATAGGAAGGGCCGGCCCTGGGTAAAGGTAACCAGTCTGGCATGGCATAGACCATATCCACAAGGCAGCCATTTTCCTCTGATGTCATGCTCAGGATGGGAAGTTCAAATGCTGTTATCATGTTCGACTCTTGATGCCACACAAAACACACACTGCTGAAGTGCTTTGAATACACTTTTGTATTGGATGTAATCTGTACGAATATTATACAGAAATCTGTGTTCCAGTGAACAAAACATCACATAATGTTACAGAGTTAACCTGAACATTTCTAAGGTTGGGTGAAAACACAGCAGGACAGTTAACATTACACTGCAAGCTTGATCACATCCTGTGTGTTTAACCTAGTGGGTGATCATATTGTTTTACCTTGAAATATGGCCTGATGTCCCTTGAGATTTTCACTGTCTACTGCAGTTGCTGATACAATGTGCAACCTGGAACACAGCAGTTCCACATGATAGCTGCATTTGAGCTTCCCAACCTGAGCATGACATCAGAGGAAAATGGCCACTGTGTGAATATGGTCTGTTAGACCTTGCCCCTTGTGGCTATATTTTTTCTTCTTCATCTTTCATTCCAAAAGTATCTGGATCTCAGAAACCATTAGAGCTACAGCAACCAAACTTGACAGGTAGGTTGGAAATGTCACCCATTACTCAGGCAAACAAAAAAATTGATTGGTCTCTTTTGGTCGATAGCTTTCTGAACCATGAGTTGTATGAACAAAATATTGTTTTTTGTTGTTTATTTGTTTTATTTTTTTGACAGGTGAGTCAGACAGATGAGGCAGGATTGCTGGTATCTGTAAGGTTGTCTTTTGATCCTCTCCCAGAGCCCACCTTTCCTGTCCCCTTTCCTTGGCACAAATGTTTAGAGGGTGTCACCACATAGTGTGAAGCAAGGAAAATTCATTCATTTTCCAAACCGCTTATTCTTGTAAGAGTCACAGGGGGTGCTGGAGCCTATCCCAGCGCTCAATGGGGGGAAGGGAGGAGGGAAATTTGTCAGGGTAAAAATAAATCATTCAGGAGTCTCTGTATAAATGCTCCCACCAGTGCTCCCATTCAGTAACTTGTCCTTGTATGTAGCTGAGAAAAAAACGTTAAATAACTCTGGGAATTTGTTTTCTCAGATTATACTCTGATTTTATTCTGATTTTTTTCACAGCTTATGCCCTTTTCTACCCATGGTAAGTGGTCTTGTCTTATTTGCCTTGTTTTCAAACAGTTGTTCATCCTGTGCCATTTTCAATTGATCCATCAATCCATCAGCGCCAGGTAAACCAACTTCAGCAGTTGGTCGTATGCCTTAAAACTCTGGCTGCATCTACTCCTGTTCCTGCGTCTATGTCTGTGTCTCACAACCTGAATTCTGTCTCGACACCTAACCTAGCTCCTTCTTCAGCGTGAGCTCCAGTTCCGCTCACTGCATTTACCTAGTCCAGAACTTATTTTCTGGGGACTCTCATGATTGTCGAGCATTCCTGGTCCCATGCGGTCTGCGTTTTGAGGTCCAGGCATCCTCATTCTGCTCTGAGTAGGGTTAGGTCCCGAAACGAGGTGCCAATAGGGAACCGGTTCCAACGTAAACGGTAGTAATGAGACCGAATAAGAACGAACATTTCGGTGCCGGCCGCTGGTGTTCCGGTGTCAACTTACGGTTGTTGAACGTGACGTCAGTGCCGCTACTCCGCACACTTGTTGATCAAAACTGATAGTGAGAAGATCAATAAAGATGTCGAAGGCAAAACGCTCCAAGGTTTGGCTACATTTCACGTCTAAGGAGGATGGAGACTCTGCAACATGCAACAGACGCCTTAAAGCATCATGCAAGGGAGGTAACACTTTGAATTTAATGAAACATCTGGCACACATGGAGTTTATTTAAAAGCCGAACAATGCACCGTGTTTGATAATCTATGTCAGCGGTCCACAACCACCGGTCCGCGAGACATTCCCGACCGGGCCGTGCAGCCCGACTGTAACCCCTCCTCCCCCGCAGTTGCGCACAAATGGCACGAGTTTATTAGTACCATATGTGACTTGTATTTATATTGTTTAAATATTTAAGTTAATATTGTGTTCAATTTGGCCCTGGAAATAAAAGGGCATTGTTTTTTGACAGTGTGTGCGTTTTCGTTTTTTTAGGTCTGATTCGAGAACCGTTTAAGCACCGGAACCGTCTAAAAAAGACAGAGTAGGCACCAGTATCGGATAAAACCCAACCGATACCCAATTCTAGTTCTGAGCAGGCTAAAGTCGCTTAAATCTTTCCCATTAATAGGGCCAAGGCGATAGCTGAATGGGCCAGAATTTCTGAGGGCTGCTCCTCTGTGCAAAGTTTATCCAACACTCACATGATCATTGACTGCACATCTCCTGGTCGGGAGGCTGTGAGAGCCTTGATGTTTCTGCGCCCAGGTAAACACTGAGTTTCTGAGTACACCATCAAGTTCCGACCTCTGGCAGTTGACAGAGACTAGAACAGTCTTTCACTGTGCGACACCTTCGTCCATGGATTAGCTGACCCCGTAAAGTACTAGTTAGCGCCCACTGGCATTCCTACCACTATCACTTTGGGCTGGACTCTAACTACAGTCCCTTGGGAAAGAGTCGGTTGTGTGACTCATCTGCCATCCCACCTACCTCCGAGCCTGGCACTGAAACTAAAGGATTACAAATGATCTTGTGATACGTTACAAACAAACATAACCCACAACAAACATATTATCCCCTTGGTATATAACTGAGAATTCAGTTTAGTTGCATAACAAAGTAATTTGTAGGAGACAGGGTTCCTGTTTTTCTCCCACTCGGTGTTTTTTTCTTTCCTGTTTGGGGAAAATGAGATACAGCCCAGGCTTCTCTGACTAAACATCACTGCGGAGAACCAAGAAATTAAGAATTTTACTTTTGTGCTTTCCCTCTTACAAATCTGGATGTGCAAACAAATTCTTTTTTTTTCTTTCTTTCTTTCTTTCTTTTTTTTTTTTGTTAATCAGTGCGCAATGCTCCAGTTAGTTAGTAGTCAAGTTAGTAAGTGATGTAATGTAATGAAATAATGTATTTAGCCATTCAGAGCAGAGGGCTGTTTGAGACAGGTCTGTCCATGGTCTTGGATTCATATTCATACATTTGCTGTGAGAAATGATTATTATTTATTGAAGGCAGCTGGTGCACCATATGTGACTCTGTCCAGCCATGAAAACTGGACCTAAGATGATCACTGGTGTATTAGAGGCTTTTTAAACATTGTTCTCTTTTGTTTTCCTCTCCTCAACGCTGTTTTTTTTTTTTTTTTTTTAAACATTGGGCTATTATTTCCTCAGTCTAGTCACAGAACACCAATTCAGTTTCTCACATATTGCAGTTGAATGTAAGTTGAGTGACAGTGACAGTTTTGCTTTGTGATTTGTTTCTTTCTTGAAACATCAAAGTGAATTTTAATTTGATGAAGTTGTTGTCAGTTACACCATTTTCAACATAAAAGGTCTTTAAAAAGTCAAACATTTGTACTATGCTGCTGATTAAGTTCTTTCACAGAGTCATTCATTCATTCATCTTCTAAACCACTTATCCTCACTAGGGTGACATTCACACACACAATTTAGTATCTCCAATTCACCTAACCTGCATGTCTTTGGACAGTGGGAGGAAACCCACGCAGACACGGGGAGAACATGCAAACTCCACACAGAAAGGACCTTGGGTGGGAATCGAACCCAGGACCTTCTCACTGTGAGGCGACAGTGCTAACCACTGCACCACTGTGCCGCCCTTTCACAGAGTCTGTCAGTTAAATATTAAACCTTCCCAAATGGAAGATTTGAAACAACTGACAACTGCCAGTCAAGACTACTATCATTTGGGATTTGTTTACTGGAGATTCTCTAAAACTGCCTGGAGAAAGAAATCACATTTTGAAAATCCAATGACCATTCAAGTTGCAAATTTTATCTACACCTTTTTACTTCAACAATATTTTCATTTGCATAAGGTCATTTGCATAATTAGTCTTCATAACTAGAGGAAATTGCTACTGTATGTTCTGTACGTTTCTCTGCGGCTGACTTAAAAGCACTGCTAGAGGAAAACTAGCCTCCCCAAGGAATGTTTCCTGTCTTCTTGAGTGCATGCTGAGTTAAACTACAGGGAGACAACATTTTGTCTCCACTGACTAGAATTCCTACTATAGTAGATTATCTTGTACGCAACACTTTTTGTTACTTTTTTTTCAGTCAATGACAGGAAGCAGAATTAGGCAGTTAGTAGGACGATGAAACTGATAATGAAATATTGATATGCAAGAACTGTTTTTGCCCCATGGCACATGGATGTGTTGATTATATTTAATTTCATCCCTTTGCGATAGGGTAATGACTCAAATTGTCTTAAAGTTCCCCCTCAATGCACTGTTTTCCTCTTGAAAACAACCAAACGAGTGATTTTGTATTTTTGGCATAATATCTACAAAATGTATATACTTACATATAACCTATATAACGTTTAGGTTAATCTTTTCCTGAAGCAAGCAGTCATATTCTAGAAGTCCAATACTCTTTTCTTCCATCCAATGGATTCCAATCATTCCTCTAGAAAGTTAACTTTCTGAGACTTAAAACTTTCATGATTGGTTGTCCTATAAGCAGCAGCACTGTTACATTTTGATTACTTGAATTGCTTGAAATTGGGTGTATTGAAATGGTGTGAAATGGTGTTGCCACCAGAAACCACACCACATTTGCCTAACACAATGAATTATCAGTTCTGTGGTTTATAGTGACGTCTTTGTTCGCCACAGTAGCAGAACAATGTAATTTCAATTTAATTTAAACCAAAAATTCTAAATTTAAAATAGTGGGATTTCAATTCATTAAAGCTATGTCAAGGTTATTATTATTATTATTATTATTATTATTGTTGTTGTTGTTGTTGTTACTGTGCTTGAGATTTCAAGTTTAATTTTATTTAGAGGCCAAAATCACTGTTTACAGTCTCCAATCCTCATAGTGGGCAAGAAGTAACTCATAGAAGAAGTAGGGAAAAATGGAAGAAATTCTGAGAGGAGACCACTTCCTAGCCAGACAGCTGTGCAGCAGGTGCCAACCCAGTGTACAAATCACTAGAGCAATACTGTCATAAAAGAAAACACATGAGGGATGAGGTAGTGGAGGAGGGTTAGGGTCCCTTACACAGTCACATTCACACAAGGCATTCATATACCAGTATATGAGACACACACACAAAAGATGAGGGTGCAAAAGGAAAACACAGAGGCAACGAAGAATGAATGAAGCAAAGAGAGAATACATAAATGAATGAATAAAACAAAGCTAATGTTTGCGGAGCTGAGATGGCAGGAGGTGCAGGGCCATGCAGGGAGACCAGGAGCAGGGACAGCAGGGCACAGGGACAGGTTCAGGCCGCTGCCCTAAAGATGGGAGCCACATCCACGCAGCGAAACAGAGACACCAGTCACTCACGTAGACAGAGGAGAATATGTTAGCAGCACAGAAAACAACATGGTTGGGACTGAAAGCAGTCAAGCTTAGGAAGAGAGAAACTCAGAGAGATATCTAAATGTAAAACTGCTGCTGTCTAATCCTACTAAATTTCAAAGTGCTGCTGTAGTACAGATTAGGGTCCCATCCTCATTAACTGAGATGCTGTACATTCACCCTGTTTACCCAAATTAAATGTTCACTAGTGGGAATTCTTCCCCATACAGGACATGACAAATCAGAAGTGTTGAATTGGAACTTATACGAAAAATTTATCTAAAAGAAACAAAATGTTCCTTTAAGACAGAAAATTAAAAATATTTGCTGGATTGGTAAACATGAACATATTTTGTGTAGTTGACTGAAACCTTAAAAGATTTCTGGGTCTTAACAGCTACAACACTCACCTTTCGCTGCCATCTGGGGTCTCCAGTGTACAAAGGTACCCAGAGCAGCTTTAACATAATTTAATTTTAACTTAATAAGATGAATATCATTGTAGCAGATGTTTACTGTGAAGTGGTGAACTTTAGCTCTCCAGATAATTATTCTTTCACAGTCTTACTTCAGGTGGCTTACTGCTGAACATGCAATCCCCTCAACTTTGTGGGGATATTATATCTCACAAGTAATCACAACACAGCAGGTATGTGTATTTACAACCTAAAAATGATCTAAAAACATACATAGTTTTATGGATACTGCCAACGGTGCAAACTCTCCCCTATCTGTTCATTTCAGCAAGGCCTGAGGCGACATGTACAGTAATATAGCTGAATAATGTTGGGCATCCAGGCAGCCTTAGGCAGCCGGTCCCACTTGGGCTAATTGAAATGGTACAAGGGAGGTAATAGAAGCAACAAGCAAAACCTCTAAAGCCTTTCCCTGTCTATTGCCTGCACCATGAGAGGCACATCAGTTTATGATCTAATAAACTGATGTGCCTAATATTATCACTAAACCTTCCACTTATATCCACTATAACACAAAGTGAAGGAGACAAGATATAATCAATGGATCAATGAATAGTTTAGTCATTAAGTTTCCTGTCTCCTAAAAAATACATTCTCACACAACTAAATGGCAACGGCAAGAGACACGATTGGTGGCAGATGGGTCAAACAACTGACTTTAACTCAGGCAACTCGAATTTGAGTCCTGTATGAAGTGATAGTGGTGTTTGTTTGTAGCATATGTTATATTGCCGTTATCAAGTCATTTTTGGTGCCTAAACCTAACTTTTCCCTAACCTTAACCAAGTGGTTTTGGTACCTAAACATTTTTTTAGCCTGAATGACTATTCAATTTCCACTTCTGTCTACTATTGCAAAAAAAAAAAAGCAAAAGGATTTGAACGTCACTTATCACTAAAGACCGATGTGTCCACACACTGTGACATAATTTTCAGTGGGACATGGCAGCTGCTCTTGTCAGTTTACAGCACTATTTCAGTCTAAGGGCTCACATTGGCAAGTTTGAGCCCGTATCGTGCCAAAGCCAAAATCCCCCCCTCCCCAGTCCCCGGCTGGCCTGCACTCACATTACCTAAAGCCCAAACGCGCCCAAGCACGATTGCCCCCGGTGTGCACGTCATCACGTTGAAATACGACAACAGGCATGGCCCGACGTCATTATAAATCAGTGTAGTTCAAATACATTCATCATGTCTTCCTTTTAACTAAAAAACGTCTTTGGTCATTTTAATCAGACATAGGGATGTTTATTTACCTTGACAGTTTCGGAGGTAACTTCCTCCTTCTTCAGAAAGGTCCAACTGACAGCCGGAGCGCCAGGTCTGCCGGATCTCCGCACACAGACTGCTGTACTTTCATTATAAACCGACTTTTGTTTATACACGGTTGCAGCAGCACAACGGACAATGACACAGACATCATGGTTGATTATTGATTGCGCAACGCGGCCATTCGCCGGTAATCGCGCTGCGCACATTAAACAATTTTGCAGAGGCAGGAGGACAGTTGCATGATTTATGTCCGCGCACTGCGTGCGTGACCGTGCATGTGCTCGTGTATGCGCCCGTACCGTGCAGAAGCACACCCCCTCCAACCGTGCCAAAGTGGGGGAAGTGTACTGTATTCAAGCACGATACGGAGCGATCACACTGGTCAAAGAATTCAGATTTTAGGGGCAATCGTGCTTGGGCGCGGATCAAACTTGCCAGTGTGAGTGGCCTCTAACATAGCAACTTTAGCCAACTGCAAATGCACACCTGATCAAAATCTTAAGATCAGTTGAGAAATGGCAATAATTTACATTTTGCACTCGTGGTTCTTAAGAAGGTTCTAAGCAGAGCTTCAAAATGTAAAAAGAAGAAATGGGAGTGAAACAAAAAAAAAAATTGAGTAAACAATTTATTGCAAACAACCATTAAACTGAAACTGAAGGCTGTTCATCAGATGATTAAAAGTTTAAGTTGTTTTTTTTTTTTTTTTTTTTTTGCAGACGCACCCTGACGTAACACGTCCGTGGTGCGGAGAAGGCAAGAATTAAAAAGAGGAAAGCTCTGGAAACAGACTCAGCCAAATGAGCTAAAATTGGCAACTTTTTCACTAAAACGAGCTCGCCGTTTGAAACAACAAATGAGGACGATGAAACGGGTAAGGCAAGAAGTTGAACTTTGCCTGCAAACCACCGTTCAAGTTAATTAATCATCAAGTCAATGAATTGTGTGGCGTTGTGACATATAACCAGTGGCGGTTCTGCCTGTGTTGCCGCCCTAGGCGGAATTACTGGCTTGCTCCCTTGCATATAATTTAAATAATAGTATGATGCAACGCCACATAACTGGGAAACTTTGTCTTGTAGCTCCTCAGAGTCACAAGCAAGATCCAGCACCAAGCACCAGCCATGAGCCCACAAGTCCAGAGTGGGCAGGTAGGATTGCTCATTGAGTGAATATTATTAGAATTAATATAATGAAGAGTATGGTGTAGACCTGCTCTATATGAAAAGTGTCCTGAGATGCTAGATGATTCAGCACTACATTAATGAAACTGACCTGAACTGATCAGAAGGCTTTGTAAAAAGGGGAGATTTGGGCTGAGAATTATGACAATTTTTAAAATGTGATTTGGTGTCAGAAGCAGAGCCAGGAGCCAGCCAAGACAAAGTTTCCCAGTTATGTGGCGTTGCATCATACTATTATTTAAATTATATGCAAGGGTGCAAGCCAGTAATTTCGCTAAGGGTGGCAACATAGGCAGAACCGCCACTGGTTATATGTCACAATGCCACACAATTCATTGACTTGATAATTAATTAACTTGAACGGTGGTTTGCAGGCAAAGTTCAACATGTTGCCTTACCCGTTTCATCGTCCTCATTTGTTGTTTCAAACGGTGAGCTCGTTTTAGTGAAAAAGTTGCCAATTTTAGCACATTTGGCTGAGTCTGTTTCCAGAGCTTTCCTCTTTTTAATCCTTGCCTTCTCCGCGCCACCCTTGTCCCGGTCATCCCCATTTGCCACTCCGGGCTTGAGTGGTTTCTTTCTTCTTCAGGACATTCCAAATGGTTGTACTGGCTATGGCTAATGTTTCTGCAATGGCTCTGATTGATTTTCCATCTTCTCTCAGCTTCACAATTGCTTGTTTCTCACCCATAGACAGCTCTCTGGTTTTCATGTTGGTTTCACCTCTAACTATAAATGCAGTCGGCACAGGCAAAACCCAAATCTGAAACTGAGCGTAGACATTCAGTGCTATTTATTGTTTGAATAATCAATGTAATGGGACAACCCTGGGCAACAAAACACACCTGTCAGTCACATGTTGCAATACTTTTGCTCACATGAAAAATGGGTGGGTTCAAACAAAAGGTGCTATCTTCTAATGTGTGTATTTGATCTCTTGTCTCATATTCATCTTTTGATGTCAAACCCAAATGTTTTCAGTTTATAGCAAAAAATGAAGGAATTGGCCTCACTGTTCCAATACTTTTGGAGGGGAGTGTAAATTCAAAATAATGTGTGGAAAATATTAATGATTGGCAGTGATTATGTCAGTGCTTGTCCCACAACTGGTCAAGAAAGTTTTTCAACAAAGAAATTACATGTGAATTGGGAAACACCAGACCCAAATTTCTAGATTTTTTCTTTTAAAAGGAATGTGCGATTCATAGGTCTGGAACCAGGCTAGCTCTGAATTATAATGTTAGAAATGACTAAATGATTAAATGATTAAATGTGGCTTCACTAATGTTAATGTATGAATGTATCCTGAGATACTCCAGTGCATATTTAACCAGCCATCTGCAACAGCAGCAGTGGAACAGTGCATATCATCCCTTGCTTCTGTTTATCTCTCTTTGTCTTTAGCTCTTTCAACCCTTTCTCATACCTTCCTTTTTTTGACCTGACATATGATATGTTCCCTGGGGGGGCTTTCAAGGGTCTCAAACAGACTTACTGTGACTGATTGCCAGCAAAAGCTCTGTGCTGTCTGTGTGGTAAAGGTGACCTGCTTCTGGCAGTGACTCTCCCTCAGTGTTAACTGAGGCAACCAAAGCCCATGGCCCTGATCTCATTAATCACCCCCTCTACTTGCATGGCTCTGACAGTGTCTGCTGCCATATTGTCATTTTGTCATGACATCATTGACACAGCATTGAACTTAAGCTCTGTGATCATAACTTATGCGTTGTGATTGACATTATGACAGAAGGGTTCAGGCTCTGGATTACACTTACTCTACTATAGTGTTTCTCAAACACAGTCCAGGAACCACCTAGGGTCCTTGAGGGGCTTTCAAGGGTCTCAAACTCTCTGAGAAGCATTGGCTGTTATTGCTGATGCCCAGGTTTGCTGTAAATGCTCCCATCTCCCCCTCTTTAATCCAAACTGAAGAACAGAGCAGCTCCTCAGGGTTTATGTACTGTACTATACTGTATGTGGTAATGCTTAAAATAGCAACTGCAGGTTGACAGGATATAGTATGTGACATAATGTGTTATAGCCTGTACAGCCACATCTTTGTATAGAACATGGTGGAGCTTTGCTGCCATGGGTTAGTTTTCATAGCACTATAGTGCTCTTTTTAATAGGTTGATTAAAACACCTTTAGAAAACTACAAATGTTAGGATTTGAGAATTTGTTTCATAGCTTCTGCCCTTACATTTCAAAGGATTTTGGTCTTTGGTTGCCTTTAAAATGCCCTTTAAATGAATTCACATGCTTTTCAAAACCATGGTGATGCCAAAGGCAAATTTCCACAGCAGTGGACATTGAGTATCTTATCTGATCTGATATTTAATTGTAGAGATGTAGTCATCTTTGAATTGGACAAACAATGTACAGAACAAAAAATAACTTACTCCCTGACTGTATTCAGAGGTTGTTTGAAATTAGTGAGGACCAGAAAGAATTTCAGGGAATATATTTGTTGAAAAAAACAAGAGTGAGGACAAATATAAAAATAGATGTATCTGTCTAAGGGGTTAACTAGAGAATAGCTGTGGCAAGAAATTTAAAAATGTGTAGTACACTTTATAAATGATGATGATGATGATAATAATTATAATAACAACAGCAACAGCAGCAACAACAACAACAACAACAACAACAATAAATAATAATAATAATAATGATAATACTAGATGGGCAGAAGATAAGTAGGTATAATGAGCTGAGGCTTATTGTTTATATCATTCATGCATTCATTTTGTACAGTTGTAAAGAAGGACCAAATTAAATTATCACTACACAACTACAGTCTCCCATAATAAACTGATTCTGAAAAAAAAAAAAAAAAAGAGAGAGATAGCATGAACAGATGGTTATGGAAGCAATTACTTTTTGAGATTACAAATTAATAATATCATTATGTCAAGATAACAAAGTGTGTTTTCTTTATCTTGAGAAAACCGAGGCCTGATATGTCAAGATAACCAAAGATCAATATCTCGAGATAGGAACATAATTATGCTGCGTTCCAAAAAACAAATGGTTGTTTTCCCTTACTTATGTCATTATCTTGATATAACAAAAATCTAGTCTTCTCCTTAAATGACAAGGACTGTTTTGAATGTTATCTCAGAGAGCCACAATGCAATTTCTGCCTGTGTTAGACCTTGACTGAAGTACGTTGATCAATAATGGGCATCATTTTCATCTTAAACCTCAGTCCAACCATGGCATAGATTGTAGTTTTACTTCAACAAACATTTCAAGTAGAGATCAAGTAGAGATCAAGTAGACTCGTTCAATTAAAAAAGCAGCGCTAATGAATCACAGTTTTTCTGGCTAATGCAAGACTACAAGACTAATACTTCAGGGGCCATATGTATCAAGGATGTGTACGCATAAAAATGATGCTGAGCAAAAATCTACGCAAAGATTGATGTATCAAAGGGAAATTTTCTCGCATAAACAAAGTGTACAGGTGAACAGAATTGCGTTTCACATAGTCCAGGATGCAGACAAAACAGCAATACAACAAGATAACATAGCATAACAATATAATGATATACCTTGTGCAAAAAACAGACAAAAAATAGTGGCGAGCACAACACACAACAGTTTACTAGTAGGTTGGAGCGCAAGTAATAAAATAAGGTACAAGTGCACAGATTGAACTGAGGTATGCTGTAACCAAATATTTAAATTGCAGTGTTCATCTGGTGTAATGACCAGATGTAATGTCTGTACACCCGGGGGTAATGTCATGTACATTGTACAGTTCAGTTCAGTTTGTTTGTACTGTGTGCGTGCGTGTGAGTGGCCATGAACAGCCCAGTGCATTCAGGATTGTGACAGCTTGGGGGGAAAAGCTGTTGCAGAACCTTGCAGCACGTGTCCTGATGCTGCAAAGATTCCTGCAAATGCTCTCCACCGTTCCTCTGTAAAGGGTGGTGAGGATGGGTGGTTGAAGACCGGCTCTTTTCAGCCGCCACAGGAAGTGTAGACATTGTTGTAACTTTTTCACAGAGGAGTTGGTGTTGATGGACCAGTTGAGGTCGACTGAGATGTGAACTCTACCGCCGCCCATGAGCAGGGGAATGTGTGCAGACAACCTTTTCCAAAAGTCCACAACCATGTCTTTTGTTTTGTCAACACTGAGGCCAACTACTGTCGCATTATCAGTGATCTTGACGATAATGCTGGATTCGGACTTGGCAGCACAGTGGTGTGTGAGCTGCATGAACAGCAGTGGACTGAGCACACAGCCTTGTGTGGCGCCTGTGCTCAGCATGGTGGTGCCTGATGTTCTGCTACCAATACGCTGTCTGGGGTCTCTCTGTCAGGAAGTCCACAATTCAGTTGCATGGGGGAGTCTTGAGGCCCAGCAGCAGAGTTTCCTTAGTAACTGCTGAGGGATGATTGTGTTGAATGCTGAGCTGAAGTTGATGAACAGCATTCTGATGTAAGTGTCCTTGGTGCAGGGCATCCTCAGTGGATCGGTTGGGGTGGTATGCCAGAGAAGTGGGGAGGATGGTGTGGATGTGTCTCATGACCAGCCTCTCAAAGCACTTCACCATGATAGGAGTCATGATGCTATGGCTACGGGGTCACTGAGTCATTTAGACATCTCACCGGGGACCTCTTCGGCACAGGGATGATAGTGGTCTTTTTGAAGTCCACAGGGACCATAGCCTGGCTCTGGAAGATGTCTGTATCTGCTATTTGGTCACCACAGTCCATGAGCACCCTGCCTGGAATGTTGTCCAGGCCTGCAGTTTTGCGTGGGTTGACTCTGGATAGCGTACTCCTCATGTAGATAGAGCGCCTGCTCCTCACGTGTTGGCATGGACTTGCATGGCTGTTGTTCAACACCTCAAACCATCCACATAAGTCATTCAGCATGTCAGGGAGGTGAGTCACTGTCATTGGCCTGTGCTGTGAACTTGTAGTCAGCTGGGGCCTGGATGCCCTGCTACAAGCATCTGGGGGTCCTTAGTATCAGGTGGCATACTCAGATTTTTACATAGAATGTCGATAGTAGGGTTGAGCCAGATACTCGGCTGAAATGAATATCCGGTACAGATAAAGAACTTTTGACGAGTACGAGTGTTATCCGAGTAATATGAGTCAATATCTGTGCTTGTGATGAATGAAAATCCTCATTGGGTAGCTGACTGTGTCCACGTTGTGTGATAAGCCAGTCACACACAGCGCCCCACCCCTACACACACACAGTTTACTGCAGCAGTGCCGCCCACACACAACGCACAGTGACAACCTCTCTCTCAGTCACTCAGGTGTGGTACTGATGCCCAAGATGGCACTGCAACACCGCACAGCCCCGTAACCAACCAGTGTTCGTCAAAAATCTAAAGCTAAGCTGGTCTCTGAACTGATATATGAAAAAATCTAACTCATAACAGATGACAAAAGCCACCCTCTACACAGAAGCATGGGTGGGTTTAGTAAAACAGTAGTGATGGGAATTATGGCTCTTTGTCTGGAACTGGCCCTTATAGATCTGTTCCTTTTTCAGAGCTGCTCAAAGGACCAGGGGCCAGATGTGTAAACGCTGCATACACACAGACACATGCAGACACTGTCTTCTACTCAAAAATCAGCATGGAGAAGTGACAGAAAATGACATGAAATTGGGAATTTATGTGACATTACTTACTTCATTATTTGAACTTACTAAGTGTCCTTAATATCCAATTTCATTGTGCCTGTATGATACAAGCCTACTTATCTGCCCGCACAGTACTCCAGTGCGACTACAGGACAAACATCAGTTCTATGCACAAGCAATTAAACTGGTTAATGGTTAAAGACAGACTCCTATACTCACTGATCACTTTCATCAAAAACATTTCTGTTTCAAAGTTACCTTTTATTTTATTCAAGAACCTAAATTTCAGTACTGAAAATCATGGACACATCACCAGGCACGCAGTTATGGGAAATTTTACCTTACCTAGTGCGAACAAATGCCATAAAAAAAACTGTTATCTATAGAGGTATGAAAGTATGGAACTCACTGCCAAAAAAGATCAAGCTTACCACAAGCATTAATAAATTCAAAGTATTAGTAAAACAGTATTTACTGCAGCAGGGAAAACTTTAATTTGAGAACAAGGAAGTGTTTATGTGCACTGGGAACAAGACAAAAGAGTATGTAGGCTATATATTTGTTTTAATAAGAATGGTGATAAAGGTGATAATGATGAGGATATTAATAGTAATAGTAAAAGTCGTAATAATAACAATAATAATATTAAGATATCTTTGATTGTATGATAAGAAGTATACTTATGGTATTACATAAGAGTATGTATATATTTGTTTTAATAAGAATAATGATAACGGTGATAATGATGTGGATATTAATAGTAATAATAACAATAATAATATTTATATAGCTTCGATTGTATTATAAGAAGTATACTTATGGTATTACATATACTTTAGCACATCATGATAATTTAAGGATAAATAGATTCCAGATGTTAATGTATGGTAATATAGGATAATTAGGAGGTGTATTTGAAAATATCTGCCATATTATATATCTATTGAATCTGGGATGCTTTTGCTTAGATCGTTATGCAAATTTTGTTTCTTGATGATGACGGATTAACCTTTGTTTAAGTGTCTATTTGTTTAGATACATGTTTACATTTAATTTGTTTGTTTGTATAAGTGTTTATATTTAAGTTCATTGTTGTATGTATTTTTATTTTGTGTGGACCCCAGGAAGAGTAGCGGTTGCCTAGGGCGACAGCTAATGGGGATCCAAATAAATAAATAAATAAATAAATATCTATTTTTTGTCATTATGTTGAGTGAGAATATGTCTGTTGTACTGTGTCACACATAATACAGATTTATTTAGTGGGACATGTGATCAATTAATAGTCATTATGATGAGCAATAAACAGGCTGAGCTGTGCATTTGACAGCAATGGCAGCTTTGGCGCTTGCTGTCCTTTTGGTTGCCATGTCTAAAAAAAAATAAGTGAGCAGCAACAGGTATTTATATGGAAATGAGCTAATTAGGGGCGTGTCAACCTCCATTGATGGCTGACTGTGAGAGGGTGCGTTAGGCCTGTGCACAGGCATAATCCCCAATTGGGATCAACCTCAAAATTGCTGCAACAACTTATGACAAATAAATAGGCATTGGAATGGCCATCAAATTCTATTATCATAATATTCTAAATCTAACCCTTATACACTCTAAATAAATTTAAAAAATAAATAAATAGGTGCCTAACCAAAACACAATGGTTATTACAGATTTATGGCAATAATAACTTGACACAGTGGCGATCTACATCTCAAATTAATCTTCAGGTTCCTAGCTTTCAGATGATGTTTACCACTTCTATTTGACATCTACTGCTGACCTTTAATTTCACCTTGAAGACCCCTTGCCCCTTTTATTTAAGAAAGGGATGGAATTGTATGGGGTTAAATAAATAAATAGAAATGGCAAAAAATTAAAATAAATAAATACATAAAAAGTTTTAGGATTAAGAGTTTTTAAAACTCCTAGTCCTAAAACTCCAATTTCTACATTATCATGTCTGTTCTGTCTCCCACAGCTGGACTCTTCCCAAGCCATGCTACTGCCAGTTGAAATGCTGATTGAAGTTAATGCTGAGGCGATGAGGGTTTCAGATGTCGGTGCACAGCCTGGAAGCTTCCATTTGTTTCTCTCCCTTCCTCTGTTTCTCTGTTTTACATAGACTTCTTTTCCTGGCAACTGAATCCCAGTTTCCACCTGCCTCCTCAGTGGGTGATGCCACATTTTTAGAAAGGAGAAAAAACAACAGAGAAAGTTAAGAACACTGTTTGTGGTTGTGCATCTACTCTCTGGGGAAGGGCCCCTTTGCACTTCCACCTTGTCTGTTCACCCATATGTGCCTCAATCTGAAAGTCCGTCCACTAAGGCTTAACAATATAGCAAAGAAATCAAATTGCTTTAATTTTACAGATTGCAAAATGATTCACAATTTTAGCAGGAATTTTGCAACACCTTATGGATGACTGTCGCGAATTCGCGACAAACCATTTCCGGTCTTAATGCAGCCGAGTTGGTGTATGTATCCCACTGATGCCTGTTGATGCATATTTCACACATACCAAGAATTGTATTGGAAGTACTCTACCGCCACCTAGAGGTCGGAGAGTAAAATACAGCCGGTTGATGAAACAGGAAGTGCTCACTCGGCAAAGCATACGGATTTTGGCTGCTAAACTCGGCAAATTGTCCAAATTTGAGATAAGTTTGCTAAGATAAAAATACACAGCAGCTTATTGGTTGCTTCTACTGCTGATATATCAGAATAAACTACATGTGATGAAAATTGCCTAAGCATTTGCCAGTTTCTGGTTTGTCACGTTTTCGCGACATCAGGCAGTAATGGCTGCACATGAATAATATTGTGTTTAGGTGCAATATTGTAGAAATTCGAATCTGTGCATATACATCAAATATTATGAATATATAAGTATATATAAGTATATTTCCAGTCATCACCCTTTCACAGGTCAGATGCATGGGTGAAAAGGTTAGAGGACAGTGCAGAAACTTGTTCAATTTCAATGCCTGATGCCTGATGTCACAGATGCGTGATGTCACTAATTTGCATCATACCTAAATTTATATCTATTGCATGTGCTATATTCAAATTAACAATCTCCACTTAATTTAGCATCTGCTTGAAGGAAAACACAATTAATTTTTTTTAGATAATTGCAAATAAATTCAGGCAGTAAGGGGTTAAAATTTTAATTTTTAATGATTTTTGCAGGGGTCTGTACCAAACAGACATGTTCTCCTACATCTGGAAAATACAATTAAATGTGTATATCATTACTTTATTGCTTTACCAATTCATATTATAACTTATTTGGTACAGTATCTCTTACCTACCCATTTATTTACTTTACTTGTGGCCGTCAGATCATTTGCACTTTTCTTTCCCTAAATCGGGTATTTCTTATCTGTGACACCTACATAGCAGGTGCACCTGTCCCCTAATTAGCCTATTATGAGGCAATAAAAGGGGTTGGCCTTCTTCTCTTTGACTGCATGCTGTGATGAAGGTGTGGTGCTGAAATGTGTCAGCATTCTGGCCTAAAAACAAATTGGTGCAGAGGAGGTGAGGTCTCTCTGCTTTTTTTTTTTTTTTCTGTTTTTCAGTCTGGAAAATACAATTTGTAGACCACAAAAAACAGATATAAAGTGGTCACACTATGTTGTTTCCTATGTTGTTTCCTGACTGGAAACATCACAAACTGGCATGGGATGTGCACGGCCCAGGACAGGAAGACTCTGCAACGAGTGATTAAAACTGCCCAAAACATCATTGGAACCCATCTACCAAGCCTCAGTGATATCGGGGAGGTGAGGTGCCTGCGCAGAGCCAAAAGGATCCTAAAAGACAACACCCACCCCAGCCACAGCCTGTTCACCCTGCTGCCGTCAGGCAAAAGATACAGAAGTATCCGCTGCCGTACCACCAGACTACAGAGCAGCTTCTTCCCTCAGGCTGTGAGATTACTGAATGCACCATCTGAACTCCTCCAGGCTTAATAATTTTATTTTCTATACAATCAATTAATCAATCAAGAGGGAACCACACTTTAATTTCATTATTCAACCTGTTATATAATGACCAATAAACTTCCTTGTATCCTTGTATCCTTGTATGTTGGTTTACTACAATGTAAAGCTGCAAATGGCAGGCAAAACACTAAAAAGTAATGTTCTGTAAGTACTGTAGATTTATAAATGCTGTGCATAGTCCCCAACTTCCTTATTTCATTTAATTTTTATCACATGTATTTTATGCGCGTGAGAATGGTCTGTTAGGTAATTTGCTGTGTTTGTGTGTGTGTGTGTGTGTGTGTGTGTGTGTGTGTGTGTGTGTGTGTGTGTGTGTGTATGTGTGTGTGTGTGTGTGTGTGTGTAGGTGAGCAATGTCTATACCGCCTGGTGTTTTACTTCCTCTCTGCCCATTGGCAGTGCAGTGGAACAGATTGTCAGCATTGCATCCCTGCTTTGATAACTCAGCATTTGTAGCATGTATTTTTATCAGCTGAAGAACAGGCTTAACCATACCAGATTTTATGACACTGCCTCAAGATCAGCTTGAGCTCACAGTTTGACAGAGTATCATTGGAGGAAGTTAAGGGCAGCAACTATACAGACAAAACAGCTTACTCTTACTCAATTCACCTCAACTCAAAAATCATTTATTGCCATCATTAAAAAAAATATCACATCCAAAGCAGATTCCACTGCAGCAGAGCAGCTTACAGTCTGATATTGTGTTCATCACTCTTCTCCCTTGCCTCCTCTGTGTTCATAACACCACAAACTTCTACACTATAAAGGCTTGGAAGCTTGCAGCCAACACAGGGTTATTCACTGAAATGTGTTAGACTACAAGACATATTATACACTACAGAGAGGGAAAATATGGTTGTGTCCTTCTTGTTTATTCATGCTTGTAGTTTTGTATAGTAGGGGAGAGTGGGGTAATCTGTGCCAAGGGGCAAGTAGTGCCACCCCTGTTATCTAGAAAACCATAGAAGAAGTTGGTCATGTGACCACATATTTTTGAAGAGGCATCCATTTCACTAATCCTGCAAAGAAGGGAGACACATGGCTTGAGAGGTAAGCACATTTCAGTTCAAAATACATTTTTTTGCCCTCCAAAGTAAAATTTCTATGATCAAGATTTTTTGATTGCTGTGTTTGAACAATTATAGAAAACTTTGAAAACAGTTCACACAGGTTTTAGTACTTTAGTAAGCTACACCATGAGTCTATACAGTTAGCATGATGTTAGCTCAAAACAGCTGGGGGATGCATTTTTTTCAAAATGGTGGGCTTGGGGTAATTTGTGCCAAAGGGCCTGGGGTAAGTTGTGCCAGTAGCACAACTTGTGATTATATACTATATATTACTTTATTGTATTTTAATGTTATTGTGCATTGTCTTCTTACCTTTAATCACTAAAACTATTCAGATTTAGATGAAGATGATTTGCAGGTGCTCATTTTGGAATTTTTATTTTGTTCTGGGTATGTATTCATGTGGCGCTAGGCCTTGTTATAGAAAAGTGGCCTGTGATCTTGTTAAAATAATAAATAAATGTTAAATAAATAATTTTGTATTGAATTTGATTTGCTTTTGTATAGCATCATCATTTGTGAGATTAAAATGATCTGTTTTACTTCAATTATCAATGGCACAATTTACCCCAGTGTATTCTCTCTAATGGCACAATTTACCCCGCACCAGGGGCAAGTTGTGCCACAAAACCACTTTTTTTTCGAAAGCTATATTTCTCAAACAGTTTATGTAAGATCCAAAGTGATTGTTCCCAGGGATGCACAACATCCTAAACTATATGTCCATATTTTAGTTGGAGGCATTACTGTAATCCCCTCGCTTTAAAGGCACTTTAAGTAAAAATTGGCACTACTTACCCCACTCTCCCCTATAGAAGTATGGCTTGCTCAAAGTTTGTACAGGAATGTGTGTGTATCATGTTTCTCTTTCCTTATCCAAAGGTAATGCTTATACCAGCATAGTTTAAGAGGGGCCCGCTTTCATTTGCTGGATAAGGCCATGAAAGAGAAGTGATTATTAACAAGGCATCAGCATTATTATTTATTTATTTTCTCTCCCCAAAATGTAGGCTACTCTTCCCATTTTTGAATATTTTTGGAGACGTCATGGACAAGTCATGTGTTGCCCTTCTGTGGATGCGAGCCATTCAACCACTCCAGCATGCTTTCATTCCACCCAGACTCTGTGCAAATCTTTGCAAACAGTGCATTTTTGAAAATTAGACAGAATACAATGAAAATCAATCTGCATTTACATCAGTTACATTATTTTGGTTAAGTTAATGACTGTAGGATTTTACATAATTAAAGTTGGACAGCCAAGCTGTTTTGAACAGTGGTAGAGTGGTGTCTAAGCAGGTGGGTATACTGTGTGAGACACATATACACATATAAACACATATACACATATAAATATGCTGACACATATACACATATAAATATGCTGTAGGATACTGGCTTAGTTATGTCTTTATGAATAAGTGGGGAAATCACTGCAGATTGATAACCATCATAAGAGTGCTTATTAATACACCATAGTAATTTTACCTAAAACTTGCAACCTAGGCACACAAGTATACGACGTAATAAATTGAAAGGCAGGAAGATCTTTTCATGATGAGGGATTAGTGGATTAAACACACTTCATTACAACTACAACTACTAATTACACACTAACAACTACGAAATATATAAAATGACAAGTAATACATGAACAAGAAACAAGGTGATGCATATGGTGATGGTTAGAGGGCTCACTGATTCTGTACATGGCAATTTTGAGCAATTTTGGGACTTCTAGGCGAATCAAATATGTTTAAGTTATCTACTAACTTAGGGGCTGTCCCCTTCGTGTCAAATTTATGGTCAACAAGTCTTTTCTGAGGCCGGATAAAGTGTCTATTAAACATTGCCCAAATCTAATAACTGGAACTAAGTTTGCCTAATGTACATTAATACTCTATATCCACTTTCTCTTCATTCTAATGAACAGAAAGACAGCTGACATTACATATTAATTAGTAACCTTAAGCCAGGTTACTAATTGCTCACATTAGGGCCATTTGCTCCGTATCGTACTAAAGCAAAAATGCCCCTCTCCCCAGTCCTCGGCTGGCCTGCACTCACATTACCTAAAGCCCAAATGTGCCCAAGCGCGATTGCCCCCGGTACGCACATTATCATGTTGAAATATGACAACAGGCATGGTCCGACCTCATCATAAATCAATATAGTTCAAATACATTCATCATGTCTTCCTTTTAACTAAAAGACGTTTTTGTTTCTTTTAATCAGACATAGGTTAAGGAATGTTTATTTACCTTGACAGTTTTGGAGGTAACTTTCTCCTTCTTCAGAAAGTGTCCAACTGACAGCTGGAGCAGCATGTCAGCTGTCTGCTACATTCAGCTGGGTGGCTGCGCACACCGTGTGGTGCCGCGGCCAGCACCGTGCCCACCCGGGTCAGGTCTGCCGGATCTGACAGGTGCGCAGCGCACACAGACTGCCATATATACTTTTCATCATCAATCAACTTTTGTTTATACACGGTTGCAACAGTACAATGGACAGCGACACAGACAACATGGCTGATTATTGATTGCGCAACATGGTCATTCGCCGGTAATCGCACTGCACGCAATAAACATTTTTGCGGAGGCAGGAGAAAAGTTGCATGATTGTCGTATCCACGTTCGCATGCTGCGTGTGTTACCGTGCCTGCCACATAATGTCGCAGGTTGAATGGCTAAATAGATCTATCTATGACAACATCCATCTGATCTTTGCTGATACTATACTTTATATTCTTTATTTCAAGGATAGCCCCTTGAGATGCACCATCTCATTTTCGAGGGGGTCCTTACAAATAATGACAAACAGTACCAAGATAATAAAAAGTAAATACTAAACAAAATATCAAACATATAAACGCAGAGACACACACACTCACTTACCCATGCACAGTCCAATAATGCTCCCCAAGGCTACCCCAGCCAGTTCAAGGACTCATACATTAGACAACGATGGGTTCCATACGGACACCTGAGCACAAATACAAAGACTGTTATATAATACATTAAGAGGACGGAGATTTGTGTCAGAGGTGTTACCATAGTCAGTCAACAGAACGATAAAGTGATTTTAGACAACCAGATATTTTCTTGGAAATTGAGTTGATATGAGGTTTAAAGGATAGCTGGGAATCAAGCCAGAGACCTAGATATTTAAATTCTTCAACTTTTGCTATTGTTGTTCCATCAAGAAAGCTGATGAACCAGTTAGTTAACAGCAAAGAATCAGGTTGAGTGCAAAACAAGATCTGTTATGTAGGACTAGGTGTTGATATCCCTCAAAAGAAACATACTTAAGGCACCGATGAGACTCTGTGGAGTTCAAGTGAGTGGTGGCATCCTTCGGGTTATCAAGTGGGCGCCCTCCTTCACGGGTGTTTTGCTGATTGACCCACGACACCTCCAGAGGGTTCAGCAGTGAGTCCCAGCGTCCCAGGTTCACTCCCTAGATGCCATCGGCTCACTTGAAGGCCCAAGTCGGATCCTTTCTCTTCATCCACAGCCACTGGCTCCCCTTCTCAGCAGCCCTGGAGAGGTCCTTGACTGCCTGCTTGTGGGCCTTCCCTCGCACTCCCACTTCCCTGAGTAGCCTGGATGTTGAGGTGGCTATGAAACCTCTGCAGCCTACTTCCACTGGGCGGACCTTGACTTTCCAGCCTTGTTGTTGAGCATCCGCAGCGAGGTCGGCATACCTCATCTTCTTCCGCTCATAGGCCTCCTCCACTGCACCCTCCCAGGGCACCGTGAGCTCTATGATGTAGACGAGCTTGAGTGAGGGTGACCACAGAACAAGGTCTGGTCGCAGGTTGGTAGATGCGATCTCAGCTGGGAAGCAGAGTTTCTTGCCCAGGTCCGCCAGCAGCTTCCAGTCCCGTGCACTGCCCAGCTGCCCAGGGTCAGCTCTTATGGTGGCAAGGCTAGCTTGACCCTCCCGGACAAATGGTATTGGCTGCCAACTGGATGACGGGGGAGGAAGGGCGTTCATGCTTGTCCGTTGAGTTTCCAGCACTGCTGCAAGACATTGTAACACCTGGTTGTGCCGCCAGGTATAACGGCCTTGGGTAAGGCTGGTCTTGCATCCCACTAAGATGTGCTTCAGTGTTGCTGGACTTGGACATTGAGGGCATGTGGGGTCTTCGCCATACCACTGGTTTCGGTTTGCAGGAGAAGGCAGGACATCATAGGCAGCCCTGATGGTGAAGCTCGCCCTGAACGCCTCCATCTCCCACAGGTCTTTCCAGGAGATCTTCCTCTTCTCCACTCCTTCCCATGACATCCACTGCCCTTGCTTTGCCTGTGACACAGCTTGTAAGCGCCTTTTTGC
The DNA here is from genome assembly GCF_902150065.1 of Myripristis murdjan. Classification (NCBI taxonomy): domain Eukaryota; kingdom Metazoa; phylum Chordata; class Actinopteri; order Holocentriformes; family Holocentridae; genus Myripristis; species Myripristis murdjan. The sequence goes on along the minus strand of NC_043990.1, from coordinate 30,760,137 downwards.
TTCCTCTTCCCGCCGAACCTCCTGGACCACCAGCTTGCGTCTCTGAGCTGGATTGGCATTGCTCCAGGCCAGTGTACTGGCCCCGAGACCAAGGCCACTCCTCCCCTCCTGAACTCGGCCCACGATGTCCCTGTGTCTGAGTGCTGTCTTTGCCTGCTCAGTTGCAACCGAAGGGGTCCACTTCCTCCCGGTGGCCAGGACAGGGGTCGCTTGGGCTACAAATGGATCGCTCGAGTCCAGCAGCATCATCTCCAGTCTGACTTTGGCGCACTTGTACTCCTCTGCCAGACTGGAAATGGGCAGGTGTAGCATCCCTTTGCTGTAGAGGCCAATACTGCTGAGGCACCTGCGAAGGCCAAACCACTTCCTTGCATATGAGTTGATCAGTCTCTCCAGCTTTTCCACCTTTGAGAGCGGGACTTCATAGAGGGTTAGTGGCCACAGGAGACGTGGAAGTAGTCCATACTGTAAGCACCAGAGCTTCAGCTTGCCCGGAAGCAGGGTTCTGTCGATGTTCTCCAGGCTGCTGGCTACCTCCTTCCTGAGCAGCTCTATTTGCTCTTTATCCTTAAGGGAGGCATCATACCAGCGACCTAGGCTCTTCACAGGCTTCTCAGAGACCATTGGAATAGGTTCCTCGCCAATGTGGAAGCGGTGGTCTGACAGCTTCCCCTTGACAATGGAAATGCTCCTGGACTTGTTCGGCTTGATCTTCATGCGAGCCCACTCGATGTTCTGCTGTAGCTTCCCTAGTAGCCGTACTGTACAAGCCTTGGTCATGGTGAGTGTTGTAAGGTCGTCCATATAGGCTCTGACCGGTGGCAGCCTCAGCCCAGGTCTTATTCGCTGTCCGCCAACCACCCACCGAGAGGCCCGTATGGTGACCTCCATATAACATATTATATGATTTTCTCTTGTTCAAAAGAAGCTTATTTGAGGAAAACCATTTTTGAACCAGGTTGAAATCAGATTGTAGAGAGTGTTGAATTTGTGAAATATCAGAACTGGAGGAGTATATTACAGTGTCATCTGCATATAAATGAATTTGGCAGTCATAACAGATTTGAGGAAGATCATTAATAAAGATCGAGAAAAAAAGAGGACCTAAGGATGAGTCTTGTGGAACACCTTTATCAATAATCTTGAAGTCTGACTGACTACCCTGAAAGGAGACGCACTGACTTCTATAATGAAGAAATGAGTTAAAGAATAATAAAGCGTTGGTAGAGAGACCAATTGCATACAATTTGTCTAAAAGAAGATAATGATCGACCATATCAAATGCTTTAGTAAGGTCAATGAATATGGCACCTGTAGGCATATTGTTGTCAAATGCTGACAGTATATCATTTGTAAATTTTAAGAGCGCAGTGGTGATTGAGTAGTTGGGTCGAAAGCCTGATTGATGTGGAGATAATATATTATAGTTAGTAAGATATGTGGATAGTTGATTAAAGATTAGTTTTTCAAATATTTTTGCTATGCTATTAATAACTGAGATTGGTCTATAATTATTGATATCAGTGATGTCACCTCCTTTATAAATAGGGGTTACTCTAGCACTTTTCCACAATGAAGGCGTTTCACAGGTTGCAAAAGACAAATTAAATAAGTCAGCCAGTGGAAATGACAGAACATGAGAAGCAAGTTTAAAGAACTTGATGTCCAGACCATCTGGACCAGCACTACAACCACAGCTTAGATTATCAATAACCCTCTGAACATCAGTTGGAGAGATACTTTTGAAGCAAAAGGAGCTGCCACACCTATTCTGAGTCGGGGTAGGAGCAGAATTAGAATAACCAGAAAGAGTGCTGCCAATTGTAGAGAAGTGCTGGCTAAATGCCTCCACAATTAATAAAGGTTCGCTGACAATTTGATTATTTAATTTAATATGCGTTGTAGGGCTTTTTATGGATTTATTAGTTATACTATTGATTCTCTTCCAAAATTTCTTTGGGTTCTTAAAATCAGTTGCTAAGCAGTCCTTATAGTAATTTGCTTTAGCATTTCTGGTATTGGTTTTGCATTTATTCCTTAACTCTTTATAAGCATTCCAGTCAACAGGATCTTTTGTTTTTGTGAAGTGTTCAGGGTTAATTTTATTAAAATTTCTTACTTTAATCAGTTTAGGAGGAAGATGAGGCATTTTGATTTTCCAAATACAAAAAACAATAGAGTGGTCGCTGAATGAGTCAGGTAAAACCCCAGATTGTGAGATTCTGCCAGGATGACAAATCAAGTCATCCTGGCAGAATCAAGTCAAGCAGCGTTGAAGAACTAGGACCCACTCTTGTGGATTCAGTTATGAGTTGAGTTAAATTTATACTGTTAAAGAGACTGCGATCTTTTTGGGAGGAGCGATCCAGCCAATTAGAATTGAAGTCACCTAATATAATCTTTTCACTGGTGCAGTCTAAAAAATTTATAGTAGACAGGATGCATTCAGTGGTTTCTTCAGGAGCAGATGGAGGTTTATAAATATTTCCAATGATTAGTCGTTTATTTTCATGAAAACTAATTTTAACAAAAAGGCCTTCAAAATGCCGGGGATTCTCATTTAGAGAAACAAGTTCTGCAGTCAGATTTGAGGATACATATGTTAAGAGGCCCCCACCTCTTGAGCCTCTATCGTTCCTAAATATAATTGTCAAGTTTGACTTCATCATCAGAAATATTGTTGTTTAACCAAGTTTTAGACAAAGTGACTACATGGGGTTCATACTTAAACAGAGCATTTACATGGGTTTGTTATATTTCATATTAACTGAGGTCCATTTGTGACCACAGGGGTAAAGTGTCTTATTTTGTAGGTCAGTCATGTGCAGCCTTGGTTGTCTCCTTCTTTGACCAAGGAATGCCAGGTTGTTTATTGGAGTTACCTATATCAGCCATGCCCGATGTGTGAACCTCCTATGGAGGACTGGGAGATGTTATCAGCATCCATTTAGTTAGAAGGTCTTTTGATCTCCTACAGGAGATTTGGTGAGTCTTGATGCTGATGGCCATTTGGAATCCACAATGTGTTGGGAATGTTTATTCAGCAGATGCTTTCAGGCCGTGACTAATGTCTGCCAGTCTGGACTAGCACTTGGAAAGGGGATGCTTGGAAAGGTACTCTCAGAGGTGACAAAAGGGCCCTTTTTAGGGATCTATAGGTGACGAGAACTGTTCCAGTGAGATGCGGTCGCTCTCCGGACAGTTGAGATCAAAAGTGCGAGCTGTTGCGCTCATGCCTGATAAGACATGGATCCTACAATGCACAACTTCACACAACACTGCACACATACACCCACACACCCCCACACACACACACCATATACACATTCATTGTCACATTCATTCATTTAGTTTCCAAACCACATATCTGTAAGGGTCGTGGGGGGTGCTGGGCCTATCCCAGTGCTCTTTGGGTGGATGGTAGGGGAAACATCCTGGACAGGTCAACAGGCCGTCACAGGATAGACAGACAAACAAGCATATCCCTGCACACATTCTCACCGAGGGGCAATTAAGTATCTCCAATTCACCTATCTTGCATGTCTTTAGACTTTGGGGGGAAACTTGAGCTCCCAGAAGAAACCCACGCAGACACGCAGAGAACATGCAGTCTTCACACAGAAAGGACCATGGCCAGCTGGCTGGGAATCAAACCCAGGACCTTCATGCTGTGAAGCGACAGTCTAACCACTGCACCACTGTGCTACCCATTCAAATATTTAAGCCTTCAAATATTTCAAACAAACAGTAAGTCAGCTGTGTTGGAAATTACATTGAATTTCTGTGTTTTTTCTTGGAAGTGCATAAACATTGCATAAACATTGACTAACAGTGGAGCAGTAAGTGCTCCACAGTTTGGTAGTTTGGCAGACCGAGGTGCACTGAGATGGGAGTGGCGTTGCAGCAGGGGGAGGTGTCGACAGATTCAGCTTGGTGCAGTGACAGTTTCATGCCAAAAGGCTTCGCCGAGGTGGGCTCAAAGCTCGCCATCTGAAACCACGTCTACTTTCAACGCAAGGCGGAGCAGAGCCGGCGCAGTGGAAGTTTGGCTGACCGGTGCGCAGTGTGCACCGGTCACCAAAACCTCACAGGCAGGTTTACAGAATGTCAGGCACATTAACAATGCAATAAATACCCACAAAACCCACTATTCAATGCTACTATCTCAATCAGCACATAAATGTATCTCCATATCGACTGTCCCGTCACATCCCGTTACATGATATTTTCAACTTGAACATTTAATATGTATTTGTGAGTTTTGTATTGTGTGTATTTTAACATTAGTATATCTCTTGGGTGTGGTTTTCATGTAAGCCTCTATAGGTTTCTAATCACACCTCACACATATTTTTCTTGTTTTGTTGTTGTTGTTGTTGTTGTTGTTGTTGTTGTTGTAAAAGGTATCAGTTCCTTGCCAGACACTGGGCGTTTAAAACAGCACATGTAAAAGCTTTCATGAATCGGATTTTGTTTTAATCTCTAGTGTGTTGTTGCATCACTAAGTGATGGAGTCGAAAGTTGCAAAACAAACATGTATTTATATGAATATGGCGCGGATTATCCTTTGAGGTAAAAACATTCATTAAAAATGGGGGCTTCACAGTTAAAATTATATTTGCTCGTAAAAATCAATAACTTTAACAGACGGTGACAGAGCTGGAAAAAGAGAGATGTGAGGCAGGTAGGTCATGGAAAGACGGGAATGAGGAAAACGAATGTAAGGATAGATGCATGGATAGATGGGTGGATAGATAGATGGCAGGTAGCTCCAGCAACATTCCACCCATACGCAAATCTGATATATGGCCATATATGAACATATATTTTAAATAATGGGTCATATAAGTTCACATATTTGGACATATATTTCAGGATATGTGTGCAAATATGTGGCGTAAATATTTGGTCTCTGACATAAGGTAACATATACACTACTCACAAAAAGTTAGGGATATTTGGCTTTTGGGTGAAATTTATGGAAAATGTAAAATGTTCACGCTACAGTGATATTATATCATGAAAGTAGGGCATTTAAGTAGAAGCATACACTGGTGATTTCCTCATCTCAAACAATTTCTTGAAACAAAAGCCAACAACAGTGGTGGATATACCACAACAAAAAATGTCAGTGTCAATAACTTGTCATGTGCCCTTGAGCATCAATTACAGCTAGACAACGACGTCTCATGCATGATACGGCCTCGATGAGCTGGAGCATCAAACACCTGATGTGAATTTTGCCGTTAAGCTCCTTGTTAGAGAACAGCAACTTGTGCAAAAAGTACTGAAACATTGAACAGTTGGACATGTGCATTCAAAAGATTACAGAAGGTCACATTAAGTTCACCTGTAAAGGTTATAATGCATTTTAGGTTCATCCTGAAATTTCACCCGAAAGCCGAATATCCCTAACTTTTTGTGAGTAGTGTATGTGCATATACTGGATTGCATTATTTATTTTCCACATATATTAAGAACTTTAAGTGTGAATATGTGGCAGATGTATTTGTTTTGCACATATATGATGCAATTATGTATACATACATGCATTGTATATTTGGATCATACTTGCCAACGCTCCCGATTCACGCGGGAGACTCCCGATTTTTAACCCTATCTCCCGCAATGATCCCAGTCAGTAATTGCTCCTGCTAATCTCCCGATTTTACAGTGAAGGAAACAGGTCAGATTGTGGGGGGTATTTGTCGCAGTATCTGGCGACCCTGGCCTGCAGCCGGTGACGTCACTCAGTCACTCACTAAGTAGCGTTGATACTGCCGGCGGGGTTTCTGTCTTCCGCTCAGTTCAGCGTTCAGACAGACGAGATGGATAGAGAAAGAGAGACAGTTTTCACTCCACATGCATAAATTCAGGATAAAGTAGTAGGAAAACTAGTTTTGCTTTGAAAAATGTAAATACAAAAGCAAAGTAGCGTAAACTTTTTAAACTGTGACACTTAAAGAGGCAGGAGTGCCAGCTCCCTCCCCCATAGACTCCCATCATATCTGGAAACCAAAATCTGAGGAGAGAGGGAGAAACACACACTTTTTCAACTCGCCGAATCTCAGGGATTTTTGGGAGTTTGAAAATAATTTGACACAGTTTGAAAGCCCAAAGCCTTGCCTTTCTCATGATATCTTATATTTTACGCTTGGACTTACTGTCATTGAGATAAGAGCATTTGTTTGACCACCACTTTTAGGCGACTCTTTCCCAAGCTCCACTGTCACTCATGCTGTGTGCTTCTTAGAGCCTCATTTCTGGCTCCGCCCACACAAGCCCCAGTGGCACAGTGGATAGTGTCTCTGCCTGCCATGCAGGAGACCAGGGTTCAACTCCCCGCCTGGTCAAGAGCAACAACACTACACAACCTACAAACAGCATAGGGCTGGCGGTTTGCCACATGTCCACACGGGTGGCAAGCACATTCAAAGAAAAAAAAAAAAAAAAAAACTCCCTATTTTTCACAATCCAATGTTGGCAAGTATGATAATATGATTAATTATATGATTAACAGTATATGACTAAATCATATATTAACATTTATGCAATAGAAATATATTTGCCATATATGTGTATATCTGGAAAAATATATGGAACATATTTGAAAGTGGCCATTTTTGCTATATTTTAAAATATATTTGTCATATATGCCTATATAATTATCATATATGTATGAGACATACATAGACATATATACTTAATATGTAGTTTACATATATGGCCGTATATCAGATTTGCGTATGGGCAGCAGCCAAGACTGGCCTCATTGTCCTGAGTGTGTGTTGCTGCTGCTCTCTTCCTCCGTGTCAGTTGTGTAAACTTTCATTACGCCTTCGCGCAGCGCATTTTAAAGGCGAGGACAGGGGCTCATTTGATTGGTTTAAAGTGAATCAGCTGTGTCAAACCCACTCCACGCCTTCTCTCCTCCCTTCCACCGGTAGGAGGGACTTGCGCTAGCACGCACAGTGTGCCAAACTTGCAAAATCCACCTGGCCACACCCAGTTGGCGAAACGCATCTGTGCTGCGCCCCCGCCTCACCCAGTCTGCAAAACTCGAGCCCCAAGTGTGGAATATTTCCATAACAATTTGGCTAATTCATGGTTGTAATGGCCCCAAATCATCAGCATGACAATGCTGCATTTTTCCTGTGGCAAGGAAACAAAGCATCATCACTACCTTTAATTCAGCTGAGATCGTAGTGCTGCATAAAACTGCATTGCTAAGTGTGATTGAACTGTCTTTGCTAGTTTCCAACTGGCGTCCAGTGCGCACATTGTTTAAATGGCACATGTACTTGTGTCTATCTGAGTGCCCATGCACATCTTAAAATGAGGTGTGGTCAGGCACATTGTTGGTGCATTGCTATCTTGAGGCAGTTGAATGTGACTGAGCAACAAAAAGCTGGTTTGAAGTCAGTGGTGCAGGTTTTTCTGTTATCTGAAGCTCATTATCAAGATAGTAATGCATGAATACATACATAGAGGGCACCAACACACGTCCTCTCTGCTTGTTAAGCACACAGGGACGCCTACTTCATCTGAGGGAGCTTTGATGGAATTCTGCAGTTGCTGTAGATGATCTGCTCAAGATCACTTGAGCTTTCACTTCATGCACAAGCAGAGCCGTTTCTGCAGAAGAGTCTTTCTTCTTATCTGGCAAATGCACCATTATAATAGTAATCCACTTTAACTCCTTCGGTATGTAGAACAGTCTGCATTTGATGGTCAGGTATTCCAAATTAGTGTCTGTACACCATGACTGCTTGACGAGGGCCGCAACACGCCCTCCGTGAGTTTTGCCATACTCCTCCAAGGTATGGTCGCACCGGTAGATAGCAAAACCTGGAGGTGTAACAGCCTCGTCGGGGGTGTATCCGCCCGCTGTCGGCGTCCTCCCTGCCTTGGGCTGCAGCTCCGGGAATGCAAGAAGCTGAAGTTGGCCCGCCTCCACATTAGGCCCGGCCCCCTGAACAATACCAGAGACGCATTATGATTTTTTTTTTCAGTCTGGCCACGCGATCGAGACTAATACACGCATAGAACGTGACAAGCCTACTGGAACCTACAAAAGGATTATAAGGAAGGAACACAAGAACTTTGAGAGACTGCTCATATGAGTCATTTAAGCAGTGGTGGTTCTGCCTATGTTGCCGCTCTAGGCGATATTACTTGCTTGTGCCCTTTCATGTTACTAATCCAACCGGGGCAGCATCAGTCGGCATCATAGGCATGAAGCCGCTCACCTGTCAGATCCAGCAGACCAGACCGGGTGGGCACGGTACCAGCCCGCCTGATGCCGACTGATGGTACTGATGGCATGTGTGGGTCAATACGATAGTCTAGAAAACTGGTGATTTTTTTTTTCTCGTGCGCCCCCAAGTAGATTGCGCCCTGGCCCACACTGCCCATAGCAAAAACCATCCCTGCATTTAAGTAAGAGATTCTGCTCTGACAACTAAGCTGAACTTTTACCTGTTAAGATTGTGCACAGCACAACAGAAAGTTAATGTTCCATGGACTTTTTTTTCTGTGAAGAACGCAGAGAGGGTTATTTGGTTATTATTTATTTCATAAATAGTGTTATTATATATTTCCTGACTTTATTTTTTCTGTGAAGAACCCAGAGAGGGTTATTTGATTTTTATTGATTTCATTAATAGTGTAATTTATTTCATTAATAGTGTTATTATTTATTTCCTGAGGCTTTTTTCTGTGAAGATCCCGGAATGGGTTATTAATATTTGGTTATGTGTGGCTTTCTGGAAAACAATCAATGTTTATATTTAGGCACCCCTGCGATCGACACACTTTTTCTGTTACAAACTGACCCCGGCCCCCCATCAGAGAAGGGAAAAGTTATGTGGCCCTCACAGGAAAAAGTTTGGGGACCCCTGCCCTAACATATGTGTATCTGGTCACTTTGAATCCGGGAAAAAGTAGAAAAAACACATAAAGATACAAAACAAAATAAACTATGACCGAGCGAGAGCCGCGACGTTGCACCGCAGGGAGCGCCATCTTTCAATCTAACCTAATGATCTAATCTAATCAAGAAGATTAGATACAGAAAAAATGAAAACAGGGGAAACCAGTGAATGATCTGTGGGGACTCTTGGAGGGAAATTGAAACAATAACAATGGCAAGTGGTAGTGGGGGAGACAGGTAGAGATAATTGTTTGTTTGTTTGTTTGTTTGCTTGCTTGCTTGCTTTGTAAATTCTCACATAGATTTCTGCTAAAACGTCTTTAATGTTCTTTAAGTCAGCAGCAACATTTTCAATTTACTGAATAATGTGCATTTGTGTTTGCATTGCAACATCTGTCAGGACATGCCCACTGCTGCTGGAGGCACAAGGCACACAGGTAACACTGCATCCAGGAGCTTTTTCAGCCATCTCCATACTTCCACTTTCCACATACCCAGCATCTACAAAGAAAAATATTAATTCCCCACAGTTCAGAAGGTGAGCTGATACCCAATGGAATTAAACTGCAATTTGGTGCAGCAAAGGGCGACTGGAGTCTCACCCAATGAACTCATTAATTTCATACAGTGAATCTTTTTGTAATATGCGCATGGTCATATCATGCTGAGTGCATTATTCTGATAGATCAAGATCCTGCAATAATATACACACTAAAGTGTCAGCTTGATTAATTGGCCTTGTGTACTACTAGTCCTACTAGTTGGATTTTACTGAAAAGTAGCTGCAAATTCAATGCTCTACATTTTTTACACATCAGTGACTTTTGAGAAAAATACAAACTACACAATTCCTTTTGACAATAGTAATGACTGATCAAAGGTTTTGGAATAGTTTGAAAAGGTTCTTTTTGTCTTCTTTTTTCACATGAGAGTTACCGTTCATTTTTTCAGACAAAAATTAAGGTAGTAGATGTTTCTTTTTTACCTTGACATGTTTCGACTGGTGTCTGCAGTCTTCCTCAGAAGCGTCTCCTGACAGCTGTGACGTGTCATTTATCAGCTGTTTTTCCTAATGGTATGTAATGGTATCTTTAGCTCGCTTCCTGATCTCGATTGCCTCCTTAATCCATCTTTTGTGTTTATTTGTCTCTGATCCAGTGATTTTGGCCTTGTCCCAGTCCATAATGTGATTATTTCTTTTGCAGTGGTCTGATACGGCTGATTTTAAGAGTTCTTGTTCTGCTTTTTCTTTTTGCGTTCTTGTGAGCCGTCCTGCTGTTTCCTTTTCGCATTCCTTGCGGTGTTCTTTCTTAGTGTTGAATGACCTTCCTGTTTCTCCCACATATGGTTTATTGCATGATTTGCATGGTATTTCGTATATTATGTTAGATTTTTTATCCTGTTCTATTTTGTCCTTGGGATGTACCAACAGCTCCTTTATTTTTATGTGTGGTTTTACTGCTGTGTGTATTTTGTATTTTTTTCATGACGTTGTATTGGTTCTGTTATTCCTCTGATGAATGGGAGAGTGATTGCTTCTTATAACTGGGTGGAGAATTAAGCTCCTGCACTTGCACAACATTTTAGTTGAGTGTGATTCATAAAAGGGAAAATTGCATGCAGGTTTGCTTACACATGTTTTTTCCAGTTTGAATATTTTTTGGCATATGTACTTTTCCTGGTGTGCTTACAACACTTTATTGTGTGGAAATCACGCAGAGTTTTATAAATGAAACCCTAGGTCTAAAGAGGCTTCCCAAACTCCAGGAGGCTGTATCCCTCCCCCTGCTCCCAGCAGAGCTTAGGTGGGCTGTAAATTGAAACACACTGTGCTTGTTTAATGAGCTGTTGTTGGAAGTTATGCTGAGTTTAGGCTATATCGTGCAGCAGTTTGGTAGCATTTATTCTCCAAAGAGCTTTTATTCATGGATTTAAAATCATCCATAAAAAATCATCTGTAGCAGACCTTACATTTTGTCTTGACTATATCACTTTGAACATTGCTGCTAATTCAGATTTTTATTATTTTGCTGCAATGCTTGCTGCTTGTGCTGGCACACCTCCACAATTAATGAGGCAAAGCAAGAGAGGAGCCCATGTGAAAAATCCTAAATGGCCTACTTCTGAGGGTGATATGAACATTTTTTCCCACATGGTAAATCATATTTCTGGCAAAGTCCTGCTTCCTAGATTGTTTTTTGTTTGTTTATTGTTACATCTCTGCATATTTTTTCGTAATGCTCAGGCATGACTATAAATTGTAACTTCAAACTTAATGTCCTCCTGCTCTATTCTACATAACTCACTATGTTGGTAAACTGCTCTCTCAAATTTTCCCATTCTGCTCTTGAGCGATATGAATATGATTTGATCTCAGACCAGGAAATTGTGCTCATGGTGAATCCCAAAATGCCATGTGTGAAACGCAGCATGCAGCCCCTTAACAACTGGATCTATAGTATTTAGTTCTATTAAATACAACCCAGATGACATGAATAAATGAAAACCAGTTAAAGGAATCTATGTCCTCAGTCCCCTGGGAAATTAAATGAAGTGGTCAAAGATAAATCAGCTGCTTGTAACGGTTCTCCAATGTTAATGCAGCAGCTGTAAGAGGTTTGTTTTTACTTGCAATGCCAAAATATAAAGCTTCTTTGACCAGAGCTTTAATCTATAACCACAGTGACACTTTAATCTATACTTTACTGAATTTTCATATCCCAAAAAATCAAACAAACAAACAAACATGCATCTCTAGAGTTTCTACTGTTCAGAAACTGAAAACAATCTGGTTTAGGAGGAGTAGTATGTCCCTCTGTTATCCTTCTGTGTGCATTTTTGCCACTCCCAAAAGACTGCCAAAGAGTGAACTCACCTTTTTTAACTACAGCAGACAGATGGGTCGACGTTATTTATGTATTTCATGATTATCTTAACTAGTACAAACAGAAGAGAATATCAGAGAGAAATCACTGCAAAGACTGCAGACAGGTCCATTATACTCAGGTTAAGTCAACAGGGAAAGGTATCAGAAATGCTGTTTTGCTTGTACTGGTGTAAACCTAAACTAACCAATACAAAAATAACATAAAACAAATATATGGCATATTATCAGAATTGGGCCTCTTTGTTCCTTTCCATTAAGGAGAGGGTTTTCTCAGCATCCAGGCCAAGACCACCAGAAAGTCATTTCCCCCAAGTTGACAGGCTGATCAATGCTGTCATCAGATAAATCACACTTGTGAACTGTACTCTGCTGCACCCTGCACTATAATTGATACCACTGCATGATGGTCACTTTCCTTACCATACACTTACACAGTGATTTTCACACTATGGGTCCTAGCATTGAGACAGGTGCACAGTAAAATCACAAGTGCTAAATTAACACCCCCGGTGTTAATTTTAACACCGGCAGAGTGTCTATATGCATCCACACTGTAGAGTGTTAAATTAACATTATCGAAAGTGTTAATAAATTAACACCCAAATTTGTGTTGATTTGACACCCCATATTGTAAAATTTAACACTAAACGGGTGTTGTATTGACACTACACTGGTGTTGGTGTTGAAATACAGTGTTAAAAAGTAACACTTACTTTTACATGACAACACCAGTGTAGTGTGAATACAACACCCGTTTAGTGTTAAATTTTACAATGTGGAGTGTTAAATAACCAAAAATTCGGTGTTAAAAATTATTCATGATAACACTAATAGGTGTAAATAATACCCCCACATACAACTTGGTCTAGATGAAAGAAAAATAAAGACAAATAAATCAATAAACCAATTTTATTGGCCACACACACTTAGCACTTTGCTTTTCATCATAATACATCTGCAATGAAAAAACTGCTGAGGAGCTCAGACAAAACTGCAGAAGGGAACAATGTATGTCCTCTCACCATTCTCAGTTGAAAACTGAAACCACAATATGTGTAAAAAACAGAAGAACAACCACGTTCACCACATTTCAGACGCAGAGTACGACCTCGGTATAAAGCATGACTAAATTTCAAATGTTGAAAAAAAGCAGAACTAGTGCTGTGCCTTACAAATGTAACATGTGAAAATTACTAGACCTCAATGTTGTGAAGTCTCACTCTGATTTCCTTCACTCTTGGACTCTCCCTGGCAGTTCCCACATCAATGCCATAGACTGTAGTTTGAATGAAGGTGTAAAAGTTTAAAGTTTAAGGCCTCATCATAGGACACTGCAAACACAAAGTGTGCTTTAAACAGTTCGTCAAAGGCTGCCACAGCCGTTTGCGCCTCACATGGAATGGCCTTCCGGTCCAAGATGACGTAGAACTTCTGGATTCTGCTCTTCTTTTCTCCAACGCCGAGGAGAAAGGGCTGTGTTGATCCAGACCTGCTGAGGAATGTGTCCATGCTCGTCCCCACCTTTAATGTAAGAAAGTGGAAATAGTTGTAATGTTTTGTCTTTGCTCACATTGAGGAGTCAGAAAAAAATCCACTTTCCTTTAGCTACACTAAATATGTTTATATGTAAACACCTAAAGACACATGGTATCTCTGGGAAGGGGTACACAACTGATCAAGAAATCACTGTGATGTGTTAAGGGCAAAGCAACATTCATTCATCCTCCATGTCTGGAGCATACCTTCACAAACTTCATCACACGGTCAGCAGCATCCCTGGCATTGACTTTTCCCATTTTCTTTCCTTTGGCGGTTGGAGGCAAGAGATGGACAAGCAGGAGGAGAGCTGCCAAGTCACTGTCCCATCCTAGTGGATTAGAAGGACAACATCCACATCCCATGAGTATAGTCATAGCTAATAAGACACGGATGAACATAGTTGACACAGAAATATACACACACTCTTACCATAATCATTAGATTCCTCCTGAGCAGATAGAAGGTCATCCACAGTGCCAGGGCGAAGGTCTTTGCATGCAGTGATGACCCTGGGCTTATAGAATGTTGGCCATTTCGCGATGAACTTGCAAGAGATGTCTTCTCCAAAGATTAACTTGAAGTATTGGTCAATCTAGCACACAGAAATTATGTTAAAACATGTTCAATTTGAAGAAAATATAAGGTTCCTAAGCACATCTGCCTTTCGCTGGTGCAGGACAATATGAAAAAATTGAGGTCTACACAAACAGCTACTGAAATTCTTTCAAATCCATTACACTGTCAATATATTTGTACATAGCAACAATCACACAGAATTACCTTAAACTGACAGATCTATTTCATTCTCATTTCAAAACAACTCACAACACATTAAAACGCTTTATCACAAAAATACCTCAAACATCTAAATATCAATTGATTGATTGATTGGATACTTTAAGTGCATCCAACTGGTTTCCAATGTACTTACCAAGCCAGGTGTATCCAAAAACCGGGGGAAGTGATCAAGGATGAGTGCAGACTTGTCTTCGTCATGCACCATACTCTGTCTGTACTTGAACGTTGCCTTCATTTTCTCCTTGACAACAGACTGGTCTGCTGAATGCTTCATCATGGACACTGCTTCTCTGCATTCATCGCCTGAGAGCTGCTCTGACGTAGAGGTCTCACGCTGAGTCTTGGGGCCATCTTGACGAGTACACTTGTTCCTCCGGCCATATTTGGAGACCGTGGCGTGTCTCCTGCACAGTACAGAATGCGTTCATTCTATAATACTGGACTTATTTTTCTACGAAGGTTTGAACTTTGAGAGTGTTTAAACAAGACAGAAAAGTGAGAAAATGTTAATGCCTGTCTGAGAGTGTATAAAGTGTATAAAGTGTGTAGTGAGGGGTTTTACAGCCTTAAAACATCTATAATAATTGTAAAAAATAAAGCTGACTACTTCGCGGATTTCGCCTATTGCGGGTTATTTTTAGAACGTAACTCCCGCGATAAACGAGGGACCACTGCAACACTTCAAAATTTCTCATTTTTCATGTAAGCCTAACGTCAGATGGCTGATGTTGTAACGTAACGTTTACTTAACTAGCAAACGAGGACTCCGATGCCGTTAACATAACGTTACCATTGCTGTTGAGAGGTCTTCTCGTCTTCATCGTTGGGAGCACAATGGACGTGCTAGGCGCCAACTAGTGCTAGCCGACTTTTTCCTCATTGCTTACCAATATACCGTAGATGATTTAGGACCGTTTGATACCATTAACTTGCACACCAAATCTTCAAATTATATTAATTATTTTCCATTGCCGTTCGAAATGTCGGTTAATGTGGTTAGGCTAGCTGACTTTAATGTTAACAATCAAGTGAACGTTAGCTAAAGTTACTGTGACTTTATTAATGTTAACTCCTGTTTATGCTATGCCTACAAGTTACCCATATGCTAGCTACACTTTTTCAAATTCATGTTTGACACCACAATGTAATGAATTAACACAATAACAGCTAAATGTCGAAGAAATTTACCTTGCTTCGCCAGCTGCCGCTCGCCGCACCTCTCCGCTTCGCATCCAGTCGGGAAAGAAAGATGGCGGAGAACGTGCAAGTTCAAATCCTGCTCACATGTCACGTGTGTAGTGTTAAGTGTTAAATTATATAGTGTTAAGTGTTAAGTTATGTTCAACACCGTGAAACAACACTGTGCTCAACAGTGTACTAACACCAGGTGGTGCTAATATGATGGATTTAACACTGAAACCTTAACATTTCACACTGAAAAGCCCTAACACCGTATTTTTAACACTGCTGTATTTGCTGTGTGGGTCATGGGAAGGCTACATGACTGCATCTGTCCATCAAAAATGTCAGATGACAATTCCTTAATCATGTGGCTGATAATAATCGGTCAAAGAAAGGTAAAAAATCAAAAAGTCACCACTGGGACAATGTAAAAAAGGTTTAAATGTTAATATTTTTATGTTGAACAAATTTATATGAAAATTTCCACCTCTGTCAGACCCCACTAAAGCTCAACTGAAGACAAAGACTACAGAGTGGTAGCAGCCTTATTAGCCAGCTGACAACATGAACACATTTTTTTTAAAAACCCAGAACAACTAATGTGCTGGCTAAAACAATAAATTAATGTTGAAAATTTAAAAAATCACCATTTGGAAAGTGTAATAGTGCCCTGCCCTATATAAGCAAGGCTGGGGCAGTAGGAGTTCTCCAGGTTATTTTTTGTTGCTTTGCTCCTTATTTTATGTTTGTTTCTTTTGAGGATGGAGGTCTGGTAGTCCAGTCCAGACTTTGTTTCCTAGTTTAGTTAAACACTGTTTTGGTAGTTTAGGGGGAAGCTCTGGGTCCAGTGGCCCATTGAGAGGTTGGCTTAGACTTACCCATGGGAGTCTGGAACGTCCATACTCCCATAAGTTTGGTCAATTTCTGGCAATTATTTTTCTAAAATAAAATTAATTTCTGCTCAGGAATTAAATGTTGGGCTGTGGCGTCCTTTCTATATGTTGCTGGTCTCAAGGTGGAGCCAAATCTTTGTTGTTGTGGTCATAACATATTTGGGGGTTCGTCAAAATGGTTGTTTGGCATGTGCGGTTTGGGCCGTAACAGTTATAAAGTTTTACATTTATTTGGAAAAACAGATAGATCCCATTCCTGAAAAAAAAAAAAAACAACTCACTGTTGTCTATACAATTTCACTTTCTGTCACATCCAAAACTCCAAACTATTTTTTTGTTGCAAAAGCCAATATTGCTTATACATACATTCATACAGCCTGCTAGTATAATTTTTAATTAATATCAGGAAAAAACAAAACAAAAACAAAAACACAAAAAAACGTGGTTTACAGAGTAGGGAATTAGTAGCATGTTATGGAGTACAGCCAGAGATACATTTTTCAAATATTTAAGGATCACTAGCATTCTCTGTAATGATGGAAATACATGCACTGAAAACATAACAACTTTTGTAAAAGCTTCATTTCACTTCACAAAATAAGTAGTGGGTGACAGGACAAATAGTACCTCTACATGTACCCCTAACATGAAAAAATGAACTTAGGCACCTGAGTAAAATGTTGCCATTTTACATTTCTGCAAACAAACAAAACATGAATGTTTCTGAAGCAAAAATATGTTACATTAAGATTATGGCCATTGTGGTGAAGCCATGTGTTAACATTATGTGACTGTTAACATTTGTATATGTGTGAACGTTAGTTTGTTAGCTACTTTAGCCATTTTCCTTTGCATCATTAGTTTGGTTAGTCACCAAATCTACTTAGTTAAGGTTAAGAAAAGGTCACGGTTAATTGTCACAAAACATTAGCTATAATTTGTCAATATTCTGGTCTGCAGATGCAAAGTCCTGTTGATTGTGCCATCCACTATCCCATATCTTTGAATGCAATGTTTTTCGCTTGTTTTATACAATACAGCAAAAAACTTGAAACCTATACCGTAATGTCACAAAATTTGAAAACATTACATTTCAACATATCCTTAGTTTGCAGAAACATAAAATACCAAGATTTTTTCCTGGCAGCTGGACTGAAAAAAGTTTGGGAACCCTTGCACGACTACAGTGGTTCTCAAATAGGGGTATGTGTATGGATACTGGACTTCCTCACAAACAGACCCCAGTCAGTTCGGATTGGCAGTCTCTCCTCCTCCACTCTAGTGCTCAACACCGGAGCCCCCCAGGGCTGTGTGCTCAGCCCCCTCCTGTTCACGCTGTACACCCACGACTGCAACCCCCGACATGGAGAGAACTCTATTGTGAAGTTCACAGATGACACCACCATCATCGGCCGGATTTCCAACAATGATGAGTTTTCATATCGGGAGGAAATCAACCATCTTGCAGAATGGTGCACAGAAAACAACCTACTGCTCAACATCAGCAAAACCAAAGAGCTGATGGCATGGCATGGGATGTGCACGGCCCAGCCCATACACAAATCTGATATATGGCTATATATGAACATATATATTAAATAATGGGACATATAAGTTCACATATTTGGACATATATTTCAGGATATGTATGCAAATATGTGGCGTAAATATTGGGTCTCTGGCATAATTTATTTACCATGGCAACGGCGGCGCACATGGATGCAGCAGCTGATGGCTCCCTTAATTTCAACAAAAATAGGAGCGATTCTTCTGTTTTTACTGCTGAGAATCGTACCACCTGCGTGTGTATTACTTATGACAGTAATACACTCCTCAACATCAGGAAAGGAAGTGCAAAAATTGAACTGAGTGCCGCGGACGTTGGGATTATATCTGCACTCGGCATCTTAAGATCCGACGACCAGGGCGTTCGGATCGGACGTCATCGCGGGCGGTGTAGTCGACGCAGGAGGAGGGGGAGGCGAGCCGGGGTGCGACTGAGGCTGAGGAGGCTTGGACCCAAGGCTGTGCCGTTACCCAGCCTACTCCTGGCTAACGTCCGATCACAGGAGAACAAAATGGACGAGATACGGCTCAGGCTGACCCAGCAGGGAGAGATCAGACACTGCAGCGTTCTCATCCTAACAGAGACGTGGCTACATGAAAACATACCGGATGAGGCTTTAACACTGGACGGGCGGAGCCTGTTCCGGGCCGACAGAACACAAGACTCCGGTAAGACGAGAGGGGGCGGGCTCTGTGTATACATCAATGATGCTTGGTGCACAGGTGCAGTCAGAGTGGATGGAAAATGTTCACCTGACATTGAGTTTTTACTGCTCAGATGTCGGCCATATTACCTGCCAAGAGAATTCACCAGTGTGTTTGTTGCTGCTGTTTACATTCCACCGGATGCAAATTCAAAAAATGCACTCCAGGAATTGTATGAGGTCATCAGCAGCCAGATGGCAAAACAGCCAGATGCTGTTATTATTGTTGCTGGGGATTTTAATCAAACAGACCTCAGAACTGTTCTGCCAAGATTCCACCAGCACGTCCACATCCCCACCAGAGGAAACAACACACTGGACCATGTCTACACCAATGTTCCTGGCAGCTACAGAGCCCTCTCTCGTCCTCATTTTGGCCAGTCAGACCACATCTCCTTGCTTATCCTGCCTACCTACATCCAGCTGACAAAAAGGGTCAAACCAACTGTAAAAACAGTTAAAGTGTGGACAGATGAAGCTGCAGCAGCTCTACAGGACTGTTTTGAATGCACGGACTGGCAGATGTTCAGGGATGCTGCTACCCAGGAGAACCATATTGACCTTGAAGAATACGCATCATCAGTGACATCATACATCAGCAAATGTGCTGATGATGTGGTAAAAACAAGGACAGTTAAATCATTCCCTAATGAGAAAGCCTGGATGAATGGAGAGGTGAGAGCTCTATGTAGAGCCAAAAAAGCTGCCTTCAAGTCAGGTGACAAAGAAGCCTACAACACCGCCAGAGCAAACCTGAAAGCTGGCATCAAGGAGGCAAAGCGAAGGCATCAGCAGAGACTGGAGAGAGACCTCAACACCAACAACAGCAAAGACTTGTGGCAGGCGGTCAAAAATGTGACAGGCTACAAAACCAGGAGCGCTCCCATCATGTGTGAGGCCACGTTACCAGACGAGCTAAACACATTCTATGCTCGCTTTGACCTCCTCAACAAGGAATCAGCTGTAAAGTCTACTCCGCCTCCAGAGGACCGGCCACTGTCAGTATCCACAGTGGATGTGAGGAAAGTCCTGCTGAAAGTGAATATGAGTAAAGCTGCTGGGCCTGACAACATCCCTGGCCGTGTACTAAAAACATGTGCCAACCAGCTAGTAGATGTCATTACTGACATCTTCAACATATCACTGTCACAGGAGAGTGTTCCCACCTGCTTCAAGACAGCCACCATCATCCCTGTGCCTAAAAAGTCCGCAGTGTCTAATCTAAATGACTACCGCCCTGTGGCACTCACCCCCATCCTGATGAAGTGCTTTGAGAAACTGGTTCTCCAGCACATAAAGAACAACATCCCTGCCAGTCTGGACCCTCAGCAGTTTGCATTCAGAACCAACAGATCCACAGAGGATGCCATCTCCACTGCTCTCCACTCAGTCTTCACTCACCTGGAGAAAAGCAGCACCTACATCAGAATGCTGTTTGTTGACTTCAGCTCAGCTTTCAACACAATCTCCCCCATGAAGCTGATTGGAAAACTGAACACTCTGGGCATCAGTACCACTCTCTGCAACTGGATACTGGACTTCCTCACAAACAGACCCCAGTCAGTTCGGATTGGCAGTCTCTCCTCCTCCACTCTAGTGCTCAACACCGGAGCTCCCCAGGGCTGTGTGCTCAGCCCCCTCCTGTTCACGCTGTACACCCACGACTGCAACCCCCGACATGGAGAGAACTCTATTGTGAAGTTCGCGGATGACACCACCATCATCGGCCGGATTTCCAACAATGATGAGTTCTCATATCGGGAGGAAATCAACCATCTTGCAGAATGGTGCACAGAAAACAACCTACTGCTCAACGTCAGCAAAACCAAAGAGCTGATAGTTGATTTTAGAAAAAAAGAGGCAAAGACACACAACCCTGTCTACATTAATGGAGCTGAGGTGGAGCAAGTGAGCAGTTTTAAGTTCCTGGGAATCAACATAACAGAGAACCTAACATGGACTTCACATATCTCTGCCCTGGTTAAAAAAGCCCAGAAACGGCTGTATTTCTTAAGGAAACTTAAGAAAGCAAAATTCCCACGCCAAGTTCTTGTCAGCTTCTACAAAGGAGCGATTGAAAGCATCCTGACTGGAAACATCACAAACTGGCATGGGATGTGCACGGCCCAGGACAGGAAGACTCTGCAACGAGTGATTAAAACTGCCCAAAACATCATTGGCACCCATCTACCAAGCATCAGTGATATCGGGGAGGTGAGGTGCCTGCGCAGAGCCAAAAGGATCCTAAAAGACAACAGCCACCCCAGCCACAGCCTGTTCACCCTGCTGCCATCAGGCAAAAGATACAGAAGTATTCGCTGCCGTACAACCAGACTACAGAGCAGCTTCTTCCCTCAGGCTGTGAGACTACTAAATGCACCATCTGCACTCCTCCATGTTTAATAATTTTATTTTCTATACAATCAATTAATCAATCAAGAGGGAACCACACTTTAATTTCATTATTCAACCTGTTGTATAATGACAAATAAACTTCCTTGTATCCTTGTATCCTTGTATAAGGTAACATATATGTGCATATACTGGATTACATTATTTATTTTCCACATTTGAAGCTAATTAGCGTAGTTTCAGGAGCAGGACCACACCACAACCACGCCTCTTCCGGCATTGCTTAAATTCTCCTAACCCTCTTCCCAGAGCTGCCAACTTTTCAAAAAACCTTGGAGTGAGATTTGTTGGGGGGGGGGGGGGCAAGGACACGCGCAAGCACGATTGCCCCTGGTATGTACGTCATCACGTTTAAATACAACACATGCATGGCCCGACGTCATCATAAATCGGCTAGTAGTAGACTTAGTTCAAATACATTCAGGGGCTGAATCTCGATCTCCTCCCTGAGCCCTGAGCCCTGAGCCCTCACTGACTTAAGTAGCTGCACCTGGAAAGTGACTGAGTGCGTGAGGCTGCAAGGGGCTGAAGTACTATA
The DNA here is from genome assembly GCF_902150065.1 of Myripristis murdjan. Taxonomy (NCBI): domain Eukaryota; kingdom Metazoa; phylum Chordata; class Actinopteri; order Holocentriformes; family Holocentridae; genus Myripristis; species Myripristis murdjan. Next base: position 30,738,686 of record NC_043990.1, on the reverse strand, counting down.
AAAAGGGAATGGGACAGCCCTTTGTTTGCTTGTCAACAGCGATACATCCTGTTTCTCACAATCGCAGCTTTGGGACTTTTTATTTTATTTATTTTATTTAATTATTTTTATTTTCTTTTTATTTCACAAAAGGCACTGATGAGCTTGCCAAGAGATAAAAAACAATATGCATTTCCTATCTGCTTATTTCCTTCATTTCTGAAGGCCATCTTTTATAAAATATTATACTCACATGAGAACTTCTTTTTGCGGCGTCACTGCTGATTGCACCCTCCATGTTTTTTGTTTACAAATTCGCTCATTTTACTTTGCTTTAATAGCGGCCGCCAGCTGGTCTCCCCAGGGGATTCATGTCATACGTCAAAATGCAATGAACTATGGGTAATTCCCTTACGCTAGGTCTGCGGAGATGCCCACTTACGGAAAGGGTGCATTAAGGGCTCAAAAAGTCGGCAAGAGATCCCTCACGTACTTCATGATTTGTCAATGGGACAACCCTAAGCCCTCACGGACTTAGCAGGAGCACGCCTCAAAGTCAGTGAGTGTGTGAGGGTGGACATTGGGATTGGGCCATCATGTCTTCCTTTTCACTAAAAAACATTTTTGTAGGCTACCTTGTAATCAGACATAGGGATGTTTATTTACCTTAAGTTCATTTACCTTAAGTCGGAGGTAACTTCCTCCTTCAGAAAGGTCCAACTGACAGCCGGAGCGGCACCTGTCAGATCCGGAAGACCTGCCCTGACCGGGTGGCCGCGCACTGTGCGGTGCCGCGGCCGGTGCCGTCACAGTGCCGGCCGGCACCAGGTCTGCCGGATCTGACAGGTGCGCCGCGCACACAGACTGCCGTACTTTCATTATAAACCGACTTTTGTTTATATGCGATTGCAGCAGAACAACAGACAACAACACAGACAACATGGTTCATTATTGATTGCGATACCTGACTTCTCCATTGTCTGTTGGGATGGCAACCTTGGAGTTAAACACAAAAATGCCCTACAGGGAATTGTGAAGGTTGTTAGCAAGATTGTGGGGACTAAGTTTGTTGACTTGAACTGTTCATTTAAAAGGCAAGTAATAAGGAAAGCTAGGAGTATCTGTGCAGACGGCAGTCATCCTCTTAGCTCTGAGTATGTCTGGCTGCCATCCGGTGTGCGCTTATGTGCCCCTCAGGTGAAAAAGAACAGGTACAGACATTCGTTCATCCCCACCTCCATCAGGGAACTGAACCTGGTGGAACGATGATGTTAGTGGTGATTGTAACGATGATGATTATGATTTTGATGACGTTGTTGACGATAACGATGAGTTTGATAATGACGATGATGAAGATGTTGTTTTGTTGTTGTCGGAGATTTATGTGGTTGACACTTTTACCTGAGATGGCCTCTTGTTGCACTACTGTTTTTCTATATATTCAGTGAGACTGTGATCTGTTTAATGTATGTGTGTGAAACGTGTTGTCCTTCATGTCTTTTTTATACCCGTCTGCAACCAAATTACCCAAGTTGGGACAAATAAATTATACTTGACTTGACTTGACTTGACAACGCGGCGATTCGCCGGTAATCGCACTGCGCGCATTAAATGATTTTGCGGAGGAAGGAGGAAAGTTGCATGATTTACACCGTATCCACGTTCGCGCTGCGTGACTGTGCGTGTGCTTGTACATGAACGCCTGGGCGCGGTACAAACTTTGTAATGTGAGTAGCCTCTAACTCATTCATTTCATTGGATAATATGCCGGTGGGGTGAGTGGAAGTCCCTGATTGATCGAAAAGATTCTTCTGATTGGCTGGGCCTCTTGTAAAAGTGGCCCAGCCGCCGCTGCCTCTGCTCTGCAGGCATAACTTATCGATCACAAGTGGCTTTTCTCAGGCTCAACAGATAGATCACAGATAAACAGAACCGTTTTAGTCAAAAGAAAAAAAAAGGCTCTTGATGAGCACTCCAGCGTGAGAAATCAGAGGTGTGGCGTGTGAGCGTGTGAAGCCAATCAAATGCGTGAGTCTCACGGCCAATGCGTGAGAGTTGGCAGCTCTGTCTCCCCCTCTGTCACTCTCGTACCTCTCTCTACCTTCTCCTCTCCTGTCCTCATAGGGTCCTGAGGGGGTTCGTCGTGCCCGGGAGCTCCGGCGGATTCCCTAAGAAGCTTCCCCACACGCAGCCGAAATACAAGACTGTCTATCAAGTTCACAATTCACTTCGCAATAAATCGTTCAATCGTATCTTGTTGTTGGTGTGGTCCTTGCTAGTGAAATATTAAGAACTTTAAGTGTGAATATGTGGCAGATGTATTTGTTTTGCACATAAATGATGCAATTATGTATCCATACATGCATTGTATATTTGGATCATACATACTCTCCCGATTCACGCGGGAGACTCCCGATTTTTAACCTTATCTTCCGCAATGATCCCAGTCAGTAATTTCTCCTGCTAATCTCCCGATTTTACAGTGAAGGAAACAGGTCAGATTGTGGGGGGTATTTGTCGCAGTATCTGGCGACCCTGGCCTGCAGCCGGTGACGTCACTCAGTCACTCACTAAGTGGCGTTGATACTGCCGGCGGGGTTTCTGTCTTCCGCTCAGTTCAGCGTTCAGACAGACGAGATGGATAGAGAAAGAGAGACAGTTTTCACTCCACATGCATAAATTCAGGATAAAGTAGTAGGAAAACTAGTTTTGCTTTGAAAAATGTAAATACAAAAGCAAAGTAGCTTCAACTTTTTAAACGGTGACACTTAACGAGGCAGGAGTGCCAGCTCTCTCCCCCATAGACTCCCATTATATCTGGAACCCACAAGCTGGGGAGAGAGGGAGAAACACACACTTTTTCAACTCGCCGAATCTCTGGGATTTTTGGGAGTTTGAAAATAATTTGACACAGTTTGAAAGCCCAAAGCCTTGCCTTTCTCATGATATCTTATATTTTACGCTTGGACTTACTGTCATTGAGATAAGAGCATTTGTTTGACCACCACTTTTAGGCGACTCTTTCCCAAGCTCCACTGTCACTCATGCTGTGTGCTTCTTAGAGCCTCATTTTTGCTATATTTTAATTTGTCATATATGCCTATATAATTATCATATATGTATGAGACATACATGGACATATATACTTAATGTGTAGTTTACATATATGGCCATATATCAGATTTGCGTATGGGAGGACAGGAAGACTCTGCAACGAGTGACTAAAACTGCCCAAAACATCAACGTGTGCAAGAGTAGAGCTGAAACCAAAAGCTGCAGGACAGGCGGTCCTTGAGGACGGGGTTGGGGAACACTGCTCTACAGCTCCAGAGGCAGAAAGTCCTGCTGGTTAGGGGGTGCTTGGCTGAAAAAAACATTTCCAAGGTTGTACTGAAAAAATTACTGAAAAATGTTTGAGAACCACTCCACTAAGACACTTACCACTGTGCTGTTGTTGCCTACCACACTACTGCACCGTGTACACTGAACAGCCATGTTAAGGCCCATTTATGCTCCCTTGACGCAAGAAAATGTATACGTTCGTTTCAAACGATGTTACTGTCACTGCACACACATACTTCCATATGTCCTTTACGTTGGCATGGATGTTAACTAATATATCCACCAGGGGGCAGCCCAGAGTTAAAAGTTTATGACAACAACAAACTCAAAAACAAACATGGCGACTGTGGAGGAGATATTGATACTGTACCTCTTGCATAAAAGACAAAAACCGAGGCCACGTTATAGGAGGCGGTGGTCAGTGAGGCCGTTAAATACATCGCGACTAGAGGACAGAGAATTCTTTTCTCTAGTACTGCCGATGAGAGAAATTGACGTAACATCATAAAGATGTTTATAGTTTCTAATCAACTCGCACAGCCTTTCCTCAAAAAGTTCCGCCAGTCTTATTTCTTCTTTGTGTCTCACTAGAGCTACGTATCGGGTAGTGACAGCAACACTGCCCCCACGGTTTCTGGTGGTACTGCTCTGTTTGGCCCATATCCGTAAGCTTTATGAAAACGTGCAGAAATCGGACAAAATGAACGCGGAGCATGGACAGAAGGGCTCCGTCCGTATCCGGATCCGTTGAGCTCTGGGCCTTTAGGGTAAGGCTGAGACTGTGCTCAGATAGAATCAGGGAGACAGTATGACAGTTGGCAATATCACACAGGAAAAACAACAAACTGCATGGCACAATGGCAGGGCGGCAAAAAAACACTACAGGATGACAGGATGATCACTCTTAGGTCTTCAAGTGCAATTTCTTTTAGTACAGTCACAGCCAAAATACTAAACAAATCCTAAAAAAGCCACTAAAAACTTACATTTTATTGGTTCCATAAAAATACATAAGAAATTTTGAGTATTGGGTCATTTTGGTACCAGTGATGAAGGTGGTTCTTTTTATTAAAAGACACAATTTTTGTTGCCAAGTTTTGTGTCTATATAAAGCCAGCACATTTGAAAGTTCTTCAGACACAAAAATGGCTAAAACAAGGAACCTAACGCAGGAAACACGCCTGAAGATAAATATTAAACTGTCAAGAATTTAGTTTTGTTTTCCTTGTAAACAATAAACAAAAAATATGATTTGTATTTGTTTGTATCTGTCTAATGCAGCCACACCTTTTGAAACACAAAAAAGATTTTTCCACAAATATTTCAGTGTCCGAAAACTTTTTTCCACCACTGTATATATATGTTTGTTTTTCCATCATATGCATGTGTTTAATATTTCAGTTTATATATATATATATGTGTGACTACACACAGGATACATCAGCCATCCTTCATCCCAGACCAAGAAATTTTACTATTTTGCTACTTTGAAATATATAGTCATAAAATGACCAAAAAAAAATATTTTCTGAGATGACAACCAAGCTAGAACATATAAGGGGTTACATATTAATACTGGACAGGTGTGACTACACACAGGATAAATCAGCCATCTTAAATCCCAGACAAAGAAATATTCATCACCAGTATTGTGGAAGAAAGTCGGATTTTACCACTTTTAAGTATACAGTGATAAAATGACACAGAAATAATTTTCTGAGATGACAACCAGGCTAGAACACATGCAAAGGGGTTAAATATTAATATTGGATAGGTTGTCAGCTTCTACCCAGAGAGGTCAGCAAAGTTGTCAGTTACTGTTTTGGCCCCCTGACTAATACTGAAAAAAATATAAATCATACAAAACAGGGTGCCATTTTTGATATGACTCATATGCTCTTAAGTATCACCATTGAAAAATCTTAAATACGCTAGATCAAACACAAGCGATGATGTTTGCACATGCTTTACATGTGCCCTCAGGTTGTCATGAATTTCCTTTGCATGTCCCAACAAGTAGGACTCCCGAAATGTTTAATAAATCCCATTTTTGGTGTAAATGTCTGTAAGCTCAGTATTGCTCTTCCTGTAATTCATTAAATACAGGGGTTAATTATCACAGCAAAATAACAAAGACAGAAATAATGGCTCAATGGGCAGGGCTGGAGAGGTATTATATCAAGTCTCACTGCCCATCGTAGTCAGATGTAGTCAGGGGAACCATGCAGTCAAAGCAGTTTAATTTTGCTGTAATGAATCAAAGGCAAAGGGCACTGGATTGAAATATGTGTAATCTAATGTGCTCTAGCCCTCTTGGCCATGGGACAATGTGAGCTTGCTAGTTACAGCAATTTGCATCTTCATCCTTGAGTTACATAAGCCCAGCTCCTACAATATGCTGATTCAAACATGCTGATGCCAAACTGCTCTTCCTGCCTGTCCTTAATTAGTACTGTAAAGCCTTTTATCAACGCCCATGGCCTTTGTGCCACATCATTCTCCGTAATCATGACACCATGTTTTCTAAGCACCAAGATAAGTTAGGGAGCTTCCAGGTGCGTTTGAATGAAAGGTTGTGCAGATGCTCCATCCTTGATGAGGCCTAGAAGAAACCCCCATGGCTGTTCAGGTAAACATCTGGATTGTCCCTATGTCTGGATCTTCATTAATTCAATTCAAGCACAGCTTTGCTCCCCTTGAACATAAATCACTGCTTGCCTTATTTCATTATAGACCATCAGGTCATTCCCATCCTCCCATCTGCTCCTGACAAAGCCAGTCCCATTTAAACCCTCAACACCAAGACAGCACTGTATAAAGCTCCCTTTTGAAGTTTTTAAAGCTAAATGGCTCAGTTTTTTTTTTTTTTTTTTTTTTTCTCTGCTGAAAGCTTAAGGGCATACACATGCTAATGTCGCTGCTGATGTGTTGACACATAAGAGCATAAAACTGTCAGTGTTCTTAGCAAAGAACAGAAAGGGTGAAGCCCTGCTCTTCTCAATCAGAGGGTGAATACTTCAAAACACACATGCAAACCACAGATGCCAATGTTAACACAAGTGGCAAACTGTAATTTTTGGCTAACAGACAGTTCCAGAGCTATTCTAGAAGCCGAACAAATCTCATTTAATCTCAAATGGCACAACTAATGAAACAGCTTTCTTTTTTCCTGGCAATGTAACACCACACAGACGTCTGCTGAAAAAGGCATGTGGTAAAAGAGGAGGTGGTTTAGCTAATAGACTGAAATTTATTTGACTGTTATGTACAACTGAACAATAGTGCTTGCATTACAGATTTTAGGCCTTCATATTCACAACTGCTCTATAGTATCTCTTTGGCTATAGCTCATTTTGAGTTACATTTGTTTGTATTTTTAGATTTTCCTTCATATATAAACTGTCGGATGAGATGCCAAGTGTCTATGGTTAGGCTACTACTGAGCAAGTTTGGGTAGTAAGCTAGCTTGTGTCCAAAAATGACAGTGTTTACTATACAAGAGGCAATGCTGGAGCTGCTGTTTCCCATGGCCTGGGACCCAACAGAATGAAAGAAATCACCACTGTGTACAAGCAGCACAGGGGACCTTTCTCTGTGGCAACTGGTGACAGATATTGAATACTATATCATACTAAATGCTGACACAATGGAGGGCACAGTCAGAGTTGGTGGGAAGATGTCATTCTAGGGACTTTCAGTGACAATGACTGGATTGGCAACTTTAGAATGAGAAGAGAAACATTTGACTACCTGTGCTGTGTGTACAGATGGAGCCACAGCCACAGGAGCTCCAGCTGATTAATCAATCAGGCTACTCTCATATCCCTGGAGGATGATTTATATATGGATATGCATATCAGTAAAATAGTAATTATTCTGGTGCTGTGATGACACCTAGGTCTGCCAGGTCTGAAATAAATGAAAGAATACTATACAGCAGTGGCAATCTCTCCTGTGTTGGGGTTTAGGCAGAATGGGGATTTATTTTATTGTAACACTGCACAGTAGTTTAGGTGTAATATGAACAGAAGTAGACTGACCACCTCATTTAACCTTACCTGATCTCAATGTTGCCCTTTATGTGTTTAAGATGATATTTCTACAACATTTGGTGATTTGGCAATGGTATGTAGGCTATCTATCTATCTATCTATCTATCTATCTATCTATCTATATTTAATTTAGATATATATACATTTCTAATTTTTTTTTTTTCTTGGATGTGTGTTTGATGAATATTTGCATAGTGAAAATGGAGGCCACTCATCAAGTGATGCTGCATAAAAGGTGCTTCACAACAAAAATATTTGAGACTCAGTGGCAGGAGTCAGAGGGACAGTCAGCAATACTTTTATTACTTTCTGTGACTCTTTTTTAACTACTTTAACTACTTTTTAAACTTCTTTTTAAACTACAATTTTTTTTTTTTTTTGCTGGCCCTCCTGGTTGAAAATCGTGCGTTAAAGTGCCCTTTTTTTGGTTGAAAATGCCGCGCTAAAATGCCCTCCTAGTTGAAATTGATGTGTTAAATTGCCCTCTTGGTTGAAAACGCTGCACCCCTAGTGCCCTCTTGGTTGAAAATTCCGCGCTAAAGTGCCCTCTTGGTTGAACATGCCACACTAAAAAGCCCTCTTGATTGAAATTGCCGGGCTAAAGCGCCCTCTTGGTTGAAAACGCCGTGCTAAAGCGCCCTCTTGGTTGAAAAATGAAGACGCTGCGCACCTGGTGCCCTCGCCCCTCTTTGATGAAAATGCCACACTTAACTAAGTGCCCTCTTGAGTGAATAAAATAGTCACTCCTACATGTCCTTACATAATGTAAACACGAGGATTTGCCCTATCAGCTGCTCTCTTGAGTGACAGAAATGAGCAGATGCTCTTGAGGGATGAAAATGCAAGGGTGTGCCGGGGTGCCCCCATCAGCTGCCCTCTGGATTCACGAAAATGAAAGGATGATGCCCTATCAGCCGCCCTCTTGAATGATCAATAAGAGAGGATGTGTCCGATCAGCTGCCCTAGTCTTGAGTGATAAAATTAGAGGATGTGCCCTAACGTCGAAGAGACAACATAAGTGGATGTGCCCTATGGGCTGCAGTAGGATTGGGGTAACTCTGTTTGTGTGTGTGTGTGTGTGTGTACCTGGTATTGCTAATGTTGTGGGGACATAAATCTGTTTACACAGTCACGTTGTGGGGACTCGCCTCCCTTATGGGGACAAAAAGCAAGTCCCCATAAGGGAGCACCATTAATTTTAGGGTGAAGACTTGATTTGAAGCTAAGATAACTTTAGGGTTAGGTTAAGGTTAGGGTTAGGGTTAGGGTTAGGCAGGTAGTGGTTAGGGTTAAGGGTAGGGTTAGGGTTAGGCAGGTAGTGGTTAGGGTTAAGGTTAGGGTTAGGGTTAGGCAGGTAGTGGTTAGGGTTAAGGTTAGGGTTAGGGTTAGGGTTAGGCAGGTAGTGGTTAGGGTTAAGGTTAGGATAAATCTCCAGGAAATGAATGTAAGTCAATGTAATGTCCTCTGAAGTGATGGAAACCAACATGTGTGTGTGTGTGTGTGTGTGTGTGTGTGTGTGTGTGTGTGTTTAGTAATAAGGCACAGCTAGGATGGGTCCCAAAAAAAGAAAAGTGGACATAAGAAGTTTCTTTAGAAGTCAAAGTGTAAGTTACTCAAAGAAAATACTCTGTAATAAATTACCAGCATTTCACAATAACTAACAGTATTATTTTACAGTAATTTGTTGTAATTAAGTTCCCCTGTAATATCCCAATGAATACCTGTAAAAACTACAGTATCCTTGGATTTTACACCATTTAACTGTTATTTTACAGTAAAATCCTGCAAATCAAAACACCCGTTATATCACAAAAAGGTCTGTAATATCACAGCAACACATTAAAAAAATGCAAGGACTTCACAGCATTCAACAGTATTATTACAGTGAAATTTTGTATTCAAATATTCCCTGGTAAGTCACATGACATAACCAAACTCAGCACTGAACCTGAAGAGGCCATTTCCCTCTTCTCTTCTGGGCTGAATGGAGAAGGTGAGCTGCAGAACGTCTGTTTGCAGTGACCCATGGGATTTTAACTGATATTAGCACTGTTAGCTAACTAGCCAACGTTAGCTAGCTGTAGCATTTGCCCGTGTGGTCTGATATAGGCTAGCTAACGCTAGCTAGCTAATGTTAGCGTTTACCACAGCCGATCTTATTATTTAAATGTGAATACCTAAATACTGTACATTATGCTTTTACTGAACTGTTGAGTGTGCATATGATAAGATTATGAAGGATGATGACTTGATAAATGCTGCCTGCAATACATAAGTCTATTTAAAACTGAAACTATCTTTACTATCTTTGCTTATAGAGAATGTGAAGTTACATCACGCCGCTATGCATTGTGGGGCGTTGGCACAATTATCTGAAACTAGAGAAAAAGAAAAAGAAAAAGAGATGGAGAAGGAAAAAAATTGAAGGAGGACCCTACTTTGACTAACTCAAATTAAACGCGAAGCAAAGGGACACAGAGAAACTGCAAGTTATTAACGGTGTTGATCCATACGTTTTGACGACAGTCTGGCCGTCCAGGAGTCTGTTCAGGGATTTTTGTGACGAAGCAGTAGAAGTGTAGTTCATGTCCCACCGCAGCATGCACTTTATTGACATTGCTAGGCAGGATGCAGTGTGCAGGTTTGTCTGACTGTCTTCACTTCTCTGCACCGAACAGTCACTTCCACTTTGAAAAGCGTGTTCTCGCAGTTCTCCAGCTTGTGAATTAGCAGATCTTGCACCCGTCCACTGCTGAACTGCTCATGGGCTTCTAAAGATTTATAGGTGTTGAATTATTTTAACGTATATGCGCTCAGTCCAAAAACGAGATAGTCCAGGAAAAGTTGTTCTTCACTCCGCTGCAGGCACCGGAGCCCGGGCTTTACCAACACGTTATTAACAGCTTTAACCTGGTTTATTAACAGGTTTATTAAGGCCACATGTGTTTGGTGTGTGCCCAACAAACAGCTGCTCCCACAGAGGCAGCACGCTGGGTTATGGGGTGTGAGTGGAACACAGCAAAGAACCAAAATGCTGAATGGAGTTTGGGAGCAGTGTTCTACAGTTAGCCTGTTAGCACTAGCTAGCGCATTAGCAAACAGAGCGCAGAAAATACGTGAAAAAGACAGAAACTGGATACGTGAAAAAGAAAAAAACAGATGAGCAGCTGATTTAACGTGTAATAATAATAACAATAGTAACGACTGTTACAATTGGCCTTTTAGTTCGACTGTTTCTTACATTATTATTATTATGTATTACATAGTTCAGGACAGCTTGGCTGCTATTTAGAGGACAGACACGGCAGGAGCCAGATGTACTATCTCTATCTTGTTAGTTAGGTCTGTTGCATTAGATACACGCCCAGTCAACATTCACACACATAGCATCACACATTCCAGAAACAAGGCATGGACAGTGGTTGGCCTGTCCATGTCCGGGTAACTGGCCAATTATTCTCAGTTGCGTTTAAGTCCAACCTCTGTACGGGGCAGGCCCAAGCCCAAGAACATAAATGTGTATCATTTCCTGATATCGGGGCTCATTCTGACTGAGATCCTGCAGGAGCTCTGTCACACTGAGACCAGCGCTGCCTTGCTTTATATGTGACCATAATAAATATTGCATCAGAAAATTGAAGACTGACTCCGGTCTGTTCCTGGGCTTTCAACAAAAGAATCAGGAGCTAACACGACGGCCGAAATCGTGTGTGATTCAGGGTCATAATAGCCAAGCAGACCAAACATAGCCTAGACTGTATTTTCAATAATGAAAATACCAGTGCGTGAGTCTAGACAGCTCTGTCACAGTGTCCAGATAAGTCAGTGGAGGGAGTACATTGGGGTCTTGAATCCAGTCCTTGGTCGTCAAAATGTATAGATCAACACAGTTAATAACTTGCAGTTTCTCTGTGTACCTTTGCTGTGCGTTTTTTTTTTTTTTTGCTGCAGCAATTGTCAGGCTCAGTTTTGAGTAGTTCTTTTTGTACTTTTTTTTGAAGACAACTTTGCACTACAAGATTTTTGTACAACCCTTCACCCTTTTTGTACCCTTCATCGCTCTCTCCCTTCCTCTCTTACCTTGCCATGTAGGCCTCATTCCCATCCTCTTACTGTTATTGGGACACAGCTGGGGAGTTGAATGGCAAATTTCTGCACAGTTTCTCTGCATTTTAAGATGCTTTGAAAAGTTTGACTAGGACTAGGAAGCTGAATTTCTTGGCATCTATGTTGAATAACCCTTTATTTGTAAATAAATATGCCATTGGGCTAACATTGACTTTACCTCAGAGTTGTGTGTTGGTGTGTTAATTGTACAATGATTGTAAATTCACAGTAAATGGAAACTTCATCTGCATTACTTTCACAGTAAATTACTGGCCAATCTTTGCATGATTTCCACAGTATACATAGTAAATTCACAGTAAATTACTGTCAACTTGTGCATTACTTTCACAGTCCACACTGTAAAAGTACAGGGCCTTGTTGTAATGATGTACAGCAAAAGGTTGTAATTCCCCAGTTATGTACTGTAATATCACAGTAATTGCTTTGTCACTGACAGAGGTGGCAAAAGTACTGACATTCTGTACTTAAGTAGAAGTAAAGATACTTGTGTGAGAAAAGACTCTGGTAAAAGTAGAGGTACCACTTCAACTTCTTTACTCAAGTAAAAGTAAGAAAGTACAGGCTCTGAAATGTACTTAAGTACAAAAGTAAAATGAATTTTTTACCATTAATGATACATATACCTTTTTGATAACTTTTTGACGAAAAAAAAGTTCAGGGCACACAAAACAGGAACTTTTCCTCTTTTATTAACAACCTGCAAAGTGCTGGTACAGAGAATAAAAATCACACAACAGTCTAGTTTTGCTGCAAGCCCAGTTTCACACAATAATCAAGACTGAACTGCCCAGAGGTCTTGAATGAGTACCTTGATCACAGCTTTGGTACTCTCAATCCTATACCTAACATATATGACTTTTAAGAGATTTTTTCTTGCTTCTCCGACTCTGTTTTGTTGTCGGCTAACGTTATCTTCCCTGGCAACTGTCTTCCTCCATGTCTCCAGATTTCTCTTTATGGTTTTCTTTTTCTTAACTGCTCTCACGCCCCGCGCCCTCTCTCCCTTTCCCTCTCTGTGCAGGGTTTCCTCCAGGATTTTTTGAAACTGTGGGGGAGGGCTTCAGCGTTAATGTCAATAATTTTTACCATGGACCTTTTGTAGCACAGAGGAGATATGCTGCTCAAACACTTGGTATGTAGTGTTAGTGTATGTTTATGAGTTGTAGAACATAATAAATTAGTAGATAAGGAACTCCTTCAAGACTGTTGGAAAACCATTTCAGGTGACTACCTCTTGAAGCTCATGGAGAGAATGCCAAGAGTGTGCAAAGCAGTAATCAGAGCAAAGGGTGGCTATTTTGAAGAAACTAGAATATAAAACATGTTTTCAGTTATTTCACCTTTTTTTGTTAAGTACATAACTCCACATGTGTTCATTCATAGTTTTGATTCCTTCAGTTAGAATCTACAATGTAAATAGTCATGAAAATAAAGAAAACGCATTGAATGAGAAGGTGTGTCCAAACTTTTGGCCTGTACTGTATATATATATATATACATACATATATATATACACACACACACACTTGAGACCAAATTTAGATTTTGTCTTGCACAATAACAGCATGGTGTGACATTTAACATCACTGAGCTCACTAAATAACGGGTGGAGTAGGAGCCTCACTTTGAGCATGACTGTTCAGATTTGGACAGAGAAATGACAGTAGGGTGAATTGCATACTGAACAGACAGCTATGCTCATTCTCTCACATAACAACTCATATGCTTTGGTGAACAGACTCATCTGGGAGTGGAAAACCCCCAGCTCTCTGCAGCCAAGCGTCTTATCAAGGCCCACAGCTTACATGCCATCCTACAATTAAAATGTTTTGTTGTGGCTTTTTGTTTGTTGGACAGCAGTAGAAATGTTTGATGACTGAGGAGGATTAAAATGTTTTGATACTAAATTATGCCTAATAATTATGCCTATATAACATAATAAGGTTAGGTTAAATTAGGTTAATAATGCGCTAAAATCTTGAAACAGCAACATAATAGTATTTTGATAATAATGTTATTGACTTGTTATTACAATGGTGGCTCAATCATTTTTGGCTGAATGCCATTAACTATGTAACTATATTATGTAATGTAATATTATGTAATGTAATGAGTTTATGTTAGTATGTGAATATATAAACACTGTATTATACAAAGCACTGCATATAAGTGTATAGAACAATATACATAAACTCACAATTAAATGCCCTAAATCATTTTTTTCTAACTCTGCCTTTGTTTAAAGGGAAAACTATCTATACTCACAACAGCAGCACTATGCTGTCCAGCTGAAGGAAAAGGATAAGATTCCTGTCTGTGTAATGCACTGAGAGTTTCCAATACAACCTCCTTTGACATCCCAGGCTGTCTCCAGTTTATCCACCACTGATATCACTCATTATTGGTCATCTCAAAACACTTATGTCTGATGGCCCTCTTCTTCACCCACTTGGTGGGTTTTGAAATGTTCTCTTTTTTTTAAGCCTTGGAATCATTAGAATGGATTGTTGTCTGAAAGAGAGCATGCCAGACCAGGGCTGATCAGGGCTATTCTTTTTCAGCAGAACTTCCTATCATCCATCTCTAGCCCCCAATTGCCGCTACTGCCCATACTGCAAAATAAATGAATTGCTGTACTACAAGAGGAATGTGAGTATATGATTTACCACTTAAACAATGTTTTATATAGCAGGACAACTCAAAACAGATGTACAAAATGCAGTGATCTGGACTTGAGTAGAGGAACTTTGCAGCTGTTGGCGTGTGGTCTTACCCTTTGTTAATGATTTCTTGTGATTATCATTCACTCATAAATACTTCCCAAGACTGGTCGGATGCTACAACTTGATGTGTCTTTTCAAATTTGATGTTGATGTGCTGACATTCTGACCTCTTTTTTCAGACCCAGCGGGCACAATTTCCACAAACATTTATGTTTTTTTTTTTTTTTGGAATCTGTATTAATTTCAATGATTTGTTAATAAAACTCAGATATATTATAATATTCAAATATTCATATGGACAGGCTTTAGCAGTGCCAGTAGATGCATTGTCTGAACTTAGTGAACATGCAGCATTAGCCATGCTGCACGCTGGCTGCTATAAATCCTCAGCCTTAGGTGCCATAAAACAGGGCGTGATGCTTATGGTCTCTTTTATTAGTTGCAAATGGATACATTCAGTTCAGCGTTCCACATGTATGAACATCACTCTTTAATGAATTCATGCTCAACACTGAGCACCAGTGGAGGTTCTAGACCAATTTTACTGAAGGGGCCTGGCTGGGGCCAGGGGTTTTGTCAGAGGGGCACATTCAACCTGGGGCAAAAAAGACAAAGATTCGAAATTATATCAGATTTTTTCCCCCATAAAACTAGTGATAACCCATTGTAACCAAATTGAATGGTTCAAATATCACATTTGAGACACCAGTATAAGGGACAGAAACAATGGAAACATCCTATTTTTCAGTGTAACCTTAGTACAGACAAACCCCTCACTTAGTACAAAGTCCTGCGTCTAAAATCTTTAACAGGCAGTTTCATCAACATCATCACATCTTCATTACACCACTGTCTTCTTCATCATCTCCATCAATAAATTATCATCATATTTACACTCTAAAAGCTTATTGTTACCTTGTAACAATAAAATATTGTTCATGGTAGTCGTTTCTTGCTTCTGACTGCCTCTCGTCGGGTGGTTGGTAACTTTTCGAGTTTGCCATTTTCACCATAGATCAACAAAACTGACTGCCGTTTCCAGTGGTGCAACACTCCACTCCACTGAGAGAAGAAAACATGTCAAACAACAATCCTAGTTCTTGGTGCAGCTGACAATATTGTCTCCTGCTCACTGACTCTTGGACTTTTCTTTTTAATCCACGTAATTACTGGATTACTGGATTGTACTGTAGTTTTTAACAGATTAATGGATCATACCAGTGATTTGAATGTTTAGCCCATTTACTACAATTTATGCACATTTTACAACAACAAACCATTTGCAACAAACCATTTTGCAAATTGAGGCCTACTAAATATTTCACAACATACAATCAAAATCCCTTGATTTTCAAATTAGAATTTTTGTTCAAAACATTTTTTAGACTCAGACATCACCTGCAAAACACAGCCCTCTTGTGTCATCCACCTTATAATGTTCTGCTCCTGTGGCTGAAAGTTGTCGTCCTTCATAAAACTAATTAGGAAAGCCAGTATGGATGCCTTTATTATAATGGTGAAGTACTGGTCTGACCAAAGCGTGAAGTCTGTAAGTTCATTTTCATATTGTAGTGGAATGAATGGAAACCAATGGCTGAATAAACAATAGGAAAACAATATCAGCTGTGAATACTGTGAATACATAAGTATTGTGAATACTGTGAATACATAAGTATTCACAGCCTTTGCTCAACACTTTGTTGATGCACCTTTGACAGCAATTGTGTGAGTGTGCGTATGTTTAGTACAAAGTGGAGCAGCGCTCGTAATCTTGTTGTATATTTGATACAATGACAATAAAGGCTATCTAATCTAATCTAACATTTGATCGGAAATATCCGTTTTGGTAACACTTTATAATGAGTACACACTATTAAGCATTAGTTAAGCATTAATAAATACTGAATACATCATTTATAAAGCATGAATACTCATTAGTATGTGGTTTATAATCACAGTTATAAATATTTTACTCTTCATTAATAAGCTCATCTATATAAATGATGGATTCAGCATTTCTAAGTATTACATCACTTACCCACCAGGTATTTAGGATTTGTCAGTGGTTGGTAAGCTCATTTAGAAAGCCTGTGCAAATAATGAACAGTCTATTTAGATGTACATGTCTGCATGCTCCACTATTCAGACATGTACTAATGATTAGTGAGTGTGTTGGTAGATGTTTTATAAAAACCTCACAAATTCCATTTCCAATGGATGGCTTATTAACAATTATTTATGCAGGAATTCATGAATACAGGCAGTTGCAAAGCACTTACTACTCGTTAATTAAGCATTTTGTGTGAGCTCATCTAAAGTGGGGACTATCTATGCCTTATAAAGCATTTACAAATGTGATTTCAAGGGATCCCGCTCTCAGCACGTCATCAACGTGATGACGTGGCAGACGGCAACACTTTCCGTACAGGTGTAGCAGTCAGACTGGAGAGATGGAGACGGAGGGCTCTGAAGTGAATCGATGGTTCCGGCGGATGCGGGCTTAAAAGAAAGAAAAATGATGAGTAAAACATTTATAACTGTGTTTATAAACTACATACTAATGAGTATTCATGCGTTATAAATGATGTATTCAGTATTTATTCATGCTTAACTAATGCTTAATAGTGTGTACTCATAAAGTGCTACCTCAGTTTTTTGTTATATTATCAGTATGTAATTGTTAAATGGGTGAAATTTAATTTCAACCACATTCAGCTGAACCCATTCTTTTGCTTTAATTATAAGCCTTAAAACATGTACCAGGGGCAAGGTTCAGAAGTCAGTATTTCAATGAAGGAGCCATTCAGAATCTTCACTCACATATTCTCCAGGTCAAAACCTATCCAACCATCATTTGGTTAGTCCTGCGACAAAGTTTTAATTGACACTTTTCATGGACACACCGTGGTCCCAATATAGGGTGAAGGAGCCATTTGAATGTCCACATAGTGACAAAAATGAATCATCTTTACACCTTTCTGTTACAGTGTACCCCGAATGCATTTTAGAAGTGAAGAGTCTTGAAAAAGCCTGTGCCTCAGCAGCAGGATTTTGTGTTCAGTTTTCCTTGATTTTTGTGCCTCAACCAACCCCCACCCCCAACCAACCACACACTATTTCTTCTCTGCCCGTCAATTCAGCTTCACCAGTTTTCCCCAAATCCCACTGAAACAGATTTTTCACATCCACTGTTTGTTGTTGGGTTTGTGTGTGTGTGTGTGTGTGTGTGTGTGTGTGTGTGTGTGAGCCATATTAGCAGAAATACAAAGAAATAAAAAGACTATTTTCATTCCATGTAAGATACTACAGTATTTGTGTTGTAAAGGAAATGGCTGATGAACAGATAATTAAAAGTAACACTTAAAAATTATGCAAATTTCTCAGGTAAATTATTCCAAAAAGTTGAGGCAAAAAGCCCTGTCACCCTTGGTTTTCAGCCTTGACTAGGCAATACCTAGCAGGGCCTTATAAAAGGGTGTCATGCTGTGGGCTAGTGAGTAAGGGCTTAGGAGCTCAGACAGGTAGCTCAGTGCTCCACCACGCAGGGCCTTAAAAGTCAAGACTAAAAAATTGCTATACTAAGTTGTAAAACAGACAGCCAACCAGTGATGGGAATCTAAAACAGGAGAGATACAGTCCTCGTCACCATTTTTAGCACCCATGGAATTGAAGTACATAATGTAAAATATCTCTTGAAAAAAATGAACAGCTTTGGTCTATAGACAACTCATGTTTGATACAGAGCAGCAAATGATAAAACCACAATTAAAAAAAAAACAATAGGAGGGAAAACAATACAAAAACTGTGAAAGATTGCTGTGACACTGGTGTTGGAACCATTTAAATCAGTGTGGGGGTAAAAAAAAAAAAAAACAAAAAAAAAAAAAAACATTTAGACTCACCTGTGATAAATCAGAAATTAGAATCAGCTGTGATAAATTGTCTGCCCACATGACTTGAATTAGCCCATGAATGATGACTTAAATGTTTTTAAAAGCCCCATGATATTCCCTGTTCCTTTGTCACAATGGTAAAGACAATGGAGCTGAGTACATCAGAAGTGATATTAATAGCAAACACAAGAACTCTAAAGGGTCTAAGGCCTTCTCCAAAGACCATGGTACCCCTGTTTCAAAAGTACGCAATGTTACTAAGAAGATTGCTAAGCATGGAACATGGGGGAAAGAGGAAAATTAATGACAGAAGTCTTCAAAGGTTGGTGCAAACACCACAAAAAAACACCACATAAAACCTCTGAAAACCCGAAGGCCTACATGGAACAATCTGGTGTTATGGTTTCGACATGTACCATACACTGCACATTAAACCAAGCAGGGTTGTATGGGCTAGGGCTAAAAAAAAGACCCCATTGCTGAAGAAAAGATTGTATCACAGGAATCATGAAATCAGAGGATTACCAAGAGATTTTAGAGCGAAATGTGCTACCCAGGTTAAGAAAACTAGGTTTCAGTCGAAGATCATACATTCTCCAGCAAAACAAAGACCTAAAGTACACAAACAAAAGCACACAGGAATGGTTGACAAGGAAAAAATGGACTGTTTTAAACTGGCCAGCAATGGGTCCTGATCTCAATCCCATTGAAAATCTTTGGGGTGAGCTGAAATCTGCCACTGGGCAAAGGAATCCTGCAAACCCTCAAGAGCTTGAGCAAATTGCAAAGGAAAAGTGGGAGAAAATACCAGCTGAGAAGTGCAAGAAGCTTATAGATGGCTACAAGAAACATTTGGGGGTAGTCATCGCTGTCAAAGGGTGTGCAACCACATATTAAAGAGGGGTGCCTTTATTACTGTCCATGTCATTTTTTTCTGTTTCCTCTTTGAAATTACAACATATAAGTTGAAAAATAATGTTTTTTGTTAAATTGCTCTGGACATCCAATTAAAAGATTCTGTTTGTATAAATTTGGTATATTTCCATTTATCTCTGAGATACAGTCAGTGGCGGTTCTGCCCATGTTGCCGCCCTGGGCGAAATTACTGCCTTGCGCCCTTCTGTGTTCTGTGCCATATATACCCTTCATTATAAATCAACTTTTGTTCATACGTGGCTGCAGCAGCACAACAGACAATGACACAGACAACATGGTTGATTATTGACTACGCAATGCGGCCATTCGCCGGTAATCGCGGCATCAGGCGAGCCTACCTACTGGTTTACATATGCAACAATACATGTGTATTTGCTTCGACCCCCAATATTAGACGAGAGCGTTTTTTCAGGGCATTTTCATTGGAAAAAATATCGTCTTATAGTCAGATGAATATGGTAATAGAAAACTGCTTTGCAGCGCTGATGTTTTTTTTTTTTTTTTTTTTTGCGCTCGCGCCGCCCCCCATGTGACATGAAAAAATGCCGCCCCGGGCGGCTGCCCGCTTCGCCCGTGCCTAAAACCACTACTGGATACAGTACAGGTTATGCAAAAAAATGAAAGGGTGCCAATAATGATGACCAGGACTGTATTATCATGCCTTTGCGATTTTCTTAAGTGGAAAAACCAGGACTGAGCTAGCTTTTTAACATGGGACTTGAGATTAAGAGTCCAATTGAAAATAACTCCAAGGTTCTTAGCAGTGGGCACACTGAGCATTCTGAGCTGGAGTACCAAGAGCACACAGAAATTGACCATAAGTGTGCACAGGGCTTATGAGAGCTTGCAGGTTTGTTTGTATCGCTGGTATTCAAGTATACAGACAGAGCCCTTTTTTAAGATTATTTTTAGGCATTTCTGCTTTATTTGACTCGTGGTACGGAGAGGAAAGGCAGGGGAGAGAGAGGAGATGACCTAAAGCAAAAAGCCTCGGGTTTGATTTGTATCTAGGACGCTGCAATCAGGAGTCAGCCTTAACAAGTGGTATACGCTCTACCAAGTGAGCTACTGGTGCAGCCCAGAGGCCAAGTTTTAAGTACAAAAAAAAAAAAAAAAAAAAAAAAAAAAAAACAGTTAATTATTACAGGCAAGATAAAATGAAGCAATCAGAGATAGAGAGGGGGAAAAGTCTATCAGTCTTCACTTGTTAGCAAAACACTGCACATTAATTTCTGGCAGAACAGTCTTTGTTGTTCCCCTAACAGCAAAATATATCTGTGCCGCATCAGGGCCAGACATAGATCACAATTTGGTGCAGATCCACTAAACATATCTGTGCCTGTGTCTTTCTTAACAACGGCCCAATACTGGCACACATTTGGATAACGGCTCTGTAACAGATTTTGACCGGGCCTGGCCCAGTACAGTGGATAAAGCCGTGACATGCGGTCTGTATCTGGCCCAGATGATCCATGATGTGATCCATGCTTATGATATGTGGTTTAGATTTGGATTTGGCCCAGATCCATGATATACGGTTTGGATCTGTCATATGGGAGGTCTGGGGCAAAGCTGGTGCAGAGGCGTGTAACAGTGTGACTGCTACGTGGATCTGGCGACTTGAGGGTGGATCCGTTCCGGCGTGTACTGCTGTCTGGGTCTTTTAACCATTAGCCAAGAGGAAGAAAAAAACTCAGAACCAAGAGTGATGTCGAGGGTCCATAGACCACCAAACTGTGGTTTTAGTATGCCCTCCAAGCTCCTCTTGCTCACTCTCCAATTGCCACCAGCCACTGTCCATGACTCACCTCTCCCAGCCACTTAGTCAGGAATTCCCAGATCCCTTTGTCTTCCCAGAAACAAAGGGATAGCATGCAACAAAGTCCATGTGCTTTCCTTTTACTCATCTCTGTAAGCCTACTTGGGTAAGGATTTAACACTGCCAGGAGGTCCGCAAGAATGTCTTCTTTTCCATTGTCTTTGGCTGCTGGGCTGACCCCCATATATACCCCCATTATCTGGCATCATTTTCAGACAGAGAGAATCATTTCACTGGTCACTTCAGTACTGATCAATGTGTTGCAGGCTCCCCCCTGGGGAGTGGTCAATGGGGAAATCATAAATGGCTTTGAAAAAATGAATATTCCAAACCATTTCAAAGCCATTTGTGATTGCCCAATTGACTGCTGTTGTAGCACAACAGATATCAGGCTCAGTATTGAAGCAGCCAGTGAAATAATGGTCTCTATGCCTGAGGATGATGCCAGATAATCTGAAAATAGGGCTTAGGTTCCAAAATAGCGAACTTGCCTTTTAAGCTAAGTAAAGTAAATGTTGCTTAGGAATTGTGCTGTATGATTAGCACAAAGACAGAAAGGAGGCAGGCAGGCAGGCAGGAAGATGAGAAGGCAAATAGGCTGGAGATCTGGGGTCTGTAACATAAAGCTGGATTAACAGCTGGATTAAGAGAAACCTGGGGTTTCTCTTAATTATCTGGCTTCACTTAACCAGGCTTCACTTAACCAGGCATCCGCAATCCTGATTTTCGGTACCATAAAGTCGGTTTTCAACTTGCTAACTGAACCCAGGGTTTTCCAATCTAGATATGTGCGCGCTCACATAAAAAGGGCGGTGTTTGCCGCATACAACTAATCGCAGACATGGAAAAATCCACCAGAGCCGCATACTTTACGACGGAGGAGCAGACAACAATCTGAAATAAATACGAGGAATATAAATCAATCATCCAGGCAAAAAGCAACACAGTTGCAGCTGCCAAAAGCCGCAAGGAATGCTGGCAAAAAATCGCCGACTGTTTCTTTCCTATCTCTCCACTGTGACTGTTTAATAAAGAGGAAATGCCTAAACAATAATCTTTAAAACACACACACACACACACACACACACACACACACACACACACACACACAAACAAAAAACCAAACACTAAATTAACTGCTTAGGCGCAAGACATGACAGCAAGCCACTACTGCAAAAATAGAGCAGGCACATACAGTATATTTAGCTTAGTGGAGAGTCACACCTGGGATGCAAGTGACATGAACCACTCACGCGTCTGGTGGACATTGAAACATTGGCTAGAACAGCCTCAATTAACTCCAGCAACCATGGTGCAGCCGGAATGCAACGCAGCTGCGTCCAGTGGACAGTGGGCTCTAGATATTATAGTCCTGCCCAGGCATTGCTACAGGCTTAGGGGACGGCCTGAAGTGCTTGGGTTAGGATTAGCATTGAAAATAAAGATACTGCATTACATCAGGAAAATAAGATTCAAGGTAGGCCAAAATTACAAGTTTGGTCTTACATAAGTCAAATATCATTACTTTAAACATCACTATTTTCACCCAAAAAAAAAAAAAAAGGGGATTTCTATTTCAATTCGATAGACTTTATTGTCCCCAAGGGGGAAATTTGCAAGATTTGGACTGCAGAAATAACCATACATTATGTATGACAACCATACACTATCCATAACATAGCAGCTGTATCAGCATACATTACACAACTTACCAAACATATATCCATATCAAAGATGTATCATCCATGCATACACCAATGCACAAAATCATTCATATGTTCAATGTGGCAGTGAATTTAGGGCTGCGATGGCAGAGGGCAAAAAGCTCTGGACAATATTAGCTGGTGTAGTCCCCTCTCAAGGTCATCCAGACCTCCCAGCTCTTCAACCCTCATCTGCGTCTGCTTGTCAAATGTATCTAAGCCTTCTTGTGATGAAAGATTCAGATTCATTTATTTTTAATGTCATTCAAACATGTTTAAAAAACATGGAAGAACAAAAAGTGTCTCCCAGGACCAGTGAATAATAGATAGATAATAATAACCTAAAAACCAATAACTTAAAATATATAATAAATAAAACATAACAAATCATGTGTAAACTGCAATATGTGGGATAAAGTGCAGTAGTGATGGAGAGGTGCAGAGGACAATTCATATCCCAGAGTTCATGAGCCTCACAGCCTCATGGAAGAAGCTGCACCTCAGCCTTGTTGTCCGGAAAGAGGAGTAAGAAGTCCTCGCCACCAGACCCAAGTGTTTCACATTATGCAACCATCAGTACATGTGATGTGGCGAAATTTCGAGAGACTGTCATGGTAACCCTCCAGTCTATTGATGCTTGCCTGGAAAGTGTTAACACTGAAAAGTGCTAATGCTTTGACTCACGGACGTAATTTGGGAGGGGGACATGTCCCCTCCACTTTTTCAAAAGGCAGTTTTGGTCCCCTGCAGTTTCTACTGTCCAAAAAACAATGTTAAGTTATATTAAATGGAGACAGGTCAAGCACTAGGACCCAGCGGATAACGGCCGCTCAAGCTGAAGCCTGTTTCCCTTTAGACCTCTCACAAGCTCTTCGATTGGCTCTGCCGTTTCTTGCTAATGTGTGATTGGCCGTCCCCGCTGTCACTCCATCTGGTTGTAAACAGTGCCTGGATTTGCCCATTGGTGGAAAAAAAAAAAAAAAAAAAGGCTTTGCTCATCACCAGTGTTTAGCTCGTTGGCCTGGAGTCTGTCTTCATCTGCCACTGTAAGTTGTTAACATGTTGGGCGTTTGTTCTGCCTGGGTGACGTCAGCTAGACGGATTTTAATATCAGAGGTTTCATTTACATTAACATTTGATATTGTTATATTTATATTTAAAATTTGATTTTCTTCCATATAACTGCCTGAAAATGGAAGATGGTTCTCTGTTACACTCACTTAAAATAAAATTGATGATCACTACTTGCACAGAATTGTTGATATTTTATTCAATTTCCCTGTGACATTCCCTGGTCAATTTGATCCGTCCATCACTGGGTGGTTCTGGGTGGTGGTCCAAACATTTGAAATGATTTCATTTCATTTTCACATATACCAGTCTGTGATAATCCATCCATTTATATTTAACTAGAGTCAAAATAATTCAGAAATTCTGCTTATTTTTACTCAAAAATGAGGTATAATTTTATGTAAATGAGGTCTATTGACCATATGTTTCCGGTCTCTAACACTGAGTGACCTAAATAACAAATGAATGGTGGTTCTTTTCTCCTCACTCCTGAAAAACACAGGAAAACATCACAGGAGAGAGAGAGATGAACCACCTGTGTTGCGTTTCCAATATGTTCTTCTTTTGCTTTGCAATTCTCCACAATACAATAAACATTCTTTCCCTAATGCAAGTCTCTGTTTCAGTGTCCATTGTTTGGTCCTCATCTGTCCCTACATCAATTCAAAGGATACAGTGTATTTCACTCCATCTCACATCCAAAACAACTATCCATGAATCAGAAGAATTCATAATATATTTTACTTTATCCAAAAGCATATTTTCAGCATCTGTGCTGTTAACATGGCTACAATTATATATAGTGTGCTTAAGTCAAGAATCACATTTAACATACCAAGTTTCACTGAAAGCTATTTAAAATAGTGCAGACTGGTATCAATGTAAACAGTGAACTCTTTGCATAGGGAATATTCAAAAACTCATCTACAATATTACTAGCACCGTTAAACAAATCGAAAATACAGACTGACACATTAAACTGTAGCTATTTAAACAGAAAATAACATTCAAAAATACAACTTTTCAAGTAGTTTTCTATAATATTCCTATGGTAAACAAACACCCTATAATATTAGTTCCCAACAAAAACAACTTCTTTTACAGTATTTGTCAGGTGTGCAGGACCCAAAAAAGGAATAATAAATTAAAACAATGGCTATACACAATGTGCATATATGAGCGCCGCTTACTATACAACAGGCAGACGCCATTTTCCCGGATACTCCCGCCAAGCGGCTTTGTTTACTAGAGCAGAGATTTCAAACTCGCATCAAACTTACTTTTGCTCATTGACAGTCACCAAAAGCATGCTGCTAATGCCAGTGTTAACTCTTACCAGGTAGTTATTTTGTGGTTGTCACAGTGTACTAACCTGAAAAACACAGGAAAACATGTTGCGTTTCCAATATGTTGAGTCCGTCACCTGGAATCACCTGGGCGCAACGCGAACTAAACTTTGGTTCCACCCTCCTGTTTCCCTGCGGTCTGATCATGTTATCACCAAACAAATATGACATTAATATTTGGAAGTGTAAACCTTAATATGGAAATGTTAAATTAAAATTGGCAAAAAAAATAAAAAATAAATAATAATAAAAAAAAAATGATAATAATAATAATAATAATAATAATAAAGTGCTCAAAAATTACTGAAGTAATATGTTAATGTGGCAAGTGTAGGAGGGTAGGTTGGAATTGTTAGAAGTTATTATGGCAATGAGAAAAACAGAAGCCAGACAACACCACCTGGGGAGTTTCACCCCAGGAAATACTGTAAGGACACTCAGGTTCGTTCCCAATTAGGAGGCAGAGGCAAGTATTTACAATTTAAAGAAGTTTTATTAAAGATAAGCAAAAATAATCAAAAGCAAAAGGCAGGGGCTGGAGCTGCTGAAAAGGAAAAAAAAAACAAAAAAAAAAAAAACAGCACAACTACTGACAATGGATAAATTACTTTATTACATACAATACTAAAAAGGCCTGGATATAAATTTAAAAAAGGACAATTTCAAAAGCTAAAACTCAGCCCAACTTAAGCAAAACTAAAATAGAAACTTGAGTAGAGGCCACTTGTTGAGAGGCAGACTACACAGAAGGGTGCCTAGGGGTGCTACCGCTATCCACCAGTGGGCACAGCAAACACAGCAATCCTCACACAAAAAAACAATGGTGCAGTCTATGGTGTCCCAGTGCAATTACTCACACACAAAAGTGAAGGGACCTCACTGCAGGTGCCTAGCCCCTCAGCAATATGGAAGGAAATCCTCAAACCTGGTGCAAACACACATCCAGCCAGAGCAGGGACAGGGCATGAGGCAGGCAGGAAAGAACAAAAGTCCCCCAGGTGCCTTATATTTCCTGGCTCAAATGAATGGGGGCTGGGACAAGGGAGGAGTCAGGCCCAGGCTGCACTACCCTCCTGCACCACTGGGTTAGTGCCACCACATTAGCATCAGTTTCAACTATTAAACTAAAGTATGACCATATAATTATATTTTGGATGTACCACACATACATTCCAAAAATAAGTGTAAATTGGTGGTAATGAGTTGGAGTGAAGTTGACTAACAAAGTGAAACACAGAATTGGGTTATTGTAATTTTATGCTATATGCTTTACAACCAGTCAAACCACAAAGGGAACAGTGAACGTAAAAGTAACAACAGAAAAAAAAATACAAGGAGATCAATGAAATGGATAGATATCATGGCACTGTTAAAGTAGTGCCATGGACAGAATTAGAAACTTGGGAATCATTAAATGTGTGTGGAATACGTATCAATTCACCACTGAACTTCTGAGAGCCAGGACTGGACAAGAGACCAGGTGACCAGGGACATGTTGGGTTAACACTAGCAGTTGTCCCTGTTCTGTTAGAATTGGCAGACCTTGTCCCAAACCATTTCAAACATAAAGCTTAACCATTTGATTGATGCTACTCATTTAAACTAATTTAGTGGAGCTTTTTGGGCTGGCGCAGATCCTTGGACTGCTGCCAGATTTGGGGCAAAAAAAGTTAGGTGAACTACTCACAGTTCCCTACGAATTTTGAACTGAAACAAATCCTGTGTATTGGTAAATGTTTCAGAATATGTAAATTGTGGTCATTTTAATGCTGTAGGTGATGAATATGTGATGAATATATAAATCCAACCATGCCTATCATCATATCAGAAGCCACATGGAGCACAAACTGTTGCCCAAATATGGATTCCCATGTCAAATCCATTGGCTTTTCACATGAACCATTCCTGTCACAATCTGTGATTTAAGATGGTGTTTAAAACTTTTAATCCCTCTTATATGCAACTGGATCCATTGAATTCTGCTGCTGCCACCAACCAAAAAAATATTTTGCTAACACAGATCCAACACTAACACTGCTTGTGTCACAGGTTGGTTATCTTTGACAGGCATTGCCTGATAAATATTATGTTACCATCATGCTAGGTTGCTAGTGAGGCGTAAAATAACCTGATTTACAAGTATATATAGATGTGTGCTAAATGGTAAAAGTATTAAGTCATAGGATATTACACAAACAGGTGGATTTATTTGTGCAAATGCCACTTAATATATCCTTTGTGTGATGTCGTAATTTTGCAATACAGGTAACATTTTCCACTGGCCCATAATTCCACCATTTTTCTACAGGAAACATGCATCCATTCCATGTTGGCAAAAGGATGTCCAGGAAAGTTATAGGTATCTGTGCCCTGCTGCATAAGCAATTGCTATCAACTCAGTGGAAAAAAGATATATACCTAAAATAGTTATATACTCAAAGGACCATGATCAGGGACAGATTCCATTTTGTGATTGACTTTACATATGTGACCCTTTCAGCTATTATGTGCAGACAGACATTGAGTACAGATATGGAGATAACTATTTTTGCACTTACTTTCACAAAACATTTCAGTAATTTCCTATAAGCAGAATTACAACATAGTCTAAGTCATATCAGCTACAGTTTGTATTTTTTTTTTTTTTTTTTAAATCATGTCCTATGGATGCCAATCCAGTTTTTATAAAGTATTAGTGGAATAGTATTGTAGGGCAATGCCTCAGCATAAAAGATGTGAAAAAGATTAAAAACTATAGCCTAACCTTCTGTGATACCAATAGAAAGTAACCAAGGTCTGCAGTAAACTTATGCTTTTACTTCTCAAATGTACGAATCTTTATCCATGTTGGAAAGACATATCATCACACTGTCTCACTTATGCCACTACACATACACTACCAAAAGTTTGGACACACCTTCTCATTCAATGTTTTTTCTTTATTTTTACTACTTTCTACATTGTAGATACATACTGAAGACATCAAATATATGAAGCAAGATATATGGAATTATGTAGCAAAGAAAAAAATGTTAAATGACTAAATATGTTTTATATTTTAGATTCCTCAAAGTAGCCACCCTTTGCTTTGTTGACAGCGCTGCAAACCCTTGGTCTTCTCTCAATGAGCTTCATGATGTAGTCACCTGAGATGGTTTCCACTTCACAGGTGTGCCTTGTCAGGGTTCATTTGTGGAATTTCTTGCCTTCTTAAGAAATTGGGACCATCAGTTATTTTGTGCAGAAGTCAGGTTGGTACACAGCTGACAGCCCTATTTGAGAACTGTTAGAATTCATATTATGGCAAGAACCAATCAGCTAAGTAAAGAGAAATGACAGTCCATCATTACTTGAATTGATTATTTAAATATTCAGGTACACCGACAGAAACGGTCAGGATCTAATGTTAATTAATGTTCTGTGTTCTACACAGCCAAAAAGTTAGAAACAGTTCAGGCTCAAATAGATAAATTGTCGTGGAGTAAAGCAGCCATCATCATGATTGATCCTGAGGCCTATAAGGAGGTGGCACGGTGGTGCAGTGGTTAGCACTGTCGCTTCACAGTAAGAAGGTCCTGGGTTCGATTCCCACCCAGGGTCCTTTGTGTGTGGAGTTTGCATGTTCTCCCCGTGTCTGCGTGGGTTTCTTCTGGGAGCTTGAGTTTCCCCCCAAAGTCTAAAGACATGCAAGATAGGTGAATTGGAGATACTTAACATAAAGTAAAAAGCCAGCATATTACTCAATTTTTTACTTAACTCTATTTTACTACCAATCCAATTCCAATCCAAAAATACTTGTATACTATTTTAACATTATAAAAACAAAACAAAACAAAACAAAACAAAAAAACTTGCTGTTTCTCTAATGGTGTTTATCCTTCTGTCTACTAATTTGTATTAGGGATGGGACTGGTACACATGTACAGTACAGGCCAAAAGTTTGGACACACCTTCTCATTCAATGCGTTTTCTTTATTTTCATGACTATTTACATTGTAGATTCTAACTGAAGGAATCAAAACTATGAATGAACACATGTGGAGTTATGTACTTAACAAAAAAAGGTGAAATAACTGAAAACATGTTTTATATTCTAGTTTCTTCAAAATAGCCACCCTTTGCTCTGATTACTGCTTTGCACACTCTTGGCATTCTCTCAATGAGCTTCAAGAGGTAGTCACCTGAAATGGTTTTCACTTCACAGGTGTGCCTTATCAGGGTTAATTAGTGGAATTTCTTGCTTTATCAATGGGGTTGGGACCATCAGTTGTGTTGTGCAGAAGTCAAGTTACTACACAGCCGACAGCCCTATTGGACAACTGTTAAAATTCATATTATGGCAAGAACCAATCAGCTAACTAAAGAAAAACGAGTGGCCATCATTACTTTAAGAAATGAAGGTCAGTCAGTCCAATTGCAAAAACTTTAAATGTGTCCCCAAGTGGAGTCGCAAAAACCATCAAGCGCTACAACGAAACTGGCACACATGAGGACCGACCCAGGAAAGGAAGACCAGAAGCAGAGTCACCTCTGCTTCTGAGGACAAGTTCATCTGAGTCACCAGCCTCAGAAATCTCAAGTTAACAGCAGCTCAGATCAGAGACCAGATAAATGCCACACAGAGTTCTAGCAGCAGACCCATCTCTAGAACAACTGTTAAGAGGAGACTGCGCCAGTCAGGCCTTCATGGTCAAATAGCTGCTAGGAAACCACTGCTAAGGAGAGGCAACAAGCAGAAGAGATTTGTTTGGGCCAAGAAACACAAGGAATGGACATTAGACCAGTGGAAATCTGTGCTTTGGTCTGATGAGTCCAAATTTGAGATCTTTGGTTCCAACCGCCGTGTCTTTGTGAGACGCAGAAAAGGTGAACGGATGGATTCCACATGCCTGGTTCCCACTGTGAAGCATGGAGGAGGAGGTGTGATGGTGTGGGGGTGTTTTGCTGGTGACACTGTTGGGGATTTATTCAAAACTGAAGGCACACTGAACCAGCATGGCTACCACAGCATCCTGCAGCGACATGCCATCCCATCCGGTTTGCGTTTAGTTGGACCATCATTTATTTTTCAACAGGACAATGACCCCAAACACACCTCCAGGCTGTGTAAGGGCTAGTTGACCAAGAAGGAGAGTGATGGAGTGCTGCGGCAGATGACCTGGCCTCCACAGTCACTGGACCTGAACCCAATCCAGATGGTTTGGGGTGAGCTGGACTGCAGAGTGAAGGCAAAGGGGCCAACAAGTGCTAAACACCTCTGGGAACTCCTTCAAGACTGTTGGAAAACCATTTCAGGTGACTACCTCTTGAAGCTCATGGAGAGAATGCCAAGAGTGTGCAAAGCAGTAATCAGAGCAAAGGCTGGCTATTTTGAAGAAACTAGAATATAAAACATGTTTTCAGTTATTTCACCTTTTTTTGTTAAGTACATAACTCCACATGTGTTCATTCATAGTTTTGATTCCTTCAGTTAGAATCTACAATGTAAATAGTCATGAAAATAAAGAAAACGCATTGAATGAGAAGGTGTGTCCAAACTTTTGGCCTGTACTGTACATGTGTACACGGTTAGCCAATCATAAACGTTTAGAAAAAAAAAACACTAACCATGTACACGTTGTTTTTTTCAATACGTGACTTTAAGTTCACTCATGAGCATGATAGCATCCACCAAAAACAGAAGCACTGTTTGGCAGTTGTTTCAAAGAAACATAAGTGGAAACACTGTCAAGTGAACAATGTGTCCCGCTCAATTAAGCGGCTCTCACATAGCGCACACATGGTGCAGATCTCTGCCAGCGCAGCCATTCATTGTGTATGTGATCGCAGGGCGCGAGGGCGCACCGGTCTGTGCCGAGTTGAGCGCAGCGCAAGGCTGGCGCCGCTGCCCGTGCACATTGTTGAATATTTTTAACTTAACTAACCCTAATCCAGCGCAGAGTGCGGCCCAAATGGAGTGCTATGTGAAAGCCTCTTTAGTTTTTAAGGGTAGCAGCACAGGCTCAATGGTAAACCAACTGCGGTGTAAACACCTGGATATCCTGGGCAGGGCCGGCCCGTGGCATAGGCAGTATAGGCAAATGCTAAGGGCGCCATCTGCTGGAGGGGCGCCGCTAGCAGCCAGATGGGCGCCGGCTGTGTGTGCGTTTTATTATAAACGGGTGCTTCCCATCCTTAAATGTGATTGGCTGAGCCGCGTTCCATGCCGTTGTAAAATTAGTGTAACCCACTGGCAGACCACAGCACAAAATATCCCTGCGTCAGTGTAAACGGACATAGCGTTGCCTAGCAACCAACTACTCTGTGCTGAACTTCCTCATTTGGCTACATTTGTTTCAAGACTTTTGTAAACAAAATGTCAGACTTTGTGGTGAATTTTGATTTGCTGGGTGGCCTGAGCCTGGATGAGTGGTTGGAGGAGGTGCTTGGTGTCTGTTAAAAGACGCTGAATTCACCACCAGCAACAATGTTTTCGCTGGTGTGGTAAAGAAACTCCACCGAGAAGGACGTGACAAATCTTCCCACCACCAAGCCATAACCGAGGCAGACTGCCAGAAGATGAAGCACTTTCAGGCACCAAGTTCAGACACACCTTGGGGGCTTGACTGTAAAGTCTGGTTTGACGTGCAGCTTCATATGGGACACAGGGCGAACGAGGGCAACCGCAAATTAAAGGCCGATTCCTTCAGCATTCACCACGACGAAATTACCTAAAATATGTCACCCTGTCTTTCAATGAATGCACAAAAAATCACAAAGATGATGCTGAAAAACATAGAACGCCTGCAGGGATTCATACACTATATTGCCAAAAGTATTCGCTCGGCTGCCTTCACACACATATGAACATGAGTGACATCCCATTCTTAAACCATAGGATTTAATATGATGTGGGCCCATCCTTTGCAGCTATAACAGCTTCAACTCTTCTAGGAAGGCTTTCCACAAGGTTTAGGAGAGCGTTTATGGGAATTTTTGACCATTCTTCCAGAAGTGCATTTGTGAGGTCAAACACTGATGTTGGACAAGAAGGCCTGGCTCTCAGTCTCCGCTCTAATTCATCCCAAAGGTGTTCTCTCGGGTTGAGGTCAGGACTCTGTGCAGGCCAGTCAAGTTCTTCCACACCAAACTCGCTTATCCATGTCTTTATGGACCTTGCTTTGTGCACTGGTGCGCAGTCGTGTTGGAACAGGAAGGGCCATCTCCAAACTGTTCCCACAAAGTTGGGAGCATGAAATTGTCCAAAATGTCTTTGTATGCTGAAGCATTAAGAGTTCCTTTCACTGGAACTAAGGGGCCGAGCCCAACGTCCGAAAAACAACCCCACACCATAATCCCCCCTCCACCAAACTTTACACTTGGCACAATGCAGTCAGACAAGTACCGTTCTCTTGGCAACCACCAAACCCAGACTCGTCCATCAGATTGCCAGACGGAGAAGCGTGACTCGTCACTGCAGAGAACACGTGTCCACTGCTCTAGAGTCCAGTGGTGGTGTGCTTTACACCGCTGCATCCGATGCTTTGCATTGTGCTTGGTGATGTAAGGCTTGGATGCAGCTGCTCGGCCATGGAAACCCATTCCATGAAGCTCTCTACGCACTGCTCTTGAGCTAATCTGAAGATCACATGAAGTTTAAAGGTCTGAAGCTATTGACTCTGCAGAAAGTTGGCGTCCTCTGCGCACTATGCGTCTCAGCATCCGCTGACCCCGCTCTGTGATTTTATGTGGCCTACCACTCCGTGGCTGAGTTGCTGTCGTTCCCAATCGCTTCTACTTTGTTATAGTACCACTAACAGTTGATTGTGGAATATTTAGTAGCGAGGAAGTTTCACAACTGGACTTACTGCACAGGTGGCATCCTATTACATTACTATTACAGCACCATGCTGGAATTCACTGAGCTCCTGAGAGCGACCCATTCTTTCACAAATGTTTGTAGAAGTAGTCTGCATGCCTAGGTGCTTGATTTTATACACCTGTGGTCATGGAAGTGATTGGAACACCTGAATTCAATGATTTGGATAGATGAGCGAATACTTTTGGCAATATAGTGTATATGAGCAGCCGGGCAACCCACTGTGTCCGGTGGCCTCCCTGGAGAAATAGCCTACCTCTCCCTGCCTCCTGATCCACCTGCCTTTTATCTCCACCCAAAGCGGACACAGTGTGACAGCATCGATGTATGGTAAATAAACTGTATACTTTTATTATTATTGTTATGGTTACAACCGATGTTAGGCATACGTCTGCGCAAAAACGCACCTGTCGCGAAACGCACGCCACCGTCCCCGCAAAGAGGAGTCCAAACATAATTGAACATTATTTTAACAATTGCACTATTAATGGAAATATCCAATTCAACATTAACGAGCCCAAATAGCCTGATGTGACATGATGATGGCGCTAGATGAAAAAACAATCTTAGGGTCTGTGTTGCTTGGCAACTGTTCTGTCCACTCTATCTTGCTTGGTGGAAGAATGAATAGTTCTCAGTTTTTCTTGTGTGTTTATTTTATGGGCTATATGTAGGGTAACCGTTTTATAAAAGCAATAAGCCCCGAGAAGCTGTGAGTTGCAGTGATTTTACAACTCCGCTGGGCGTCCTGCCTTAGATTAGAACGCCCCTCCGCCGTTGTAAAATCACTGTAATCCACGGCTTCTCGGGGCTTATTGCTTAAATAATGTTGCACTTTCTGTTCGATCTGAGTATGTTGTAACAGTGTAGCTTGGTTGGTTAAATAAATGGAGAGAGAGGGGTTATATTAGGCATGGAAGGGCGCAAGGGAGCATGGGAGTACCAGTAATTTCACCTAGGGCGCCAACATAGGCAGGCCCGGCACTGATCCTGGGGACAGAGCCCGGTGTCAGTGCAGGTGCGAGTGGAGGGCAACAACAGCAAGCTAGCATGAAGGCTTCATATCCAGAAAATGTGACAAGCCATGAAGTGAAGCAATTAATTGCAGTTGTGACTGTCTTATTTGAATGGTGACAGTGCCCTCTAGTGGTTGTATAGCGGTCAAAATCCACCAACTCTGAAGACGTGCACAAGTGTACACGCAGTTATATGGCCCGTGTACACGTTTAGAATTTTTTGTACACGTTCCCACCCCTAGTATGTATTGTACATAAATCCTAGGGATTTAATCAACGAAAACTGCATTGACAATTTTTAAGCACCTTATGTCGAAAAAAACATGACTTTTCTCAAAGTCTACTAAAAACTAAAAAGTCCTACTAAAAACAATATAGTCTCTTCATGCAACTATGTGAGAGGACAAAAAGAAAAATAATATCTTGGCAAAAAAAAAAAAAAAAATCACCACAGTAGCAATAAGACAATATAACAGTTATTATTATTAAATGATGCTATTATTTAATGCTGCTGTCTGTGCTTACTGTTTAGTTTGGGTTAGGGTTAGGGGTAGTTTTCAATACAATTTTCCAAAAATATCAATAGAAAAAATACCTGTCATCTGAAAACGAAGGATATTTCATACCTTTTGCATATTTTCATTATTCATTTTGTGCCAACTTGGACAAAAGGATATTGATATCTAGCGATTAGCAGCACATGACGTGTTATCCTTTGTGTATGATGAACCTAGAAAATAAACTACATTGCCTATAAAAAGTATTCACTCCCCTTGGATGTTTTCCCCTTTTATTGCTTTTATAAATGAAATCATGGTCAATATAATTTGGCTTTTTTGATAAGAAAATCCATCATCAAGAAATGGAAGGAGTATGGCACTTGTATAAATCTGCGTAGAGCTGGCCGTCCTCACAAACTGAGTGACCGGGCAAGGGTGGCTACCAAGACACCTACGACCACTCTGAAGGAGTTAAAAGCTGAGACTGCGTATACAACAACTGTTGCCCAGGTTCTTCACCAGTCGAAGCTGTATGGGAGAGTGGCAAAGAGAAAGCCACTGTTGAAAAAAGCTCACATCAAATTTTGACTGGAGTTCGCCCAAAGGCATGTGGGAGACTCCAAGGTCAGTTGGAAGAAGGTTCTTTGGTCTGATGAGACAAAAAACAAGCTTTTTGGTCATCAGACTAGACGCTATGTTTGGTGAACACCAAACACTGCACATCACCACAAACATACCATCCCCACCATGAAGTATGGTGGTGGCAGCTTCATGCCGTGGGGATACCTCTCAGCAGCAGGCCCTGGAAGGCTTGTAAAGATAGGGGGGGAAATGAATGCAGCAAAATATTGTGAAATCCTGGAGGACAATATGACTCAGTCTGCAAGAGAGCTACAACTTGGGAGAAGATTTATTTCCCAGCAAGACAACGACCCAAAGCATTTGTGAATTTCCCAGTCTGGGTGTGAATTTCCCAGTCTGGGATCAATAAAGTATACCTACCTACCTACCAAAAGCTACACAGAAATGGTTTAAAGATAACCATGTGAATGTTCTGGAGTGGCTCAGTCAAAGCCAAGAACTTGAATCGAGAATTTGTGGCTGGATTTGAAAAGAGCTGTTCACACCCGATCCCTGAGCAACCTGACAGAACTTGAGCTGTTTTGCAAGGAAGAGTGGAGAAAAATCAAGACGATCTAGCTGCAGACCTCCAGCGTGAGGCGTCTTCCGGTGCAGGCTCCCGTCTCAGGCCAACCTCCAGCGTGAGGCCGGTTGGGACCAGAAGTGAGCTCAATAAACTTCAAAATAAAACCAAGTTATCGATTTTGTAAGAGAAAACTTTGTCGCTGATTTATATTTAATTTGTAAACTTTGAGACGTGAAAGACATCAGTTTCTTAAATATATAGCACTTTTGTTGTTGTCTACCTTTTATTTGTGGCATTTACCACAATTACACCAGTAACATCAAATATTAGTCCTACAATGGGGTAAACTGCAGGTGCACGCAAGAAGTTTCAAATAAACCTTTAACCTGCTGCATCAATTTATAAACTTTTATCCTAAGAAAAACCTAACCTTTAATCTAAGAAAGACATGCTGGGCCATGTTGTCAGCAATCTCCTCACAAACGACCTATATCTTCAGGTTTTTTTTAATTTAAATTTGAAATGGGCAAGGATTGCTTCTGTCTCCTGGTCATCGAGATGGAAACGTTCTTTTCCATCCCAAAGCCTTCTGTACTGCCTCACAACCTCTTCCAGATCTTCCTCTCCCACAGTGAGGACACAGGGAAACCTTGGCCGAAAACAAGTGTTGGTTTGTTTCGACCCACTCTGCGGCCTTTTTGCAGTGATGAAGTACCCTGGCTCCCACTTCGTCCTATGAAAAAGACTGAAGAAGAAAAAGTGTTAAATAAAAACTTGGAGGCTGATTAATGGTTTTTGTGTTAATTTTAAGAGCAGTTTAACAGACCGGTCAAATTTGAATGGGGACACTAAAATGAGGGGCAAGAGGTGAACACGACAGGAGGGTTAATATAAACAGCTGTGGACTAACTGTGATGTTAGATACTGCATGTGATGTTAACTCTGGAGAGCGAAAAGTGTCGTCTCAGTAACACCGCGGCACAAACACGCCTCGTAAAACGTAGGCCATTACCTCGTTTGGACAGATAACACTACACAAATACAAACATCATAACACTTAGGCTATAGGATAATCCATCGACCCACTATTTGATTTATCAGTGGCTAGATATCATGTGCGACCAGGAGGGGGTCCACAAAACAGCGGAGAACTGACCCGGGACTTGTAGATGCTAAACGTAATTTATCCTTCAAATCAATAAAAGTCGTGTTTTGATCAACGTTACGCTATGTCTCAAATAAATTGTTTCAAACAAATTGTTGCTACCACCCAACTTCCGACCCTAAGTTAACACAGGTAACATATTTAATTGTAAACATGCAGTAATGTATTGGGTAGTTTGAGGGTGTTTTCACACATATTTGGGTCGACCCAGTGACATATTTGGGTCGACCCAATTTACAGTGTATCAATTTTCAACTGGAGCGGCTCGGTTTCACATATGCTTTTTATCGCCGTACCAAGTCCACCGTTCTACAGAATGGAGCGTCATGTATCCATGGCAACCAGATGGAAAAGAAGGTTGAAATGAAGCCTCAAGATGTAGCCTAAACAGAACACATGTGAACGATGGAGACTCAACAGCAACGCCGTCTGATATGCCTAAGGGGACGGCCTTTGCTATGGGCAATGTGGGCAAACAACCGAGTGCACGAGAAAAAAAAAAACAAACAAAAAAAACCCCCGCCAGTTTTCTAGATTACTGTATTGACCCGCATAAAAGACAACCCTGATTTTAAGATGACCCCTCTTTTTCAAGACCCTTTTTTGGAAAAATACTTTTTATATGGACAAAATCTTGTTTGAATAAAACAAGATTGTTTTATTCACCGGCACCGGCCAACACCGGTCGACATCAGTCGGGCCGGCCACGGCACCGGCCGGAACCACGTCCACCCCGTCAGGTCTGCCGGATCTGACAGGTGAGTGGCCTGATGCCAGCCGGTGCCGCGGCCGGCTCGCCTAATGCCAACTGATGGTGCCCCGGTGCCGCGGCCAACTGGTGGCGCAGGGGCGGGTTGGAGTAGTAACATGAAAGGGCGCAAGCCGGTAATTTCGCTCAGGGCGGCAACATAGGCAGAACCGCCACCAGGGAGTTGGCATGGAAGGGCGCAAGGGAGTACTTTTGTCTAGAGAGCCAACACAGGTAAAGCCGACACTGACCGCCACTTCCTAATGTTACTGCTTTTGGCAATCTATAGGCTATAGTTTGTCTCGTTCAGTGTCAGGAAGTTATAACGTTCGACTTTGAAAACGAGGCACAGCTGCGTGTGGAAAACAATGTTTTCTTGCACTGGAGATGGCGTATGCAAATGGTTGTAATATAACAATGTTGTCCTCTACCCCAGCCCAGCTAACTACGGGAGCCTACGTAGCCCAAACTTGTGGAGTACACCAGGCTTGGGCCGACCCTGGGTTCACTGCGCGTTCACACCACTAGTTTGGTGCGCCGCACCGCACTAAAGGCCTTGGTGCGCCGCTCTGAGACCACCCCCTCCAGCCGCTCTCGGTACGGCTGTTTAGGTCGACCTCGGGTGCGGCTAGTTGTGTTCACACTACCCGCACCGCACCAATTAGGTTGGCCTAGACAGTTAGGTCGACCTAAACACTGTATGTGTGAAAACAACCTTACTGTCACAACTGTCGGTCGTACAAGAAAATATCGGAGTCTCCTTCTTCTCGGTGGTTGGTCTCACGCTGGAGGTTGGCCTGAGACGAGAGCCTGCACCGGAAGATGCCTCACGCTGGAGGTCTGCAGCTAGACCCCTCTCAGAAAAATTGTAAAAATTGTAAAAATCTGTTTTCAGTTTGACATGAAGGAGTTTTATTTTAATTTTTGCCAAAAAAAAAAGGCAAATTGTATTGATCATGATTTCATTTATAAAAGCAACAAAGGGGGAAACATCCAAGGGGGATGAATACTTTTTATAGGCAGTGTACACTTTATACATGGACAATCTCAGAAGCCGCTCCCCTGTCTACTCACACAAAAACTTTTAGAAATTAATAGAAATCAAAGTTCCTTTATTTAATTTTCATTGAACAATAATGAATACACCTGGCACATCATAAATTAATGTAAAATATTAGTACAAGAGGAAATACAGTTAAATGTCACAACATGCTAATACATATTTTTGGCTGCATTTAACTGCATTTAACATCATTCAATTATTGTACTGTATATCAATACACTAATATAATAGCACTGTATCTAGTCTCCACACATCATAGAAAAGATAGGACAAAAGAGGACAAGAAACACCATAACACTAACCTCAGAGGTATGCATCAGTGTTTCTGTATATGAGATAGCACAGCAGTCCTCTCAGTATTTTTCCAGCGCAAAATCTCAAGTGTCCCTGGTATTCTTGTCACAGCAGTTAGTGGATGTACTGGTAGCAGTATTGCTCCCACTCATGGGCTGAGCAGCTCATTGGTGATGCTGACAAGATGTGGGCATGTTTCCTGAGGCGATCCGGTGGCTAAATGAGAGCTGTCACTGTCAGCCTGGGCTTCATGGCAATGCTGCCCTGATCCAGATTAGGCCCCAACCAGCCTGTTCTGATTTGACCTTGAACTTCACACCACAGAGCCAATATTTGCATTATTTTCCTAATAATATTCCTACACATAAATGTCAGCTCCTTCTCATTGCTAGCTTGTATGACATGACAAATATAAAGCTGCAGTAAGCAATATCTGACCATTACAGGGTGTTTAGAGTTCAAAGTTAGTCAGTCCTGCCTCCAGATTCAAGGCAGTTTGGTTGTACACAAGCGAAAGTTAAGACAAAAATATGCATTTTTGGGATTGAAATAAGATATATATGTCATTCTCACAGGGATCTTGTTGAATTTCCTATATTATTTTGTCTCTGACTTCCAATTTGAAAATGTGGTGAAACTGCAGGCTCTGAACAAGCTAAGTAAGCTGGTTTGAATGAATTTTTTTTCTGTGGCTAATTGCAGCAACAGCCATTCACACAACTAATTTGAAATTTGGATACTTTAGTACAAGGACACAAGGATACAAGGATACAAGGAAGTTTACTGGTCATTATACAACAGGTTGTATAATGAAATTAAAAAGTGGTTCCCTCTTGATTGATTAATTGATTGTATAAAAAATAGAATTATTAAGCCTGGAGGAGTTCAGATGGTGCATTTAGTAGTCTCACAGCCTGAGGGAAGAAGCTGCTCTGTAGTCTGGTGGTACGGCAGCGGATACTTCTGTATCTTTTGCCTGACGGCAGCAGGGTGAACAGGCTGTGGCTGGGGTGGGTGTTGTCTTTTAGGATCCTTTTGGCTCTGCGCAGGCACCTCACCTCCCTGATATCACTGAGGCTTGGTAGATGGGTATGATGTTTAATCACTCGTTGCAGAGTCTTCCTGTCCTGGGCCGTGCACATCCCATGCCAGTTTGTGATGTTTCCAGTCAGGATGCTTTCAATCACTCCTTTGTAGAAGTTGACAAGAACTTGGCGTGGGAATTTTGCTTTCTTAAGTTTCCTTAAGAAATACAGCCGTTTCTGAGCTTTTTTAACCAGGGCAGAGATATGTGAAGACACATTATAAACAGTATATATGAATTATAAACAATATGTATAAATATAAACAGTATGTATAAACTATAAACAGTATATGTAAATAAATATAAACAGCCTATATAAGTGTAAACAGTATATATATAATATAAAGTGTGTATGAATAGAGTATAAGCAGCATATATAAATGGATCAAGTGACAGAACCCGACGCCTGGTACTGGGATTCAGGAACTGTTAGACTTGATACACAAACAGTGCTGAAATTAACTTATGAATACTAAACACGCATGTTAAAGTGATTTGTGCAGGAAAAAGGGAGAAAGAGAGAATGAGTTGGGAGAGGGTGGGAGACTACAGAGCATGGCTCGAGTTCAGCAGTCTGACAGCTGCAGGGAAGAAGCTGTTTCTGAGCCTGGTGGTCTTGCTCTGGATGCTCCTCAGCCGCCTGCCTGAGGGGAGGGACTGAAACAGACTGTGAGCGGGATGGGTGGAGTCTTTCATGATGCGGAGGGCCCTCCCCCTGCATCGTGAGGTGTAGAGGTCCGAGGTGGTGGGAAGGCTGCTCCCCACAGTCCTCTGTGCAGCCTTTACCACCCTCTGCAGAGCCTTCCTCTCAGCAGCAGTGCAGCTGCCGTGCCACACGGTGATGCAGGTGCAGAGGATGCTCCTCCGATGTGCAGGGGAGGGAGAGGGCGCTTGTCCCTTCTGAAATCCACCACCATCTCCTTAGTCTTTTTCACGTTGATGCAGAGGTTGTTTTCACTGCACCACTGCACCAGGTGTTCCACCTCCTCTCTGTAATTGGACTCATCGCTGTTAGTGATGCGTCCCACTACTGCTGTATCGTCTGCAAACTTAACTATATGACAGCTGGGGTGTCTCGCCGAGCAGTCATACGTCAGCAGAGTGAACAGGAGGGGGCTCAGCACACAGCCCTGTGGCGAGCCAGTGCTGAGGGTGATGGTCAGGGGGCCATTTCAGAATACGGCTTCAGAAATGACTTTTGCTGACATGTCTGGGTAAAAGCTGACAACCTATTTTTTCTGTTAGAGGGGACCCATAGAAGACTTTTTAGGGTGGTTGTCATGTTGAATTTCTTTTCTTGTGACTTTTAGAGGCCCTTTAATCCTTATAGTCTGAGGGTATTTGGCCGTTTGTGCATGCTTTTAATTTTCTGTTTATATAACCCATTCAAAATGTTTTACCATAGTAAAGTTTGGTATCCTTTTTTTCAGCATATCATCACCTATATGACCCAGCCATTATTTTTGTCATTTTGTCATACTGTATCAACATATTGGGCCCAAAACACACAAAAATCACTAAAAATCAGATTTGAAAATACAGGGTTTTTTACTGGTAAAAGGCAGAAAGATGCTTACTAAATTATTTTGAAGGTTGGCAATATAAACATAGGTCACCCATGTGAACACAGAATGGCCAAATTTAAATAAAATCAATGATGCATGTTTTAGGAAATATTTGAATAATCAATTCACACCATCATATGCATGTGTTTAATATTTCAGTTTGTGAATATACACACACACACATATATATATATATATATATATATATATATATATATGTACACACACACACACACACACACACATAGATAGACAGATAGTTAGATAGATTAGATAGATAGATAGATAGATAGATAGATAGATATTTCGGACACCCCATGCATTTGTGAAATATTGCATTAACAAATCACTCTTAGGTCTTCAAGTGCAATTTCTTTTAGTACAGTCACAGCCAAAATACTAAGCAAATCCTAAAAAAGCCATTAAACACTTAAAATTGATTGGTTCCAAAAAAATATATAAAAAATTTTGAGCATTGGGTCATTTTGCTACCAGTGATGAAGGTGGTTCTTTTTATTAAAAGACACAATTTTTGTTGCCAAGCTTTGTGTCTATATAAAGCCAGCACATTTGAAAGTTCTTCAGACACAAAAATGGCTAAAACAAGGAACCTAACGCAGGAAACACGCCTGAAGATAAAGATTAAACTGTCAAGAATTTAGTTTTGTTAGTTTTCCTTGTAAACAATAAAAAAAAAAATGTATTTGTTTGTATCTGTCTAATGCAGCCACACCTTTTGAAACACAAAAATTTTTCCACAAATATTTCATTATAATATTTGAGACTGTGAGATTGTGTAAAATTTTAAGGGTGTCTGAAAACTTTTTTCCACCACTGTATATATACACTACTCACAAAAAGTTAGGGATATTTGGCTTTTGGGTGAAATTTATGGAAAATGTAAGTTCACGCTACAGTGATATTATATCATGAAAGTAGGGCATTTAAGTAGAAGCATGCACTGGTGATTTCCTCATCGCAAACAATTTCTTGAAACAAAAGCCAACAACAGTGGTGGGTATACCACAACAAAAAATGTCAGTGTCAATAACTTGTCATGTGCCCTTGAGCATCAATTACAGCTTGACAACGACGTCTCATGCTGTTCACAAGTCGACTTATTGTCTGCTGAGGCATGGCATCCCACTCTTCTTGAAGGGCGGCCCTCAGGACATTGAGGTTCTGGGGTACAGAACTCCGAGCCTCTACACGGCGACTCAGCTGATCCCATAGGTTTTCTATGGGATTCAGGTCTGGAGAAAGTGCAGGCCACTCCATTTGAGGTACCCCAGTCTCCAGCAGCCGTTCCCTAATGATGCGACCTCGATGAGCTGGAGCATTGTCGTCCATGAAGATGAAATTAGGCCTGTGTTGTTCATGCAGGGGTACAATGACTGGATTAATGATGTTATTCAGGTAGTATGGGCTTGTCACAAAGTGTAGGGCAGTTCTGTACTGACCAGACACACCTGCCCACACAGTAACACCACCACCACCAAAGGCTCATCTGGTGACAACAGTGGCTGATGCATAGCGCTCTCCTTGACGTCTCCAACATCGTTGGCGGCCATCATTTCTGCTCAGCATGAATCGGCTTTCATCAGAGAACAGCACTGAGGCCCACTGGTCCCCCGTCCAGCGTAAATGCTACCTGGCCCATGCAAGACGATGACACCTGTGCCTGGTGGTGTGGTCAGGTACCATTGCAGGTCGTCTAGCACGCAGACCATGCTGATGTAAACGGTTTCGAATGGTCTGACGTGACACTTGGGTGCCTCTCACCTCCCTTAAACGTGCCTGGAGTTGAGTGGCATTCATCATCCGGTTCCACAGGGCACCGTTCACAATGAAACAGTGTGGGATGTGGCCAAAGGAAGTCCACTTCTATGCCTTTCTGTGACTCTTCCAGTCTCTCTGTATCTCTGTTGCAACCTGCTGATGACACTCTGTGACACTCTAAGCTCAGTGGCCACTTCCGTCTGAGAACATCCTGTTTGAAGCCTCGCAATGGCGAGGTGCTGCTGATCAATTGTTAGGTGTCGTCTTGGTCTCATGATGTCAAAATGTGAACAGCATGATGAGGAGGACTGTTTAAATACCAATTCTAATTGAACCAGGAAATTTATTGGTCGATTCATGGATCAAACACCTGTTGTGAATTTTGCCGTTAAGCTCCTTGTTAGAGAACAGCAACTTGTGCAAAAGGTACTGAAACACTGAACAGTTGGATATGTGCATTCAAAAGTTTACAGAAGGTCACATTAAGTTCACCTGTAAAGGTTAGAATGCTTTTTAGGTTCATCCTGAAATTTCACCCAAAAGCCGAATATCCCTAACTTATTGTGAGTAGTGTATGTTTGTTTTTCCATCATATGTTTATTATTTTAGTTTATATATATGTGTGACTACACACAGGATACATCAGCCATCCTCCATCCCAGACAAAGAAATTTTTACTATTTTACAATTTTGCTACTTTTAAGTATACAGTCATAAAATGACCAAAAAAATAATTTTCTGAGATGACAACCAAGCTAGAACATATAAGGGGTTAAATATTAATACTGGACAGGTGTGACTACACACAGGATAAATCAGCCATCTTAAATCCCAGACAAAGAAATATTCATCACCAGTATTGTGGAAGAAAGTCGGATTTTACCACTTTTAAGTATACAGTGATAAAATGACACAGAAATAATTTTCTGAGATGACAACCAGGCTAGAACACATGCAAAGGGGTTAAATATTAATACTGGATAGGTTGTAAGCTTCTACCCAGAGATGTCAGCAAAGTTGTCAGTTACTGTTTTGGCCCCCCTGACTATGATGGAGGAGGAGACGGTGTTGTGGATCCTGACAGTCTGAGGTCTGTTGATTAGGAAGTCCAGCACCCAGTTCCCCAGTGTGGGACTCAGTCCAAGGGAGGAGAGCTTCTGCATCAGGGTCTGTGGGATGATGGTGTGGAAGGCAGAGGAGAAATCCAGGAAGAGCAGACGGACGTAGGAGTTCCTGCTCTCCAGATGGGTGAGGGCTGTGTGGACCACCAATGAAATGGCGTCATCAGTGGAGTGGTTTTTCCTGTAGGCATACTGATGGGGGTCCACAGTGATGTCAACATATAGTGGTATTTGTTGGTCTGTATGAATATAATACATCCACCAAGAGTAGTTAATTAATTCCTTCCATGTCATGAAAATGGGACACAACAACACGTTTTATTTTGGTTTCACTTTCAGCACTCTTTTCAGCCCCCTGCTGTCCAAAATGGCAGAGCTATTCTGTGCCATAAAATAATACCCTCCCGTTGAAACTCTGGTGTGGGTTAGATGCGGGTTACATGACATGAGCCGTGCAACCCCTCTCTGTTTCCGCTGACTTGCTTATACTGCAAATGAATGTATTTCTTAGCTTGTCACTGTATGACACTGCTTGTTAAAAGCAGTGTCATACAGTGCTGAATAATGCAGCACGGCATATAACAGTCAAATCTGTTGACTTGGCAGCATGCCAGATCATATTATATCTCTTATG
Source organism: Myripristis murdjan (assembly GCF_902150065.1). Taxonomy (NCBI): domain Eukaryota; kingdom Metazoa; phylum Chordata; class Actinopteri; order Holocentriformes; family Holocentridae; genus Myripristis; species Myripristis murdjan. The sequence continues at coordinate 30,693,720 of NC_043990.1, read as the reverse complement.
ACTGGTCAAAACAATTTTTTTTTTTTAATGGGACAGAACAAGCTGTGTCTTTGTGACCGGGGGATTGAACAAAATATTCCCTTAAGTAACAAAAGGGATCCAATTTTTGGATCTCTTTTTTTCTAGTATTAGTTATTTAAAATAATTTTGATATTACTGTAAAACAACTGCACACTAATAATTTAAGTTTACTGAGCATCTCAAAGGGGGATATTGGGTTAAAAACTATGTCACAACATGTGGATTCAAATCCTTCTGTCTACAGAAATCGGCTAACACAGGGGCAGTTTCAGACTGAATAATGGAGTGGCAACGAAATGGTCATTTAGTCTTAATATCAGATTATCAGGATGTGGATGACAGCCTTACCATCTCTGTCCTCTGTGAAGTGTCTGACTTCTGACTGCATGCATTTTAGTGTGTGTGCATCCATATATAGTGTATGTATGTGTTCTTAGGGGAGCATGGCTTCTCTTGCCTTTGGGGTATTTTGCTCTGCCAGGTTGAAACTGCAGCCACATAACAACGCCTCAGGCTCAGAAAGGATTTCTTGGCCTGACAGCAGCTACATGGATGGCAAGAAGATGAAGGTATAGTGTACGCTTAGGATTAGGGAATCCGGAAGCTAACACACCCCGCTATTGAGAGGTTTCTCTGGCTCTGTGCTTATGTAGAGTGTTTTGATGCAATATGTAATCCATCAGATTATTATATTCCAATAGCCACTTATCAAATGATATTAAGCTAAACCCACAGTTTATCAAATTCTATCAGAACCCAACAAGTGGATCTTCAACAGCAGTCTTAAAACAGGCAAGGTCCCGGTGCAGTGGAAAACATCTCGTTTCGTACCAGTGCCCAAGGTGGGGTGGCCGGTCGAGTTAAATGACTACAGATCGATTGCCTTAACATCTCACATTATGAAGACTCTGGAGCGGCTTGTCCTCCATGTCCTGAGGTCAGAGGTCACTGATGCAATAGACTCACTCCAGTTTGCTAATCAGGAGCATCTTGGAGTGGAGGATGCGGTTCTGTACATGCTGCACCGGGACTACACCTACCTGGAGTAGCCGGAATGTTGTGTGAGGATCCTCTTTTTTGACTTTTCAAGTGCGTTTAATACTCTATCTATCCAAAGGGATAGCACCACAACTAAAATAGTATCACATTGTTCAAAATGTATTAATTATATGATAATATTTTAGTAGTGGTGCTATCTTCCTCTCATTGTTACTGAGTGCTGGATACTGGCTAGATGCTCCAAATGCTAACTGTTAGCCTCCTGCCACTGAGATGGACTTCCCCCCAGCTAACATTCCTAAATGTAACTGCCTTAATTCACTGTAGGAACACTGTAGGAGCACACAGTTTTTTACCTTCTAAGAGGCTTATGTCAGGCTTACATGGTCATATCTGCACAGATACAGGTGTTGGGCTCAAGTCAACAATAAGGACACTCTTCCCCATCCATTTTGACCCCCACTAAATATTTTCAGCTATTGTAGTATTTCAGCAATAGAACTGACACTGCCATGATATTCTTATGTTTGTTACATTCACAAATGCACTTGGTTTCACAACATGAGAAAAGTATGAACAAATCAGAATCACAATCAGCTTTATTCACCAAGTATGTCTGCACATACAAGGAATTTGATTTCATACTTATGATGCTCTCATGTACTTAGAGAATCAGAAATACAAGCATGGTAAACAAACATTTAACTGCTATGTACTCATCTAAACATAAATATATACCTATGCAAGAATAAAAGGAACAAACTAACCAAAAAACTACTGAACAATGAAAATTGTGAACTAGAAGACACTATTACACTGTGAGTCTGATTAAGTGTTTATCAGTGATGGCCTGTGGGTAGAAACTGCCCAGCAAGCATTTTTTAGTTTAAAAGACGTCTAATATACGTCTATATGTAGACCTGACGTCTGGGCTAAAACACGGCAAAATTTGGGCTGTCAGTGAAAATTTAGTAGACGTCTAGCCATTGCCCAAGTATAGCCTAGTCATCAATTAGACGTCCAATGAACGACTACATATATACGTCTAATAGAGGCCAAAATAACATCTAGGCTAAAACATGGCAAAATTTGGGCTGTCAGTGAAAATTTAGTAGACGTCTAACCGTCACCCAAATGCAGCTTAGCCATCAGTTAGACACAGCTACTGAACAACTACTATATACATCTAACAGACTGAAAAATAATGGATTGAGGATTCTATTTATTCAAATACAAGGAAAACCATCCAGACAGATTAAATGTAAAGAATTTATTATTAGAACTTGTAAAACACTAAACAAAAACAATGATAGAAGATATAAATTATATAACACTTCAAATTAGGATCATTTTAAAACAATACAAAAAATATATATAATGAAATAATACAATATTTAACAGGAAAACAAGAGCAAGATTTACAATAATTAAAAATTTAAAAAATTAAAAACTTAAAGATACCTTAAAAATAACAACAGCAACAACAACAAAAAACAAAACAATGGGAAGCCACCCTACTTATTTCTTATTTCATGACTGTGAATAGCCTGGTCTTCTCAAAAGGCAGCTTCTTGATTGGCCCACCACCCTTCATGTTAAATTTTGCCATCAGGCCATTGGTTAAAACCCTAAAACAAGATACATATTAAGGAAGTTATTAATTGTGGACAAAGGTACATTTCAAAATTATTATTATTATTATTATCCATGTAAACAACGTATACTTAATAAAAAAAAAAAAGGAATTTCGTTTTTTTCCCTCCCCAAATCTAGGGCCGTAGAAAAAGTAGGCACGCAATAAAAACTTCTGAAAAACATCTTCCTCTTCCATCGTTCAATGTTTACTGAAGCTAGAAACAATAGTTTCGCGGATATTACTGGCCAAACACGGCTTCCCAGATAAAGGCGGCATTTTTGAGAGTGTATAAATTTAAAAGACCAACCAATTCCCTTAATTGTGTAAGATTTTGTGCAGAGTCGCCCGTGCCGTTTTCGGGATGAGTAGGTTGTCGAGAACCTATGGCGGAGGTAACCGTTCAGCCAACAACGGGCACTGCAGTTACTTTGGGAAATACGGAAACATATGCAACTTGAATGACCATCATCTGCTTTATGCGAAATGGGCGTGAATATTGCCAGCACATGCGCTTCTAACTGTTAGATAAGTTAGGTTTAAAAAAAAAAAAAAAAAAAAAAAAAAAAGCCACGTGTTGTTAAGGTAAGGTACACTGGCTTAGTCTAAACTGCGAACATTCCCGATATATAAGCACGGTTCCTGCATATATATCAAATAATGTACATAAATAATGAACACATGACGAGACAAAGACACACTTACTCGCAATAACAACGTCGCAGCGGCGAGGCGTGGCGTGGGCTGCTCCCAAAATGGCTCTCCTTCTTTGTCAACCGACACTTCCAGCCTATTATCACGGTGTCTCGCGATGTCAGTCGTCCTGTCTCTGACGCAGTTCAACTACCCTCTAGCGGTTGAGAATCGTAATTTCATTATGTTACTTTTAAACTGAAAAAGTAAAATACTGAGAATGGTGTGTATTAATATGTGTGACAGCAAAAATATTAATTAATAAGTTAATATTAATTTGCAAAATGGGATTTGCTATGTTAAATTCAGAGCTAAATCGTGGCTAAAAGTAGACCACTTCATGGAAATTTGTTTTCATAGTTGCTGACATGAAATTATGGCATGCACATCGAGAAGCTGTGGCCAAAGCTAACGTTACATGTAACCAATTTTAATAGTGCTTTGGCTGGAAGTGGGATACACATAGCCGGTCTATCAGGGCCGTTGAAATCCAAACAACTGCTTGCCTCGATTTCGCCAGATGGGCTAAGAACAGGCTACACGTAGCCAATCAAATTCAAGGCTAAATCGTGGCTACACATAAACCATATGAAATAAATGGTACTGACCACTTTTATGTATTGTTGACACTGCAGACATGATGGGATATTATCAATCTCAAAAACTGCATAGTGAAAATTTTCACTATGCAGTAGTATACGTAGTATACAGCAGTTTAAACTACAACGAAACGGTACTGTCTAGAAGTCGGCTACAAATATCCAGTCTAATTGTGAGCTAAATTGGGGCTATGTATAGAACATGTCAAAAAATTAAACTAAACACTGTTGCAATCACTGTTGACTTTGCTTACCTGATTGAATACTGTACATTTTGCAAGTTGCGTTGGCAAAAACTATGTTTGACCAATTTCAAAATTATGTCGGCTAAATGTAGGTTACACTTAGCCGGGCTAAATTAAGGCTACATCTAGCCGAGGCGTTTAAATGATGTCTATTGCTTGCTGGGTGCTCCTGTTTCTGATGGTCTTGTTGTACAGTGTTCTGTAGCACCGCCCAGAGGGGGGAAGTTGGAACAGTTTGTGTCCAGGGTGTGATGGGTCTGTAGTAGGGCTGCACAATTAATCAAATTTTAATCGTGATAACGATTTTGGCTGCCACGATTAAATGAGCCTGATCGTCAGCGATATTTACATTTAAAATGCGGGCTCTGCTGCATATCTAATCAAGCACTTTCTCAGCCAGTAGTCAGCCAACCACCAGGGGGCGAACGCATGGTTAGGGCTTCATTAAGCTGCTCAAATAACAAGCGGCGCACCTTGCAGCGGCAGCCTCAAGTTACTCGGTGGACTGATCAGAGCGAGTCATATCGGGAGGAGAAGGTAGGCTACAGCAGTTCCTGCAACAAGTTCTCTGTCAGAAAGGCTCCTCAGGGCCTGCTCACATAGGGCCATTTGCTGCGTATCGTACTAAAACAAAAATGCCCCTCTCTCCAGTCCCTGGCTGGCCTGCACTCACATTACCTAAAGCCCAGACGCGCCCAAGCGCGATTGCCCCTGGTATACACATCATACTTTCATCATAAATCAACTTTTGTTTATACACGGTTGCAGCAGCACAATGGACAGCGAGACAGACAACATGGTTGATTATTGATTGCACAACGCGGCGCTGCGCACATTAAACGATTTTGCGGAGGCAGGAGGAAAGTTGCATGATTTACGTTGTATCCACGTTCGCGCGGTGCGTGCGTGACCGTGCATGTGCTCGTGCATGAACGCCCGTATCGTACTGGAGCACACCCCCTCCAACCGTGCCAGAGTGGGGCAGGTGTACTGTATTCAAGCACGGGACGGAGCGATCACACTAGTCAAATAATTTTATTTATTTTTTAATTATTATTAAGCATTTAGTCTTATTTAAAGTTTAATTTTGTATTGAAAACTGTTCATATATTGTTTGTTTAAAAGTAGTGCAATAAAAATACAGATGCTTTCCCTAACATGATGAATAATCGTGATGAATAATCGTGATCACAATATTGATCAAAATAATCGTGATTATCATTTTGGCCATAATCGTGCAGCCCTAGTCTGCAGTGATGTTCCCTGCCCATTTTCTGGTTCTGGAGGTGTATACGTCCTGAAAGGAGGGCTGGTTGATGATTTTTTTCTCTACAGTCCTGACTGTCCGTTGTAGTCTGTTCATGGCCTGTTTGGAGGCTAATCCTCCAGTGCAGAAAAAAGCCTGTATTATTGCTTCTCCTGAAGTCCACTGCCATCTCCACAGTTTTTTAGCGTGCTCAGCTCCAGGTTGTTCTGACCACACCAGAGGGCCAGCTGTATGCAGTCCTGGATGAGGCCCAACACAAACTTCAGGAGTTTAACAGACACGTCTCCTGAGGTGTGGTCGTTGGTGTAGAGAGAGAAGAGCAGCGGAAAGAGCACACAACCCTGGACCCCCCAGGGTTAGGGACCAGTGCTGATTGTCTGGGTGCTGGATGTGATGTTCCCCAGCCTCACCTGCTACTTTCTGTCTGTGAGGAAGTTTGTGATCCACTAACAGGTGGAGGCTGGGGCAGTGAGCTGGGTGAGTTTGGAGTGGAGGATTTCTGGGATGATGGTGTTGAACACCGAGCTTAATTACACAAAGAGGATCCTTGTATATGTCCCTTGGGAGTCGAGGTGTTGCAGGATGTAGTACAGTCCCATGTTGACTGCATCATCCACTGACCTGTTTGCCCGGGAGACAAACTGCAGGGGGTCCAGCAGGGGGCCTGTGATGTCCTTCATGAGGGACAACACTAGTCTCTCAGAGGATTTCATGACCACAGACGTCAGGGCAACAGGCCTGTAGTAGCATTTGAAGCAGGAGGGAACTACACACAGCTCTAGTGATGTGTTGAAGATCCGCATGAAGATGGGGCCAGCTGTGTGTCCCATTCTCAGTAACATTGTCCAGGTCAGTAGCTGCAGCCTCAAAAACACTCCAATCAGTTGCAGTCAAAGCAGACCCGTAATTCCAGCTTTGCCTCTTTGGTCCATCTCTTTACAGTCTTTAACACATGCTTAGCAGATTTTAGTTTCTGCCCATAAGTCAGGAGACGCTGGTTCAACTGCTAAAGCTGCACAGGGAACAGAGCAATAGCCATCCTTTTATACTGTGTAGCAGTGGTCCAGAGTGTTTTCATCCCTGGTGGGACACTCAATGTGCTGATTGTATTTTGGTAGCTCATGTCTGACGTTTTCTCCGTTAAAGTCCCCAAGAACAATGAGCAGAGAGTCAAAATGTTTATGCTCCACATTTGTTATCTGGACGGACAGGTGTTGTAATGCGTCAGTAACGCAGGCCTGAGGTGGGATGTAGACACCAACTAGAATGAACAAGGAAAATTCATGCAGTGAATGAAATGGTTTACAGTTTCTGCATATGGACTCTAAGTGAGGACTGCATGATGTCTTCAACATTGTGACATCTATACATTCGTTTTTCTAGTTAGCTCCAGTACACAGTCCACGGACTAGTTGATGCACTCTGAGGGCAGGGTACTGAGGGCCCTATCTTGTGCCACCCGCTATCCGCTGCCACTACCCGCTACCCGCAAATTGCGGATTTAGGAACTTCCGCTATCCCTAAACGGTATCTTGCGCCACCCGCTACCCGCTATCCGTTATGCCGACTCCGTCATTTGCGCCTGGAGGTGTGTCCGTGGGCGTGTTTCATGCGCTATCCCTAAAGTTGCTATCTTGCGCACACACTTTAGGGATAGCGGATAGCGGGTGGTCCGGACCAGTTTGGGCTGTTAGGAGAGCGCGCCCAGGTGGCTTCAATGCGCGCCCCGACGGAGCCTCACCATGCACACGGTCGGACTGATACCGGGACGCCGCCGGAATGGACTGAGTATATTACTCATATAGACTGTTTAGAGGAAAGACTGTTTTAATTGGACACTTACGCCAGCACGTATTATTGTTTTATCATAAGCCAGCAGCTGTGCTATATTTTTATTTTTAATATTTTATTTGCCCAATCTACCTTGTCAATAAATTAGTTTACACATAGTTCCACCTCTGCCTCTTGTGTGTGTGTGGTGTGGCCCGGGGATTTTACTCAATCAGTACAACCTTGTGACACGTCCCCTTGGACACATGTGGCTCCACCTCCCGAATTAACTCGCCTATAATATAATATATAATATGTATATAAAGCCAACTTGCTTTAGCCTCAGAAGAAGCCCTGAGAAAATCGACCTCCCTCTCTCCATCGCGGGTTTAGGATTTAGGATTTAGGATAGTGCAGCCTGCCCCTTAAAGGCAATGGCACCTGGCACACTGATTGGTTTAACTGGCGTAGCGCCCAAAACACACCTATGCATAATATAGCGGGTAGCGCAGGTGTTTTGCGGATAGCGGGAGGTGCACAAGATAGCAACTTTAACGGGGGAACGCCTCTTCCTAAATCCTAAATCCGAAAATAGCGGGTTTAGGGAGTCTGGCGCAAGACAGGGCCCTATGTATCCAGAACTCAGTGGAGATGAGAGGAAGATAGCACCACTACTGCCAGGGGGAAGTCAAATAATGCCACATTTTTCAAAATGGGTGAATTGTCCCTTTAAGGACTAACAGGGCACAGGGACTCAGGACATAGTTAGTTTACAGTTCATGTCCATGTGGTTGACTGTTCAAAATACTGGAATAATAATATGGCTTTGCGTCTTTGTTTTTGTTGTTTTCTTTCTTTCCTTGAAACAAGGTCTGTTAGCCTTCATGACAGGTCTGTGATAATGCTGTCACTCATAGCACTGTTTGCCAGCACCAAACAGCTGAAAAAGTTGTTTCATCCTGGATGGTGGCTTTGACACTCATCAGTCCTCGGCCTCCCTCTTTCCACTTAAGGCTGAATTATGCTTCAGCGTTGGAAGAGCGTACGGGGGTTGTGCGAAACACGCATTTCCTACGCAGCGCGTGTGTGTCCAACATACCTCTGCAAACACACAGAGCAATTCTCCTCCCACCAACGTAGACCCTGTGACATATGGTCGCTGCTCTTCTGTGGCGAGTGGACGAGTCTATAGGTGCGGGCACTCTCCAAAGTTTTCAAACACAACCGACGAGTCGAGACACAACAGACACACAAAAAAAAAAAAAAACGGCGCTGACGGCACAACAACAGGAATGTGATGCCGGTTGCAACGAAATGCCGGAAATAGTGTACTTCGGCGGACCAATCACAGCTCTTGTGGTGCTGCGGAGGGTCCGCGTAGTTACAATTTTTGGGAGGCGCGCGGCAAGGCTCTGTGGCGGTCGCACAACCACCGTAAGCTTCGCACAACCTCCGTACGCTCTTCCTACGCGGAAGCATAATTCAGCCTTTAGTGTACAGCCTTAAGGTGCTCGACTTAGGGTGAAACCCTCCATGCATTGTGAGGAGTTTCCTTGTCTTAATATCTATCACTTTCTGCAGCCAGGATATTATATCAGCTGCTATTATATCACCTGATCACGGGCAGGATGTAGGGGTTGATGGCTTGGAACTTGTTCTGTCCATTCAGCTGCCCCTTTAGTACCTGGCTTACTCTATGGAGGTATTTGCTTGTGGTTGACCTCCTCGTGGCCTCCTCATGGTTTCCATTTGCCTGTGGGATTCCAAGGCATTTGTAACTGTCCTGTACATCTGCTATGTTGCCTTCTAGTAGTTCAGCAACTTAAGTTGTGACTATCTTGCCCCTCTTCGATACCATCCTATCACACTTATCCAGTCCGAATGACATCCTGATATCATTGCTGTAGAGCCTGGTGATGTGGATCAATGAGTTGATGTCTTGCTCATTCCTGGTATACAGTTTGATGCAATCCATGTGGAGGAGGAGAACAGCAGGGGGCATCTCCTTGGTACATGCCACACATGATGCTAACATGTGCAACTGGCTTTGAGTTAGCCTCTATAGTTGTTCTCCATATTCCTATCGATTTCTTGATGAAGGCTCCCAGGGTCCTGTTGTTGTTGTACAGCTTCAAGCATTTCAGTATCCATGTGTGAGTCATAGGTTTTCTTGTAGTCAGTTCAGGCAGTGCACAGGTTTGTGTTCCTGGCCTTGCAGTCTAGAGTGACTGCTCTGCCGACCAGTAGCTGGTGTTTGGCTAATACTGCCAGTTCCCCTCTCAGCCCTGCTCATGTATTGAGCCATGTGCCTACTCATGTTAGCTGCAATGATGCCTGACAGGACCTTCTATGTTGTAGACAGGGAGGTTATAGACGGGTAGTTGGATGGGTTTGTCCCCTTTTGGGGGTCCTTCATGATCAGGACTGTCCGACCTTGGGTCAGCCACTCTGGGTGGGCCCCATCCATTAGCAGTTGGTTCATTTGTGCTGCCAGGTGTCCATGGAGTGCAGTTAGCTTCTTTAGTCAGTTGGTGTTGATCATGACAGGGCCGGACAGTGCCATCTAGGTACTGCCAGAGATGGCGGCCTCAGTTCTAGATGCCCTTTCATACTTTTTCTGTTTTTGTTTGTTTGTTTGTTTGTTTGTTTGTTTTTTAAATTTGTTTACTTCCCAACTCTCCATCACATACTGCTGGAAGGAACTTTTAAACCTTCGACCATCCACTGGTCAACCTTTTCCACCGTTTCTCATTGAACCAGATGGATTTTCAGAACTTTTAGTTGGAGGAGCAGCAGCTCTCTGTGGGATTTGCAAGAGATGCCAACAAGGGAAGCGTGCCAGTGCTTGTTAAACTTTGACAGCAGGGATTTTAAACTGCGCTCCAGTCAATACACCTGGCAAATGTCCGCTCTCTGGCCATCAAGATGGACAAACTGCTGCTCCTCAACAGAATAAGCACAGACACAGATCCGCTGCCCTGTGCTTCACTGAAACCGGGCTTGATGAATGCATCCCGGACACTACATTACATCTGCCGGGCTTTCAACTCCTCTGAGGGGAATGTCTCCCGAAGCTAACAAGGCAAACAAAGGCAGGTAAAATGTGCTTCTATATTAACAAAGGTTGGCATACAGATGTCAAAGATTGAAGACATGATGCAGTCCTCACTTAGAGTCCTTTCTCATAAACTGTAAACCATTTTATTCACTGCGGGATTTTTCCTGGTTTATTCTGGTCAGTGTCTACATCCCACCTCAGGCCTGTGTTGCTGAGGCATCACAGCACCTGGGCGACCAGATAACAAACATGGAGCATAAGCTGGGGGAAAAAAAAAAAAAAAAAAAAAAAAAAAAAAACAGTTTTCAGCCACTGACCCTGCGTCAGTGTGGAGAGGCCTGCAGGACATCACCAGCTACAGGAGAACATCCGCCCCACACTGCAGTAAGTCAATAACTATGCAATGAGCTGAATGAGTTATACTGCAGGTTTGAAGAACCCTCTTTCACACCCCTCACCTGCTCAGACATCACACAACTGTCAGCACCCCTCCCCACCGACTCCCCAAACTGCACTCAGGATCTATGAAGGCTATGTGTCTCAGTTCTTCCAGAGACAAAGATCAGAACAGCACTAGCCCTGGATGGTGTGCCACCCTCTTGTCTTAAAGTCTGTGCAGACCAGCTGGCCCCCATCTTCATGCGGATCTTCAACACATCACTAGAGCTGTGTGTAGTTCCCTCCTGCTTCAAATACTCCACAATCATCGCTTGTCCCCAAGAAACTCGCCATCACAAGATTGAGTCGTTGTCCCACCTGAACATCACAGGCCCCCTGCTGCACCCCCTGCAGTTTGCCTATTGGGCACACAGGTCAGTGGATGATGCAGTCAGCATGGGACTGCACTACATCCTTCAACACCTCGATTCCCCAGGGACATAGGATCCTCTTCGTGGACTTTAGCTCAGTGAACACGAAGAGAAGTTCACTGGCTATCAGATCTAAGGAAAGGGCAATGGTGAATTAAGGACTGCAAAAGAAATACAACAAACTGTCCCTAGCAAAGGCCAAGCAAAGGCTCACAGCTCTGGCTACTAGGGATAAGCGAGTACACCACTATCTGTATCTGTATCTGTTTAACCATCTAGATTATCTGTATCTGTATCCGTACTCGGAGCAGGCGGGGCCTAAACCGGAAATTGATGAGATTTGACCAGAAATGGGTGGGGCTTAACCGGTATGTCATTTTAAGCCTGAAACTGATACGGGTTGATCAGAAGTTGCTATATTTATTGGTTATTAGAAAACTATTTACAGTACAGCCTCAGAATTGAGCTTGATTTTTATCACAATAGTAAACGAACTATTTACAGAACAAGTTTCTTATAAACACAGAACAAATTCTTACGTGAATTGATGTTTACAACACATGCAGTAGGCAATTATGAAGTGCTAGAGAGAGAGTATTTATATGTATACTCTCTCTCTCTCTAGTACTCTCTCTCTATATATATGTATATATGTGTGTGTATATATATAAGCTTAATTTGTAATATGTATACTACTACTATATTTATTTTGTATGAACTACAGTGAGAAAGTGTCAGACTCTGTGCATGCAGCCAAAATAAAATAAAATAAAATAATGTACTTTGTGTGTTCAGCTAATGTATGTGTGTAAGTGGTCTGTGTGTTAAGACTGTAACTCTCTAACTGACTTTATATCAGAAACCAGCTGGTCAGATGGTAAAAAAAAAAAAAAAAAAAAGGACTGGTGTGTCGGCAGTGCGACACGAGTCGAATTCAGCCTGTCTGCTCAAAAGCAGCGCGTCTGTTACCAATCAAGTTTAGCAGAAACTGTACTGACTATCAGTGATTACAAACCGAGGTAAGAGCGAGCTGAAAAAAACCTGACCGCTACTGAAAAGAGATGCGACATGAGCTGTCAGACCTGAATGAGAGAGAGAGAGAGGATGTCCTGGTGTGTGTGTGAGCAGCACACCGCTGCATTGAACTGTGTGTGTGTAGGGGAGGGGTGCTGTGTGTGACTGGCCTATCACGCAACGTGGACACAGTCAGCTACACAATGAGGATTTTCATTCATCACGAGCACAGATATTGACTCATATTACTCGGCCAATACTCGTACTTGGCAAAAGTGCGTTATCCATACTGGATACTCGTTTCAGCCGAGTATCCAGCTCAACTCTACTGGTTACCTGCTTGAAAAGGTACACTAGAGATTTAGAACTCAGGAGAACAAACAAAATGGTCTCCACTGAACCATCCAAAGTCTACTCTCAGTGGCAGAGTAGTAAGATGAGAACAAACACACCCAGGGCTGAGACTGAACAAGACTGGAAAAGTATAAGGAAGAAGGAGGCATCTCATAACAATTCCCAGTGGCTGGCAGATCTGAGAGCAGATCACAGCAATCTTCCAGAAGAAGAGCCAGAAACCATCGCAATGGCAGACATCCATGAAAGAGTGTCAAAAATGAAGAGCTGGACAGCACCAGGCCTCGACATTATCCATGCCTACTGGCTAAAGAAGCTGTCTGCACTCCATGGACGCCTAGCAGCACAAATGAACGAACTGCTAATGGATGGGACCCACCCAGAGTGGCTGACCCATGGTCGGATAGTCCCCATAATGAAGGACCCACAAAAAGGAACAATCCCATCCAATTACCGGCCTTTAACCTGCCTCTCCACAACATGGAAGTTTCTGTCAGGCATCACTGCAGCTAAGATGAGTAGGCACATGGCTCGATACATGAGCAGTGTTCAGAAACGAATTGGCAGCAACACCAGAGGCAGTTGCTCGAAACTGCAAGGCCAGGAACACCAACCTGGCACTGCCTGGATTAACTACCATAAAAACTACCATAAAGCCTATGACTCCATGCCACACACATGGATATTGGAATGCTTGAAGCTGTACAACATCAACAGGACCTTAAGAGCCTTCTTCAAGAACTCAATGAGAATGTCAAGTTAGCATCATGTGTGGGATATACCAAGGAGATGCCTTGCCCCCCCTGCTGTTCTGTATAGGCCTAAACCCCCTCAGCCAGATTATCATGAAAAGTTGCTTCGGATACTGTTTCCTAAGTGGAGCAACCATCAGCCACCTCTAATGCATAGATGACATCAAGCTGTATTCAAGGTGGTAGGATGGTCTTTAAGAGGGGCAAGATGGTTGCAACTGAAGGGGTTGAACTACCCCGAGGCAACATAGCAGATGTGCAGGACAGCTACAAATACCTTGGAATCCCGCAGGCAAATAGAAACCATGAGGAGGCTGCAAGGAGGTCAGCCACAACCAAATACCTCCATAGAGTGAGGAAGGTCCTGAAGAGCCAGCTGAATGGATAGAACAAGATCTCAGCCATCAACACCTATATCTTGGCAGTGATAAGATATCCCGCTGGTATAATATCCTGGCCAAAGGAGGAGATAGAGGCCACTGATATCAAGACAAGGAAGCTCCTCACAGTGCATGGAGGGTTTCACCCCAAGTCCAGCACCTTAAGGCTATCTAAAAGCAGAAAGAGGGAGGCAGAGGACTGTTGAGTGTCAAAGCCACCATCCAGGATGAAACAACAAAGATCCAGGAATATATCAAGAAGATAGCCGGAGTAACAAGGAATGACAAGCCCCTACATGGCATGTACCACCGGCAGATAGCAGAAGTGGCTGACATCGAGAAAACATCCTGGAAAAGGCTGGACTGAAAGACAGCACAGAGGCACTGATCATGGCAGCACAAGATCAGGCCCTAAGCACCGGATCCACAGAGGCCAGGGTCTACCATACCAGAAAGTATCCCAGGTTCAGGCTGTGCAAAGATTCCCCTGAGACAGTACAGCACATCACAGCAGGGTGCAAGATGCTGGCAGGTACAGAATACATGGAGCGCCATAACCAAGTGGCTGGCATAGTGTACAGAAACATCTGCGCTGAATTGGGACTGAAAGTCCCAAGGTCTAAATGGAAGACATCTCCATAGGTGGTCTAGAACAACAGAGCCAGGATCCTGTGGGACTTCCAGATCCAGACGGAAAAGCTGGTGATGGCTAATCAACCAGACATTGTGGTGGTCGAACAGCAGAAGAAGGCAGTAGTGATTGTTTTGTCAAACTGCCTGTGAGCTGTCTCCCTCCCTCCTGCTAATGAGGGTAAAGACCAGGTACAACCACACGTGAGACCAATCTCCCAATTAACATCCAGCCTGACTCAGTCTAAGCTAAGCAGTCCAGTCAGTGTAGAGAGACAACGGCAGTCGTCACCTCACCGCTTCAACACAAAAGAAAGTTTTCCTCTCAGGAGGTCATGACAGAGTGGATACCTGACAGAAAATGACACTGAATCCACATTTTGCCAAGATTTGGGCTTTTAAAGGCAGTGGTCTTAAACTTTTGATCAGCTGATGAACAGCCTGTTTCAGTTTAATGGTTGTTTGCAATAAATTGCTTACTCAATTTTTTTTTCTTTTTTTTGTCTCACTCCCATTTCTTCTTTTTGCATTTTGAAGCTCTACTTAGAACCTTCTTAAGATCCAACAGGAAAGACTTGCCAGTCTTCCTGTCCTGGGCCGTGCACATCCCATGCCAGTTTGTGATGTTTCCAGTCAGGATGCTTTCAATCGCTCCTTTGTAGAAGTTGACAAGAACTTGGCGTAGGAATTTTGCTTTCTTAAGTTTCCTTAAGAAATACAGCCGTTTCTGAGCTTTTTTAACCAGGGCAGAGATATGTGAAGTCCATGACAGGTTCTCTGTTATGTTGAGTCCCAGGAACTGGTCAGGCCCAGCAGCTTTACTCATATTCACTTTCAGCAGGACTTTCCTCACATCCACTGTGGATACTGACAGTGGCCGGTCCTCTGGAGGCAGAGTAGACTTTACAGCTGACTCTCTGTTGAGGAGATCAAAGCGAGCATAAAATGTGTTTAGCTCGTCTGGTAACGTGGCCTCACACATGATGGGAGCGCTCCTGCTTTTGTAGCCTGTAACACTTTTGACCGCCTGCCACAAGTCTTTGCTGTTGTTGGTGTTGAGGTCTCTCTCCAGTCTCTGCTGATGCCTTCGCTTTGCCTCCTTGATGCCAGCTTTCAGTTTTGCTCTGGCAGTGTTGTAGGCTTCTTTGTCACCTGACTTAAAGGCCGCTTTTTTGGTTCTACATAGAGCTCTCACCTCTCCATTCATCCAGGCTTTCTCATTAGGGAATGATTTAATTGTCCTTATTTTTACCACATCATCAGCACATTTGCTGATGTATGATGTCACTGATGATGTGTATTCTTCATGGTCAATATGGTTCTCTTGGGTAGCAGCATCTTTAAACATCTGCCAGTCTGTGCATTCAAAACAGTCCTGTAGAGCCACTGCAGCTTCATTTGTCCACACTTTAACTGTTTTTACAGTTGGTTTGGCCCTTTTTGTCAGCTGGATGTAGGTAGGCAGGAGAAGCAGGGAGATGTGGTCTGACTGGCCAAAATGAGGATGAGGGAGGGCTCTGTAGCTGCCAGGAACATTGGTGTAGACATGGTCCAGTGTGTTGTTTCCTCTGGTGGAGATGTGGACGTGCTGGTGGAATCTTGGCAGAACAGTTCTGAGGTCCGTTTGATTAAAATCCCCAGCAACAATAATAACAGCATCTGGCTGTTTTGCCATGTGACTGCTGATGACCTCATTCCTGGAGTGCATTTTTTGAATTTGCCTCCGGTGGAATGTAAACAGCAGCAACAAACACACTGGTGAAATCTCTAGGCAGGTAATACAGCCGACATCTCAGCAGTAAAAACTCAACGTCAGGTGAACATTTTCCATCCACTCTGACTGCACCTGTGCACCAAGTATCACTGATGTACACACAGAGCCCGCCCCCTCTTGTCTTACCGGAGTCTTGTGTTCTGTCGGCCCGGAACAGGCTCCGCCCGTCCAGTGCTAAAGCCTCATCCGGTATGTTGTTATGGAGCCACGTCTCTGTAAGGATGAGAGCACCGCAGTTCCTGGTTTCTCTTTGCTGGGTCAGCCTGAGCCTTATCTCATCCATTTTATTTTCCTGCAACCAGACATTTTCCAGGAGTAGGCTGGGTAGCGGGACAGCCTTGGGTCCAAGCCTTCTTAGCTTAAGTCTTACCCCGGCTCGTTTCCTTCTCTTCCTGGGTTGACCACACCGCTTGCGATGACGTCTGATCCGAATGTTTTGGTTGTCGGATCTTGAGATGCAGATATCGTCTCAAGGTCCGCAGCACTCAATCCAATTATTGCAGTTCCTGCAGTGTATTACTGTCATAAGTAATACACCCACAAGTGACACGATTCTCAGCAATAAAAATGAGAGAATCGCTCCTCTTTATGCTAAAATTGAGGGAGCCACCAGCTGCTGCATGTATATGCGCCACTGTTGCCATGGTACAAAAAAAGTTACATTGTCTGTCATGACTAAGCTGGACTGAAATTAAACAAGTAACAGCAATTTTTTGAGAATGTATCATTATGAATAAGTGATAATGATGCTTTGAAAATTTGTTGAAGGATTTAGCAAGATTGAAGTTTACATGACACCATCTAAACCCATGTCAAAACTGCAAACGGAAGGGGAGGAAAAGAAACAACATTCCACTTGATTAGAGGTAAATGTCAGTTGAACATCTCTAGGCACCCACACACCTATTCACATCCACACATTTAACTTCCCACACACAGCCCCAGTTGCCTTGCTTTTTTCCTTCAATGCTGTAAATTGCTCAGATGGTGAACATTTTACTTTGCCACTACCCCCACCAAAAGCATTCCACTTCCACACCGGTGTGTGTTTTTGAAATCTAATTTGGTCTTTAAAGCCAGAAGCTGTGTCAGAAGCCAAAATATGTCCATGTTTTTACAAGGACTGAAGTTAGTTTGTTGACAGAGATTAGCTTTGACCTTGTTGCTATGAGGTGCTAAAAATCAGAAAAAACTAGAATACTGCACTGTAATATTTTGAATGTGATGATTGTGCTGTCATTGATTTTTTTTTTTTTTTTTTATTACTATCTGTGAACCTTTTATAGCCTACCACTGCAATCTCATTTGCACCATCTGAGAAACACAGAAAGCATGTGTGATTTGATTTACGTGCAGAATATATAACACAGTGTTGTGTAAATAGAGCATTGTTTTTTGAGCTGATGATGAGTGAGACATTTCGCTTGTCTCATCTCTGCTTACAGCAGCATATGTGCAGTACCTACTAGGCAAGACATACGGATTGGGTAGCGATCAGTGACAATCAGCTATTTACAATGTTAGCTACTTGAACTTCGAATTGACACGACTCATGGTACTATTTGCATTTTGGTGCATTTGGTCAAAACCAAACAAAATAAATATAAATAAAATAAAAATACACACACACAAACAAACACACAGATAGATAGATAGATAGATAGATATCAAATACTTTTAATTAAAATACTGCCCATCCTTGCTTACAGGCAATATTTGAGGCAATAAAGTACCATGAGTACCAAACCACCCCACACCATCACAGAGAGATTTCTCCCTATATTGGCCAAATTATCATGAATCATATTTATCAAATTTACCCATATTAATAATTCATTTTAGACATTTTGCATATCCTTAATCCTATTAGACAGTGGGCTGAAACCTGGGACATGCAGACTTGTCTTTTTCAGTGTAAGCTTTATTCCTCACTTATAAACAGTTTTGGGACGTATTATCAGATATTTTACCTGCTCCTACTCACATTGTGTGTTTTTGTTATTTTCAGTTTTTGTGTTTTGGTTTGGTCTGCCTTTGTTCCCCTTGCCCTGCTCTCCCTCCATCACTCTCTGTCCCTGCACACCGACCCATCATCCTGGATCAGCACACCTGCCATCATCATGTTATCACCACACTACTACAAATCAGGAACCTTAAGTACAAACATGCTCATTCATGCATTTTCATCAGGATGTGGGGCAATTATTTCAGCACTTAGCACACCTGCTGAGTGCACCTGTTTTTGCCTGAATACGTCATGTAAAGTCTTTAATTGCTTCTCTTATTTGTAGAGATGTATTACAAATAAATTTGATATTTTTGAACTGCCTTTTTTCAGTTAATAAAATTAAAATATACTTCTCATTTAGCAGCAAAATCTAGCAATAACTAAGTTACTTGGAATTAAAGGCCCCATTAAATATGCCCTGTACTTATTAAAAACCTAAAAATGAATAAATGGGCATTGATACATCAGGTCATCTTTACTGTGCTGGGGTAATATTTACATCTAGTACTGTTACTTTGAGAATATGCTTGTTTCTCGTGTTTCTGCAGTTAGGATTTGATTTTGACAAAAGTGACTTAGAACAAGAGTGAATAGAACCCGTCCTATACCCAGCCTCATCTTCTCAGCACTCCCTCACATTTCAGATGCACTACTCTTGTCACTGAGAAATACTATACTCCATGACAGGCCCCTCAGCACTTTAAGTATTCACCTCCTCATGAAGACCATTATCTCAACATTGCTCTGACTGGATAAAACTGCTGCTGAGTTTAGCAGTACTGACATCAACTTGTCATGAGAATAATTCCTTGAGTATAGTGATATACTGCAGGCGGGGCATACCACCCCACCACCGCCACCATCATCGCCACATCTCCCTTGAAATCTACACCCATGGCAGGCCAGCTTGTAGTTTTTTCAGCAACAGTGAAGTGCTTAGAACTGTTTTGGTACTGTAATGAAGATTTTGTTTTTCCATAGCCTATGCAGACCTGAAATTTCTCCCTCTTTGAATCATCATAATCGTTCTAAAACAGTATGAAAACCTTGAAATTAGCAGAGGCAACGCTGCTTGCTCAGTTGTGCACTCTGCAGCATAGTCTAAAGCAAGCAACAATGTGGTAGTATTGAAGGGAGAAAGCGGGTGACAATGTTGGTGTTAACTGTGAGATCGGAGAATGTCTGGCTGTGTGCAGCAGTTGGATTCTTAACAAAGCTGAGTTCTCCCTAATCTGTACACTCCAGAGAAACAATTCTAGTCTCAGCATCCAGTTACCTGTCCAGCAACTCAACATCCTAGCATTCAGTTACATTTGACATGTCAAAATGTTACAATGACATCTTGACTTTGGCAAGAAATAAAGCAAATCTGCTCATGTTTCAAAGGGTTCATTCAGAATGCAGAGGTCAATATGGTGGTCCAGGGGACGTAAATGGGGAAGTAATGGGGAAGTAAAGCCAGACAAAAGGACACTCACAATCATCTGTTTCATCCTTCAAGGAATATACATAGGTGGTCCATACTGTGAAGAAGAGACGCTAGAGGTCTGGTTCTTAAGGGAAGAAGGAGAGATTATGTTTGACAAAGGCAAGAGGATGGAGTGTGAACTGGGGATATCGTTATACACTTAACTCCAGAGTGAGACATATCTCAGGGTCATACTTTATTCAACCTAATCATTGTTCAGCCACTCAGTACACAGTCCACTAGGGAAACGCCTGTGAGTTGTTCAAACATCCTCATTTAAAGACAGAGTTCTGTCTTCCTCTCTGATTGGATGCTCCTAACAGGAAACAGGAAAAATAGAGTTAGAAACAGCATTTTTTTTTTTTTTTGTAAAACTGGAATTTTAATTTCAAAAGCAACACTTGCAAGTGATGTTAAACCTTCTGTGAAGGGTTTAAGGATGTTATGTTTAATAATGTTAGCTGGGGGGAATTCCACCTCAATGGCAGGAGGCTAACAGTTAGCATTTAGAGCATCCAGCCAGTATCCAGCACTCAGTAACTACTGTCCTACATAACAGCTAGGAAGGGAAGTGAAATAATAGCTTTTTTTTTCAAAATGGGTGAACTGTCCCTTTAAACTTCACAAATGTGCACACTCCATGACTACACAGGCCTCTAAACTTTCAAAGCCCCCTGTGGCAAGTACAGTACAATCCAGTGATTATGCGGCTTTCATCTATTGCTCATTGCGTGACTGCACATCATCACTGCTGACTGCAGTCTGATCTGGCAGTGTAATCCAGTTGGAGATACATTCTGCAAATGCCTAGTTAAGCACAGTAAAACAGAATTGGCCATGGAGTGGTGACTGTCTAGGTCAGGAATCTTAGTCTGTATAACCAGCAGTGCTTGAAAGAGCTCATTTATCTCATCACACAGTCAGCCGTGTTGAAATGCCTGTCTAGGACCATAAAGACACTGTTTACATTGCATCAAGGTAACTTGTAAAGAAGTGCAAAGCTATGATGCTTTACTCTCAAAAGGGAGATTATACGTTCCCTGCTGATATGTAAGCAAAAAGTAAAATAAATAAATGAGTATTAAAGTGCCTTGGCAGTAAATCATCCTTCACTTTAAGCTCTTTATCTCTGCCTCTCAATTTAACAGTCCAAGGAAGGTTTTTTTTTTAGTTTACATTTCTTCCTATTCAGCAATTTTATCAATGTATTTTTAGCCCTTTCTGCAAAGTATGCTTGGTGTGCAAAAGCCAGGGCAAATAGAAACTATTACAGATGCTGGAGAATAAAGTGTGTTTATGCAAGTGGAGAAAAGGTTCTAGAAAGTCTCGTGTATGTTGAATTATGTCCCAAAGGGTTTCCTTAGCCCAACCTGTTCTCTATTCCCTTACATCTATATTCACTTGAGTCTCTGGACTTATTTGATTACATTCAAACACAACTACAGTCATTCAGAGCTTGCAAAAATGCCAGAACAATGTGTTGCACTGCTGAGCCCAGTTCCATCTTAAATATGCAATATGGTTGCTCTGGATTCCTACATCACTGCTATTTCAGTCAGAAACATTCTTGTTGAGATTAGCAATATGACTTTAGACTTTATCTCGGCAATTTCATGCATAACACACATACATGATTATACATTTAACTTTGGCATAATGTCTCCAGTCAAGCAATTTCCTGCCCAATCAAACAGACATCTCCAATTGACCAGCACTGCTAAACACGTTAGGGAGCTGGGCATAACGCTGACTATGTTTACATGGACTAAATATTTCCAACTATTGGCCTTATCTTGAATAAGACAGTTGTCTAATAAGTCTGTTTACATGGGTTGTTTATACAGCTATTTCATTTATATTCCTGTTTCCATCCTGCACAGCAATTTAGCCTGGTTTTACCAAGTGCTACACAGGATAAGTATATTTCACAGAAAATATTTAGCATGCAGTAAGTTTCTGCTTCACCCCAAAAATGTTTGGATTCTTTGTTTTTGTTGTCAGTCATCTTTTCCAAAGTTTGAGTTAATGGATTCACCATAAAAGTCATGCTAAAAGAGCACGGGCTATCAAGCAGCTGGATTACCATATGTGTCTTCTAAAGTTGGAATATTGTACATGTTAATCCACTCAACCATGACCTCATTCGGGTTACGGTAATGAGATGTAAACACGGTAAGTGTTAACATGTTAATAAGCTTAATATTGGAATATTGCAGTCCATGTATACATAGTCACTGTTCAGAAGTCTGTGATGATAGGAGGAGTAGCTGCTGTTGGAGGAGACAATGAGATTTGAGCTACGGAGAGATTAGAGCTGCTGTCATCGGGGCTGAACCCAGATAAGGCAACAACGCTGTACATCGGCTTGTTGAGCTGTTGTACCAACCGCAAATAGCGAGAAAAATGATCAGGAACTTGGTTTCATGCCGCCTAATTTCAAGTCATCCAAATAAATCAATAGTGCTGCTGCTTCCGGTAAAATTAATGTGGACAACTTTAGTACAGTGTACTGGAATACTGGTGTCAATAGAGTTTGAAGCCTCTGAAAGTTAATTTTCATATAATAGTGGAATGAATGGAAACCAATGGCTGGATAAAAGGGAGGAGTTTACACATTTTGTAGGTATTACACTGAACATGCAAAATCATCAGTCATTTAATGTGTGCATGAAGGCTCAGGTCCTCAGCTGATTTTGTGAAGAAGTCCCAGTTTTGGCTAGATTAAGACCCTTAATATTTACTCTGACCTTTAGGGCCTACTCATATTAGGGCCATTTGCTCCGTATCGTACTAAAGCAAAAATGCCCCCCCCTCCCCAGTCCCCGGCTGGAACCGGAGCGATCACACTGGTCAAATAATCCAGATTTTAGGGGCAAACGTGCTTGGGCACGGTACAAACAAGGTAATGTGAGTAGCCTCTTAATTGCATGGAGCTCAGCTTCTGAAATAGAGCCCTTAAAACAGCACGCTGAATGAAAAGAAAAAACAAATTCAATCAAAACAGGCACATGAACACTGTAATATATTTTGTCTTACATTTTTCAAAGTGGGTGAATTATCCCGTTAAGAAGAAGAAAATCATCCAAGTTAAGTACTCTGCTGATAAACTACAACTGTTACAGGGAGTTCAGAATTAAAGGCTGATGTCAAATTTTTCCCCGGTCCTGCAGGATTTTAGTCCAAATTTGTTCCTCTGTTCAGCGCCAACTGTTTTATCAGCCCGACACAATACAAGGCCAGTTTCGCAAAGAAACTATTGGTGTCAAGTTCAAGGTCAAAGGTTCAAATAAATCAGCCAGCCCAAAGGAAGGATGCCCCCTGAAGGATGAATGGAGCAATGCATAGTGTCCCTGTTGAGGAGAGGGAAACCCTGCTGATCAGCAGTCATTAGCTGAGTGAGATCACCTGCCTGCACTGCTCCAGCAGAATCACTCTGCACCTCAGAGTGGATTCAGCAAACAACAGAGTAGATTCAACAAACAAAAGGAAACACTGTTCAGTTGGATCATACCACAAAGAAGCTACTGGTATGAATGGATTAATTATATGGACTATGTTTGATAATGTTTACTGTGTTTTGCCTGCTTGGATTTGATTTTCTTTTGGATTATGGTTTCTGTTTAAAGTATAATGCTGTGGGTTACATATTGTCATTCTTCAAGGTTAAAATTAATGACAGTAAATGATAATGAAATGTGTGTAATAGCAAATATGTAGCCTACTTTAAAACCATTTAAGTTAAAATTTAATTACTTAAAATATTTAAATGGGTTAAGATATTGTTTCTTTGAAAGTGGTGACTGTAGATTTCTGTTTCATTTGAAGGTTTCAACCTGATATTCCTCCAATGACAAATAAAAGCTGGAGAGAGGAAAGAGTTGTCCCGTGCATGCTTTGTGGTTGACCAGGCCTGTTTCAAGTTGGGGCAGAGGCTGAACAAATTAAGTAACCCATGATAACTTGACAATTGGAAATGGACACTGCTGTCCCCACACTGTCTGGACCAACACCAACTTCGCAACCAGTACGTGATTTTTTTTCTCTGTCTCATCAAGACGGTAACATCCTGGAATAAATGGTTTTGAGGTGGTTCGGTGTCTCCTGCTGTAACTCCCCGGAGTTGAATCACAGACACAAGGCGTTCTTGGTTTTTAACAGGCATTTACTTTCACATTATATGTTGCCATGCTGTGAGAACTGAATACAAATAAATAAAATATAAACTTAAATTAGTTCCATACAATGGATTCCCATAGAGAATAAGTATCAAACAATTAAATAAAACAAAATACAAATGGTCAAACCATCAATCTTTACAGCTATAAGCCCTTATTCTTATAGGAAAAATTATTCATAGAACATATCAACATTCACTGCAACATAAATGGGTTTATCATTTAATTATCATGAGTACTGTTAACCGAAGGACCATACTAGCCGCACGCTAGCTTGTTAGCATACTACATGAACATTAAGCCAGTACAGAGCATACAGCTAACATACCACATTGGCCGCATTAACTCGCGGGAGTGAACAGAAATCTTCAGCTTTCTTCAGCTCTTACAATGCTTCTATCGTCAGCTTACAATGGTGCACCTTTCCGAAAAATAAACTTAAACAGCCACAAACTTACATCTTCTTCCTCCGTGGCTCTAGCAGGCATCTGTGCACTCTGCAATCTCGGGTGACTAGCGGTTGTTATGAATTGTGTTTTTGTGTTGTGTTGACAGTAGCTGGGTTGCCATCCAAATAAATCTAAATTTTTGAGCGAATTTTGTCAAAATGCGCAAAAGAAAATGCGAATTTATGCCTGTTTCTATTAGTTTTGTTTTGCGATTATTGAGAGGAGAGTGTGCCGTGAGATGACGTCATAAGATAGCGTGTGTGTGTCGACTGAACAACAACACACACTCAGCTGACACTCAACAGCTGATCAGGGACAGATTCCTGCTGAACTTGTCGGCTCTTGGGAGAAGTCTGCTTACTATTTTGGCAGCGCTAACTTCGTACCGAACCATCCTAAATAAGGAATAAGAGACTAATAATAATAATAACTAATAATAAGACTGTAGCGTAGAAGTGTGACGTGATATCCGGTCCAGTCGTTTATTTGCAAAACCTGTTTCCACAGCAAAAAGTCACATTTTCTTTTATCGATACGCTGAGAAATCCGGCCCCTCCAAGCGTAAAAACTTTTTTGCGAATTTTCAGCCGTTTTTTGAATTTCTGGCATTTCCAACCAAGGTTTTTTTTTTTTTTTCGCAATTTCTGAAAATGCGAATAAAAATAGGTGGATGGAAACCCAGCTAGTGACAGCTCTCTCTCCCTCTCTCCTCCTCTTCTCCCTCCCTCAGTACCTGCAAATCAGTGTGTTCAGTTGCAGGTGTATGGTGATTGCTCAGCTGACTGAATACTGTTAGCTGATTGGTTGGGCCCGACTATATCTTCCTGCCGGTGTTGGTCTCCCGCCCCTTCTTTCCTCTTTCCATCCCCAACAATTTAGTCCATGCTGAGATTTTGTTTTGTGAGATGTGGTGTTTTGACTGTCTTCGACAGTCACTTAGAGTGACCATTTTTAGTTTTGTGTGCAGACCTGGTGATAGGTCATTTTGATTGTGAACATTGTAAATATCCATTGTAAAGGAGAACCCAGAGCAGCCCCTGTAGGAAGGAGAAGCCTTTTTTTTTTTTTGTTTGTAACAGTTTTATCATGTTTTTGATTAGTAGGTAGGTAAAATTATGTCTTTTGTTTGCATTATTTTTCTCTGTCAGGTAAGGGCAGGGCTCCTTTAGTTTGTTTGTTGTTTTGGGTATTTCTCTCCTGTCCGAAGCCTTAATAAATAAGCTGCTCTGTTAACTTCACCCTATAGTCCAACATTCTTGGGGATGAGAAGAGCGGGGGTTCTTCATGTTATGGGTCCAGGTTCCCCTAGGCCAGGGACGTAACATGAATTGGGGGCTCGTCCGTTTCTTTTTGTGTGTCTGTGGCGCGTCGGGTAAGTTGTGGTGAGCAGTGGCGTCGTTAGGCCTATTTTAGGGGGGCTGAAGCCCCCCTAAAATTTTCTTAAGCCCCCCCAAATAATTTGGTGGGTTTTTTTAATATATATATAATTCTTTTTTTTTTTTTCTTTTTTTTTTACAAAAAAGTGCAGACAAAATCAATATAAAGACGCAAGAATATGAATTTAAATAAATAATAATATAACCTGTCATTATTCACTTGAATATGATCATAAATCTGTTGGTTTCCCTTCACAGTGTAAGGTGGAGAGCGCCGTCAGTGCTTTGTTATCCAGTCCGTTCCACTTGTTCATATAGACAACGCCCACATTACTTAAAATCCAGTCCACGTTTTCACTGCTACCTTACACCCCGCCGGCATACACGGCATACGTGTTGCACACAGCCAACTGAGAGCAGCGTTAGGACAACATGAAGCAGGGATATACCGTATTTCACCAATTAATCGCCCGGGCGTTTAATATGCCAAATCAACCTGGACCCCGGGCGTTTAAAAGAACCAGGTGGCTATTCGCTGCAGGCCTTTATTTATTTTTGCACAGACCTGCACCAGGCCATTATTGTGATGACAGTTACTGTCCAACATATTTACAGTCAGGCAATTTAAGATTACGGTGCACCCTTTTTTTTCCAATGTTAGCTAGCGCTCTTATTTTGACAGAAAACGGAACGCACAGTTATTGTGCGGTTAACTGTTTACTACTGCAAAAATAAGGTGAGTAGCCTTATTTTGGGTTACCTCATTATGATGCAAATAATCGCCCCAGCGGTTATTCGGGTGGGCATTTAATACGCAAAATGTGTGCAGACCCCAGGCGCTTATAAGAACCCGGCGGCTATTTGCGGCCGGGCAATTAATTGGTGAAATACGGTACACAAGTTTTTCAAGAAAGTAAGTCGTTATCACTGCTGGTAGTAACAGTTAGTTAGTTACAGCCTCCAGCTAACAGCAGAAAGCTCTATATAATTTATCAACTAGGTGCTCCCCATTTTGATAAATAAAAACGTGGCTTGCATAGTGAATTAAATTGTTGGCATGATGTTGATTTCTGTCACTTGTTTTAGCTCTGAAAAAAGGGAGCGGAGCTCCTTGATGTATCACAGATATCAGTACATAATAATGATATACTAATAATAATATCCAGACGCGGCACACTATGTATCGATAATGTCCCGATGGCAAATAGATTAGTATGTCTGCCTGACATGCAGGAGACTGGCGGTTCGATTCCTGGTCAGGACAACAAGGTGTTCCTACTTTATTACCTAATTTTGTTGTTGACAAAAACAATAAAGTGATTCTTATTATTCTGCCTGTCATTGGCTAGATGAAACACACAGTGGCATTGAAGGTTTCTGTAATTTTCATTTCTGTGCTCTCACCTAAAACTGAACTGAAAAGTGACCTGGTGACTGTTTGTTATGTTTGTAGCCGCTAGCCTAGCCGTCTCCATATATTTCAAAGGGACCATTAGCTCCGCGGCTAACGCTACTTATTGAGTATGTATTTTGACTTAAAAATCTGGTGCTGGGTGCTTATATTGATTTGAAATGAACCGGAATGAATGTCAAATCCGAGATTATTGCATTGCATTGTATTATATTGACAAATGAAATGATATATTGATGCATGTTGCTTTTAATTGATTGATTGACTGATTGATCTTTATTATTATTGTATCACAATACAACGAAATTTTGTTTGGAGAAATCCAGTCAAGATAGCAGCAATAATAAATAAATAAAGTGCCATAAACATAACATTTAATGACAGATCTCTTGTAATGCACTTTGTAACTGCACTCATTGAGAGTGCCCCTTCTTGTTATTTAAGCACTTGTTAATTATTCACTGGAGGCGGTTCCACCCCACTCCACATTCAATCTATTGGTGGCCTAAGACTTTTACACTGTACAGTATCTTTGTTAAATCTGTCCAAAAATGTTGAAAAGCAATTTCTCAGTCTTTGTTTTCTGTCTGTGAAATTTTGTGCTTGCGCGCGTTCACTCACATCCTGTGCATCTCCTGGGGCTAAGCCCCCCCTGTCCTTAAAACCTAGTGACGCCCTGGTGGTGAGTATTGTTTTTCTCTACTTGTCTGGTTGGCAGTTTTTTCTTTTGTGGGGGGAGGCAGTGTAAGTAGTGTGAGTATGGCAGAGTTCAAATTAGAAGACTTTGTTACTGAACCAACTGAGGATAAGTTGGATAAGTGTAGGAAAGCTGACCTGGTTATGATTGCTGAGTTTTTTTGATGTGCATGTGCCAGAGAAAATAAAGAAGCAGGAGCTGAAGGAGCTCCTGCTGGAAAAGCTGAGAGAGAGGGGTTTGTTTGGTGACTTGGCCCCTTCAGTGGAAGCGGAGCAGGGTGAAGTTGCTGGTGTTCCTGCCCCACTCCAGGCCCTCCCAATATCAGGTAGTATGACTGCTGAGGAGCTCAAACTGACTCTTCGCATTAAGGAGGTATGTATCTGAATGTGTATCTGAATGTGTATCTGAATGAACAAAAGGTTGCGTCACTTACCGCTGCTGCTGTGTTGGCAGATGAGTTCGCTCTCACGCACAAGAGTGTGTTTTCTCCGCCCGGCCGGCGTGATTCAGTTCCTGTTGACAAGAGAGTTAAATCTCCAAAAAGTGTGCGCCGTAATCAGACTGCTGTGCCCGAGGCTCAAGAATGTTTTTACTGTCGTGAGCCGGGTCACCTCGTTTCCACCTGCCCCGCTCTTAAGAAAAAAGAGCAGTCCAAAAATGTAAAAGGTCCAACTCCTGTGGGTTTAATACAGACACGATCTGACTCTGTCCAGCCTTCCAACATGTCTGAAAAAGAACTGATAGATTCAGATTTTCGGCCGTTTGTAACCCAGGGTTTTGTTTCTTTGGTGGGGGAGGAAAGAAAAGTTCCAGTCACAATCCTGCGGGACACTGGCGCAAAACAAACCATTATTCGTGGAGGTGTCCTGACTCTTATTGTGGTGCAGATGTTTTGGCTTGGGGAGTAAAAATGAGTGCCGTGCGCGTCCCCTTGCATTTTGTTGAGCTGTCTTCACGTTTTGTTTCAGGTAAATTCAGAATTGCTGTGAGACCTCAGTTGCCGATCGCTGGGATAGATGTCATCTTGGGAAATGATTTGGCTGGAAAGAAGGTTTTTCCTGCTCCCGAGGTGACCGATGACCCAATTCCCTCTGCATGTGATTCTGTGTCGGATGAGTTGCCTCCTGTACTTTTTCTGGCCCGGACTTAAGTCTGATGTTGTTAAGTACTGTCGTTCGTGTCATACATGCCAAAAATCAGGTAAGCCAAATCAGACTATTCCTGCTGCCCCGCTGAAGCCCATTCCTGTCATGGGTGAGCCATTTGAACATGTAATTGTGGATTGTGTTGGTCCGTTACTTAAAACCAAATCTGGTCACCAATACATCCTCACTGTGATGTGTGCCACCACTCGTTTTCCTGAGGCCATCCCATTGCGCAGCCTCAAGTCCCGTGCCATCATAAAAGCACTGATAAAGTTCTTTTCTACCTTTGGCCTTCCAAAATGCATCCAATGTGATCAGGGTTCAAATTTTATGTCCCATGTTTTTGCCCAGGTCATGTCGGAGCTTAATGTTAAGCATCATACATCCAGCGCTTATCATCCAGAAAGTCAAGGAGCATTGGAACGGTTTCATCAAACTTTAAAAGCCATGCTGCGCAAGTTCTGCAATGAGTCAAACCGTGAGTGGGATGATGGGTTACCTCGTGAAACTGTGCAGGATTCCTTGGGTTTCAGCCCAGCTGATTTAGTTTTTGGCCACACGGTGCGTGGTCCCCTCCGATGAGGGGACCACTGATTATGTAATCCAAACCCCAGATCGCCAAAAGAAAACTTGTGTGTGTCACATCAACATGCCCAGAAAGTCTGTTGATCGTGAGAAAATTGACTGTTCTTTTCCTGTAGTTGCACCTCTTGCCTCTGTCACTGTTGTTCAGTCCTCATATGATCCCAGGGATGATGGGCTGGATGACAGATGTGTTCCTGTGTCCCATGTGCGCCTCCAAAATTATGAGATTTTGTCAGATTTGGATGTGTATTTGGAGCATTTGCCTGGTT
The DNA here is from genome assembly GCF_902150065.1 of Myripristis murdjan. Lineage (NCBI taxonomy): Eukaryota > Metazoa > Chordata > Actinopteri > Holocentriformes > Holocentridae > Myripristis > Myripristis murdjan. The sequence goes on along the minus strand of NC_043990.1, from coordinate 30,664,139 downwards.
CGTCCCGGTGTGACATCAGGGGGCTCATCAAAGCACATCCAACTCTGTTTGGCAACATTCCCACGCAAACAAATGTTCTGTGCCATGATATTGATGTGGGTAATCACAAACCTATCAAGCAGCACGCTTATCGGGTCAACCCGACTAAGTGCGCTGTTATGCAGAAAGAGGTAACATATCTTCTTGAACATGGTTTTGCTGTCCCAAGTAGAACTCCTTGGAGCTCACCTTCTCTTCTTGTGCCAAAACCAGACCAGACCCCATGTTTCTGCAATGATTACCACAAACTGAACAATATCACAAAACCGGACTCCTTTCCACTTCCGCGCATGGATGATTTGGTTGACCGGGTCGGTTCAGCAAAATTTGTGACCAAATTAGACCTCCTAAAAGGGTATTGGCAAGTTCCTCTTATGCCACGCGCATCTGAAATTTGTGCATTTGTTACACCTGATCATTTCCTGCAGTATACTGTAATGCCGTTTGGTCTGCATAACGCACCTGCCACTTTTCAGAGGTTGATGAATACAGTGGTGTGTTGGTTTGTGGGGTTTACATCTAACTGAAAAGTAAAAGCCAACCAGCTAATATTGGTATTATTTTCTGATTTATACTTAACAGGGGCTTTTGATTTATATCTCTACAGAAATTGAGACCCATTGACGAGTTACTGCTGTTCCTGATGTACCTGTCAGTGGGTTTTCCTCTCAGGGACCTTGCAGAGAGGTTCAGCATTCATTGCACTACTGCAAGGCAGATCATCTCCACATGGACTCATTTCCTGTACTGCCTGCTGGGAAGCCAGCACCTTTGGATTCCTCCAGAGCAAGTCAGAGCTCACCTGCCACCTGAGTTTGCAGCTTTCTCTGATACACAGGTGGTCCTTGATTGTACAGAGATATTCTGTCAGACGCCATCCTCTCTGCTCCTTCAGAGTGAGGTTTTCTCTAGCTACAAATCACACACCACATTCAAGGCCATGATTGGTATGGCACCCTACCGTGCTGTCACCTTTGTGTCTGGACTGTATGCAAGTTCTATGAGAGATCGCAAGATCTTCAAGCTCTCCGGGATTGTCAAGCTGCTGAAGCCAGGTATGGCGATCATGGTGGACAAAGGGTTTGTTGTGGACAACCTTGCTCCTTGTGGAGATGTGCAAATCAAATTCAATACAAAATTATTTATTTAACATTTATTTATTATTTTAACAAGATCACAGGCCACTTTTCTATAACAAGGCCTAGCGCCACATGAACACATACCCAGAACAAAATAAAAATTCCAAAATGAGCACCTGCAAATCATCTTCATCTGAATCTGAATAGTTTTAGTGATCAAAGGTAAGAAGACAATGTACAATAACAATAAAATACAATAAAGTAATATATAGTATATAATCACAAGTTGTGCAACTGGCACAACTTACCCCAGGCCCTTTGGCACAAATTACCCCAAGCCCACCATTTTGAAAAAAATGCATCCCTCAGCTGTTTTGAGCTAACATCATGCTAACTGTATAGACTCATGGTGTAGCTTACTAAAGTACTAAAACCTGTGTGAAGTTTTCTATAATTGTTCAAACACAGCAATCAAAAAATCTTGATCATAGAAATTTTACTTTGGAGGGCAAAAAAAAAAAAGTTTTTTGAACTGAAATGTGCTTACCTCTCAAGCCATGTGTCTCCCTTCTTTGCAGGATGAGTGAAATGGATGCCTCTTCAAAAATATGTGGTCACATGACCAACTTCTTCTATGGTTTTCTAGATAACAGGGGTGGCACTACTTGCCCCTTGGCACAGATTACCCCACTCTCCCCTACTGCTTTGTAGCACTTGCTCCTTTGAAAACAGTTATGTCATAATTAGAAAAAAAATAAACGATAACTCTCAAAACAAAAGGAATCTGACAATGACAGCAGAATGCATTATTACTTGACAGTGAATATTACCTGACACCATCAGCAGCTGTGTACTGTCTTGACTTGGGTTTTGTTGAGATGAAGACCATGTTACCCACTCTGCCTGGTTTCACACCCTATCAAAAAAACAACAAACAAAAAAAACAACAACAAAACTTAAGGAGAGAAGTTGGTTAGCCACCATAACATACCATCACAAACTAACCATACTAATACACCACACAGGCTTCACCAAACCCTGGACAAGTTTCTCCCATCTGCTCTTAATGTGATTGGCAGAGCTACTATAGCTTACTGTAATAGATGTGGTAATGATGTGCTTGTTTTGGCTTCATTGTGCTTTTTAAACAATGTGGGTAGAGTTTATATCCAATTTCAAAAATAAGTGATACATCAGTAATAATCAATCAAAAGCAATAATCATCAAATAATCAATTTGGGATTAGTGTAAGTTCTTAAGTACTTACCAGTTCTTAAGTACTTACGTAGAGTACTTGGTGGTCTGATACTGTAGTGCAACACTGTGGTTGCAGAGAGTGGTTCCAGCCACACAGGAGTACTCAGCCGCAGCAATTTCAATTGGTGAGCTGTCCTCAAAAGTAATCTATGAAGAAAACATGATTTTAGTATAACAATTAGACTAAGTCATTACATAGCAACTATTTAAAAAACACTAAAGGTGAAAGGTGAGAGCAGGCTAACTGTTGAGGCAAATAGTAGTGGTGTGATTCATTAGGCTACCAGAACAACCAGAACAAATAAGCCTGCCTCACTAATATCTTAAATAAACTCTTTCTTGGTATTATAATACAGTTAGAACAACAGTGTTAGTAAAGTGTTGAACAGGTTAGTATAGCCTAGACTGGGGGTACAGAATCAGCTCTTACCTCACACTGACTAATGTTCCCACCATAAATAGGCGTACTTAAACTTATGCTCCAAAGAACGGGAGCAGTAACAACCAGTTTCTGGGGTGTCCATGAAAGTATAGTTAAGGTTTAAGTCAAATAAACAGACTTAAGTTTTATTATTGTTATTCTACATCCACATCACCAACTATAGCCACAGAAATACACTGACTTGAACTTATTAAACACGTTTTCCTCCCTACTCTGAGGATGTGAGGCTTCTCATGCTTCCTCATGGACCTATAACACACAGCCCTGACCGTCACCCTCCCTGCAGGGTCTTTGTTTGACACTGTGGAAATTCAACATCATTCATGTTACACAAAACACACTGGACTTCTTTTCAACACGATACAGTCATGTACAACATGATGCACGGACAAGGGTGGTAAATAATCTTGATCACGGCCATTGGTGAGCGGTTGCGCTACTTGTCTAGCTTTCTAAAAGTAGTGTCCGATAGCGATAGGTTATGTTTTCCCTGCGCCCGATTGAATCGTTTTTTCTGGTTCTGAAAAGCTTTTTCAGGGTGCTGCGTTTTTGTTTGGGTCATATGCACCTCAACTAAAAAATGTTAAGCGTTAACAACAATTGATAATTTTATAAATCTAAAATCTCTACAGGACAACTGACCTAAATGTTAGCTACACAGCTACTGCTAGCTAGTTAGCGATATCACAATGTAAATGTGTTTTGCTGTCAATTTCAAACTTACCTTCATAGTTGTCAATAAAACTGGAAAGGTACATCTTGTACCTCTTTTCCCGGGAGGGCAGAGCATCCCTTTTGGACAAGTCTGTGGATGTCTGATATGGTTAGTTTGGGCAGGTCTTGAAGACATCTGGTGTAAAACATCTCCATTTTGCCGGAAGTAATCTTGCCGGAAGTAATGCTGCGTTCCAGTGGGGAATTGTACCTATGAATCACGACTTCAAACCGTTCCAGGCATAACCAACAAACATTCTTGTTACAACCAGCAATGGCAGAACGTGCTGTGGACGTGCTTATGTTATTTAATTTCATAACAGTAACAGCAGTAACAGGTAATGTATTTACAACGTAAACGTAAAAAAGTACTTTTTATCTCTACCCAATACAATATTTCTCACTGTTGGCTACTTGAAGAACAACCGTCTCCTGTTTGTGTACAAAACATAAACTGCGTGACGTCGAACGAGGAAGTTGGAGTACGTTGAGCACAATCGAGTTCACAGGTGTAAATTCACAGGTTTGGCTATAGCCCTGCCCACTTTTAACCGGTAAATCACCAGTTACGGGTGGCCTGGAACGCAGCATAAACCCCCGCACACTCGAGGGAGCGGAAGTAGAATGGAAGTAGGGTCTTGCACTGAGCCATTTCCCATTTTCCGGTGAGCACTGTTGAGCTCTGCTGAGCAGCGTAGGTTTCAGTTACTTGCTTGTGATTGGCCTGACCATATATCACTCAGAAAACAGTCAGCCAATCAGTGGAGAGATGCTGATTCTCTCTTCTGATTGGCTGAACGAACCGTGCTGCCAGAGCTCTGGGAGAAAGGCAAGAGAGAGGAGCTGTGAAACTATATTTAGCAGACCACAGGTATTCAAAACCACAAATACAACTCGCTGGGGATATCAACAGTTAAAATAAAACCCTGGAAAAGTGTACAGCATGGGGCCCTTAATATTTTATCATTATAATCCTATGTCTTAAACAAACAAATGTAAAGGTACTAAGAATTTGTGTACTTGAAATTCTTGGAAAAAAGCTGTAGGGGAGAGTGGGGTAAATAGTGCCAATTTTTACTTAAAGTGCCTTTAAAGCGAGGGGATTACAGTATTGCTTCCAACTAAAATATGCACATATAGTTTAGGATGTTGTGCATCCCTGGGAACAATCACTTTGGATCTTATATAAACTGTTTGAGAAATATAGCTTTCGAAAAAAAAGTGGTTTTGTGGCACAACTTGCCCCCGGTGCGGGGTAAATTGTGCCATTAGAGAGAATACACTGGGGTAAATTGTGCCATTGATAATTGAAGTAAAACAGATCATTTTAATCTCACAAATGATAATGCTATATAAAAGCAAAACAAATTCAATACAAAATTATTTATTTAACATTTATTTATTATTTTAACAAGATCACAGGCCACTTTTCTATAACAAGGCCTAGCGCCACATGAACACATACCCAGAACAAAATAAAAATTCCAAAATGAGCACCTGCAAATCATCTTCATCTGAATCTGAATAGTTTTAATGATCAAAGGTAAGAAGACAATGTACAATAACAATAAAATACAATAAAGTAATATATAGTATATAATCACAAGTTGTGCAACTGGCACAACTTACCCCAGGCCCTTTGGCACAAATTACCCCAAGCCCACCATTTTGAAAAAAATGCATCCCCCAGCTGTTTTGAGCAAACATCATGCTAACTGTATAGACTCATGGTGTAGCTTACTAAAGTACTAAAACTTGTGTGAACTGTTTTCAAAGTTTTCTATAATTGTTCAAACACAGCAATTAAAAAACCTTGATCATGGAAATTTTACTTTGGAGGGCAAAAAAATGTTTTTTGAACTGAAATGTGCTTACCTCCCGAGTCTCCCTTCTTTACAGGATGAGTGAAATGGATGCCTCTTCAAAAATATGTGGTCACATGACCAACTTCTTCTATGGTTTTCTAGATAACAGGGGTGGCACAACTTGCCCCTTGGCACAAATTACCCCACTCTCCCCTAAATATTTAACTTAAGTAATTTAAAACCCTAACTTTGAAAACTGACTCTAAAAAGAGCTGTGATTCAGATTCAGATATCCTTTATTTGCCATTGTGTAAACACACATAGGAATTTGTTGCGGAATTTTCGTGTGCGCATTATATACTCTTCACAAGTAACTCACACGTAACAGAACGCAAAAAAGAAAAACAACAGTGCAACGATGATGCATAGGATAACTATGATCAATAATATCAATATAAAGTGCAGTATTGTGCCGGTGACACTAGGGGGCTGTGGTGGGGGGGAAGCCAGAGTCATTGAGCAGCCTGGCTGCTGAGGGGAAAAAACTAAGTCTGTGGCGGGCTGTTGCAGCCTTTAGCAGCCGCATCCTTCTGGAGGAGGCCGTGGCCAGGGTGGGAGGGGTTGGCCATGATCATCCGTGCTCTCCTCAGCGCCCTGGAGTCATGCAGGGACTTGAGAGAGGGCAGGGGATGGCCAATCACCCTCTCCGCAGAGCGTATCACCCGCTGCAGCTTGGCGAGATGTCTTGCAGCTGCAGCGGGGAACCAGGTGATGATGGAGTTTGAGGATAGACTCAACGATGGCCGTATAGAACTGGGCAAGAATGGTCCTCGGCAGCCTGAATTTCCTCAGCTGCCGGAGGAAATACAGTCTCTGCTGGGCCTTTTTCAGGAGAGCCGTGATGTTACGCTCCCATTTCAGGTCCCGTGAGATGGTCACGCCCAGAAAGCGGCATGACTCCAAGGAAGTCACCTGGGTGCCTCCCAGCATGATGGGAGGGGGCCGGGCTGCGTTCTTTCTGAAGTCCACCACCATCTCCACTGTCTTTAGTGCATTTAGCTCCAAGTTGTTGTAGCAGCACCAACTCTGCAGCCGCTCGATCTCTCTTCTGTAGGCCGACTCGTCGATGGCAGGATGGTGTTGAAGGCCGAGCTGAAATCCACAAACAGGATCCTGGCGTAGTTGCCTGCAGTGTCCAGGTGGTCCAGGATGTAGTGCAGAGCCATGTTCATGGCGTCCTCCGTGGATCTATTGGCTCTGTACGCAAACTGCAGCGGGTCAAGCACAGGATCTGTGATGCACTTCAGGTGGGCCAGGACAAGGCGCTCCAGGACCTTCATGACTACAGAGGTCAGGGCGACGGGTTTGTAGTCGTTAAGGCCCGAGACCTTGGCCTTCTTGGGGAAGGGGATGATGGTTGAGGCCTTGAAGCATGCTGGGACATGACACAGCTCCATCAAGGCGTTAAAGATGTTGGTAAACACTGGGGCGAGCTGGTCCGCGCAGTGCTTCAGGACGGAGGGGGAGACAGAGTCCGGGCCGGCCGCCTTCCGGGGATTCTGGCTCCTCAGTAGCAGTTTTACCTCTCTCTCTGTGACAGAGAGAGAAGGTGGGGGAGGTGAGGTGGGAGGGGGCGGGGCAGGTTAAAGGGGGGCGAGGGCGAGGCGGGGGTGGTGGAGAGGTCAAGGGGAGGCAAGGGAGAAGCAGGGAGGTGGGGCGAGGGAGGGGGGGAGGGGCCCACTGGGGTACGGGGATAGTGGTTGTGGCTGAGGGGGGTGGAGGAAGAGGGCGGGGGTGAACCTCTCTTTCTCGAATCTGCAGTAGAAGTTGTTGAGCTCGTTCGCAAGGGGGAGGTTGTCGGACGTCTGTGGGGATTTTGGCTTGTAGCTGGTGATGGTCTTGAGGCCTTTCCAGACAGAGGAGGAATTCCCCTCAGAGAGCTGCTGCCGCAGTTTCTCCAAGAAGCGATGTTTCGCCTCCCTCACCGCTTTGGCAAACCTATATTTGGCTTGCCTGAACAGAGCCACATCCCCACTCCGCCTGGCCACCTCCTTCTCCGACCTCAGCCTCCTGAGTTGGGCTGAAAACCAGGGCTTGTCGTTGTTAAAGGTCTTCCTGGAGCGGAGGGGGACACACGCCTCCTCCCCAAGGCTGATGAATGACAGTGTCCGTGAATTCATCCAGGTTGTTTCCAGCCTCAGGGCCCACCCGCTCAACAAAGTCCTGGTCACATCCTGCACTCTCTAGCCAAGCCACACGAGGATGAACACAGTAAACTCACAGGGGGGAATAGAATGGACGACAGAGGATGAAGAGAGATTCCAGTGCAGTAGAACAGTGTTGGTGGATCACTGTTGTGTCGGAACACCAGCGATTGTTCACAAAAAACATTAATCCGCCTCCAAACGACTTTCCAACTGCCTTGAAGTTCCGGTCAGCTCGAAACGCGGAGAAACCCTCTAGCTGTACAGTTCCATCTGGGACAGCCGGCGTTAGATGGGTCTCCACGAACGCGAAGACAGCTGTGGAGAGGAAATCATTGTTTCTTGATACCAGCAGCCGAAGTTCATCCATTTTATTGGAAAGAGAGTTCACGTTGCCAAGGAATATTCCACGGAGTGGTGCACGCGATCCTCTACGGCGTAGGCGAGCCAGGCAGCCTCCTCTCTTTCCCCGTTGCCTTCTGGTCCACCGCACCGCACTGGCGAAGAACGCTGTCCCTCTCACCAGAATATCCAATACATCCATGGATCGGGTGAGTAATGTAGGAAAAATGTCCGGTTGGGTTGAACACCCAATGTGCAGTAACTCTTCTTTAGTGAAAGAAGTTACACAGGACACGTAAACAACACAAAACAGGCAGAATACAACACACTCTAACACCACAGCAGCCCTGGACGGCGCCATCTTAGTCAACAGAGTGACTGTAGTTGTAGGTTTTTACTTTGCAACTCTGTATCCCTTAGTGGGAAGCCACATACTTCAACAGCCATTCTTTGGATAATGTTGCACTATGGCCTCTGACGGATCCCTGCACGGGCACATTGGGCACGTGCCCAGGGTCCTGGCAGCCAATCAGGGTCCTTGGCCATTCTTGGCCAAGAGTGTATTTTTTATTTGTTTATTTTATTAAATCATGAAAATAAATGTGGGCCCCCATTAAACACCAATCCCTCATAATTTACTCCTTTTTTGTACAAAAAAATGTTTTAGCAAAAATGTTTCTCAGTCAAGCCAATGTCGCGTGTCAATCACACGGTGGGTCACGTCATTTGACCTGGATAGACACTTTACGTCGTTAACGTTAGACATGTGTTTGACAACATGGAGAAGCCACGACACGGGTACGCAAAACGTACAACAATAATAATATATAATATAATAACATATTATTGTGGGTTGAGTTGAGTGTGTGAAATTAGTCATACAGGGCCCTCGGCATTCGTGCCCAGGGCCTGGGTTTGTGTTAATCTGTCTATGACTATGGCTCCACTAGATGGTTGAATGATGAGAAGCTAGGATCTGTTATCATCACATACCTGCATCACTGTTATTTGATAAGGAGCGTGAAGTAAAATGATAATAATAATAACAATAATTATAATTATAATACTAAATTGAGAACCAGGTTTCATGGCTTATTTTCTTCCTTTCAGACATTTCTCAGTGCCAAACAGACACTCTCTCAACTCCTGTTTATTTTCCAGCTCATTTTAACTTTCTCCAGCACTTGCTTGGAGAGAAGTGCAAAATCAGCTCCTCTGCTTTGTTGCCCTATGCAGGTTGTACTGCACATTGCACTAGCCTCCTACAAAATATGATTCAGCTACTGCATTGCCAATTGTGGATGGCCTTTTGGGTCTTACAGACAGCACATCTTGAAACCTTATCTATGATTGCTGCATCAGAGAAATGAAAAGGAGAGGGTTGAACCAAGTAAATAGAGGCTTTCACATGACAACACATCCACAGGCAGTCGTATTGGAGGTTATCAGCTCTTGGCCACAGTGTCTGAGACCAACTGATTGTATTTTGAAACAAATGGCTCCTCTGTCTCAGCAGAAACGAACATATTTCCATGCTGTTTTGAACTGGGAACTGATATTATCACTGATATATCTGTTTAGTTTTCTGTTCAGATAATATTAGCTTGGTAGCTAACTAACCAGTATCTGCCCAGCTAAATATCACCGTCTTGACAGCATTTCTAATTCTTGTTTATTGTACAGAAATACTTCCTGCTAATATCTCAGAAAATTGTTGTATTTTTATAACATTTTGTGGCTAGAGGATAAAACCTGGCAATTTTGGTGATGCTATGACGTTCACTCTACCAGCATAAGAATGTTACTCTCATTGTGACTCAGTCACAATGAGAAGAAGATAGCACCACTACAGTCTTACATAACAGCTAGTGGGGAAGTGAAATGATCTTTTTTTTTTTTTTTTCCAAAATGGGTGAACTGTCCCTTTACCTGGAAATTAGTTCTCCACTGGTTACCATGGATGACAACTACATATGATTGTGCCAGTAATAGAGGATTTGTCTGTTTTTGTGTTAGCTGATAGGCACACAAAGTAATATCATCAAATATTACATAACATGATTATTTGGAAGTAATAAGGAGCCACAACCTATTTGAGCACAGACTGCATGCTGCTCCAATGGTACACTAATGGCAATGGCATCTATTTCTTTTCTGAGTATGAGAATATGGATTATGGGGGAAAATGTGCTGCTCAGGTGCTCTGACCTGAGCAGCAGCGGGTAGAAAGGTGTAGCAGATACTGATGAGGCTAGTCCTTGTCACAGCGGCTCGGGTTCGATTATGGCCCAGGCCCTTTGCTGTATGTCATTCCCTCTCTTTCTGTGCTGTCTTTCCTGTCTCTTTCTACAGTCATTATCCAATTAAGGAGAAATGCCAAACAATCAAACTGCTACTTTCATTCTGCTGAATAAAGACAAGTTATTTGGAGGAAGTGGTTTTTATACCACTATGATGCAGGTGGATATTATACATATATTCAAATACACAGTGTACAGGTATAGAGGAAAAGGGTGTAGTTTTGTTGTGCATCTATGGCTGTTCAGAGAGGCCCTGGACTTAACTGAACGTCCTTAATGCAAAATGATACTGGGCTGACAGGCAACTGAAATCAAGAGGCAAAAAAAGAAGTGCAAAAAGAAGATAGCACATCGTAATTATCCCTGAAAAGCTGACAACTGTTTAATCCTGAACTAGGGAAACTGTGCATGTGGGAATTACTGATAATGTCATCCAGTGGTTATACAGTGTCAGCTTTGACAGGACTTTTTTCCCCCTGCACGACAAAAATTAATGATGGAAACAAATGTGTAATGAGATGTTATGACTGTGGAAGAGAATTATTGCAAGAGGGGCAGCTTCAGTAATAATGGAGGAAAACTGATCCACTCTACAAGCCCATACAAATACAGATGGACAGAGCTGCAGTAGCAATCAGAAGGTTGTGCATTGTGGGAATAGAATCTCAAGTGAATAACTCATACATATACATTCACACACGTTATCAAATGGTAAACATAATTTCAGGTCTCAAAACATCAGGAAATCTTTTTTGCCCAAAATGGTTGGAACATGAAATCGGAATAGGCTTCCAGACAAATCAATCTAAATCTTTAAAGGGATAGTTCACCCAATTTGAAAAATGTCTGTTACCTACAGTAGGACAGAAGTGGTATAATCATTAATGAGTGATGGATACTGGCTTGAGGCTTCAAATGTTCAAATTCAGGTTCATTTAGGGCCCATAATGACTATTTACAGTCTCAAAGGGCTTTGCACCCTCTGACTTAACCTTAATACCAGGCAAGAAAATAAAGAATGAACAGATGAATTAGGGAAAAATGGAAGAAATCCACAAAGACCACAGAGTGAGGGGACTGATAAAGGTTTAGCTTCCTGACACTGAGGTGGACTTCCCTCTGGCTAACATTTTAAAAAAAATTAATAAATAAATAACCACCTTAATCCAGTAATGCTGACCCTATAAACAAAACCAATCAAAGAAAAACAGTAGAGCTATTTTTGTGTGGTCTCAGCTCTCTGTGCTGGTCCTCAGTTACAACAGTGGCTGACAGGTGCATGAAGGGTACATGAAATGTGTTATAGAGGGGAGTGGAGGAAGAAAATGTTAGCTGGGGGGAAGTCCACCTCAATGCAGGAGGCTAACAGTTAGCATGTCGAGAATCCAGCCAGTATCCAGCACTCAGTAACAATGAGAGGAAGATAGAGCCACTACTGTCCTACACAACAGCTAGAGGGGGTAGGTGGGATAATCTCACATTTTTTAAAATGGGTGAACTATCCTTTTTTTTTATTCCAGAAAAGCACCCCACTTGTTTTTTGCACAAATGTGATCACCTCCTGAATTTCTCAAGTCTTGCTTATAGTATTATAGAAAGATTTGGATGATGTCAACTACATCCACATAGCATGCTGGTAAAGACGCTGGAGGACAGCTAAGAGAAATTATTTTCTTTAAAGCTCTTGCACTATCTTTGTACATCCATCCAAAATTGATAACATTATGTAAGATGGGCAGGGGAGAGACTGGTGCAGAGATAAGTAGTTTAGAGGGCAAGTGAGAGAGATCCAGCTTGATTATTCTGTTTGAATATCAGAGACACGCGCTCTCGTCTTCCCCCTCCCGCCTTGGCAACAGAGCAGATTCATGACTACAACCCTGAGACTTATGGTAAACAAGTCCGGGAATCTGGGGGACTCCTCAGTGTTTGCACACACACTGAAGCCTTTAAATCGTCAGATGTGCTGTTGTAAACATCAGGTCCAGCTGAACTGTCTTAAATATAAACACAAGTCTGCACAAAAGCCTCCCATCTGTAAAACTACAACATACACATTCATAAGACCTCATGTCTCTTTCCAAATGCACACAGCAACTCCATTACAAAGAGCTGTTGTAGTAGATGAGCTAGTGTATGCCTATATGAATGAAAGATGTGCTCAGGAGGAGGTGATGACTCTTGAGATAGACTCTGTAACACTCTTCTGCTCACTGGCTCAGTGTTTTAATGCCAAGTCCCACATCCACGCATCTGAGACAGACAGGAAGCCCAGTCGATTGGCTGTCAAACTCCAGCACTGCAGTTGTTTCAGAATACAAGTGCCAGGATGGAATGGATATGTTCATCTTACACCTGAGGTTCAGCGGTACCAGCACCATTTCTGTACATGACCATCCCAATGATTCTGCATGTTTAGCGTAATATCTACAAAATGTACATACCTCCCATCTCTGCTAATCTTTTCCCTAAACAAGCAGTCATATTTTGTAATCTGAGATCATTTGCCCATTTTATCCAGCTATTGGTTTCCATTCATTCCACTACAATAGGAAAATGAACTTTCAGAGACTTCAAACTGTCTTCACACCAATATTCCATCACCGCAATAAACATTGACAATTTTTAGTTCTGTGGTTTGAATGTTGATGACTTTGTTTGCCACTGACACAGAACATTATAAAGTGGGTGCTTCAACCAAAAAATGTTTGATTTTGATTGTATGTTGTGAAATTTTTAGTACCCCAGAGTGATTTGCAAAATTTTGTTGCCATAAAAAAGTGGGTTAATTACAGTAAATGGACCAAACATAATCACATATATAGTGTTTTAACTATGGTCCAGTGTGGTCTTACAGATTTACTGGGTGGGGATGATAGATGTAGAACAGACAATCAAATTTTCAGTCTTCAGCTTTCAGAGATTTCTCTTGGTTTGGTGTGTCACATTCTGGGAGGAGGAATATATCCCTGACTCCGCTTTCTCTATGCACACTCACTCATGCATGCACTTACACTTGCACAACATTTCTCTCAACGTTACTACATCATCATGTAAAAGAACCTTTTGCCTGTGTAGTGATGGAATGAGAATGTGGGAGATGCTAGGCCCATCCCTCTGAGAGATGTTCAGTCAGATATCAAAGGAGTTGTTCTAAATACAACATTGTTCAGGAACATTATTATAAAGTAGTACCATGTTTTTTTCCCTGTAAAATCACAAACAACTAATAAGGTATTAATAAATATTTAGAAGATTATCTTTCCCACACTTAAAAAGTTTGTAAACTAGTTAGAAATATTATCACTAATGTATGTTAGCTATTTAAAAATAACTAAACATACAAATGATTATTGCTCTATTTATAAATGCAGATGTAAATATTAAAGAAAATTTAATGAAATATTTACATATTTCTAAATATATTACCTACATGTAAGTAATTATCTGTACCCTGTAACCATAACACTCGACTAACCCTGATTTATTTGTAGATAGTTACATATAACCATATCTATTACTACTTTATAAATGTAGGAATGATAGGCTATTTTGATATTTATGAATACCTCATGAATCAATTGTTGAAGAACATTATTATAGTGTTGTATCAAAAACATTAATTGTAGATTATATGGAAGATTTTGAGAAATGTAGCAAAATTTGGTAGTGATGAAAGCAAAAATTGTATGGGTGCAAAATGAAGAAAATATCCATCCATATCAGACTGAGATGTTATTTGTTTAATAAGCTGGCTTGGCACTTGGATTAGTGTTGCACTGGTTCCACTGGCTACATGTATGGAATAGTGAAGGTATGGGTTCAGGGGCCTATATATTTTAAGTTCTGGTTGCCCACCCATCTTAACTATTAGGATGGGTGGGCAACCAACTTGCAGTGCCCAGGGAGTTCAGCTCTATGCCAGCACCTAGGTCAGGGGCACTGACAGGACAATTAGAACACATGTTTTTGATATTGGGGGAAACCTGGACACCTGGAGAAAACACACACAAACACGGGGGGAACATGCAAACTCTCCAAAGAAAGGAGGCCAGGGTTTGAACCCAGGACCTTCTTGCTGGATGTGACAGTGATAACCACTGAGCCATCATGTTGCCTGGCGTGGGAGTGGAGCTGCTGCAGCACTGCTACTGACAGCCCTACCCTTTTACATTGAGTTCGACTGATAACCAATGTATTTATTGACTTATTTATTTTAAATATCTCCAGAGCGGAAGGTCATAGCAACACGGGAGCAAGACTGGCATGTTCAGCATCCTCAAAAACCCACAGGCAGAAATTGCATCAAAGTCACTACAAGGTTTGGTCCACTGGCTATGATGAGTGGTTCAATAACTGAAGAGTTGTAAGCCAAAGGGAGAGACAGACAGAGAAAGAGAGAGAGGGCAGTGGTTTTCCCGTGCTCCGTTAAATTATTAACATAATATAAATATAGCCTATATGGGGTTTTTGCTATGCCTATATAGTCCTATGCAGTACATATGTAGCCATGTAGTCTCTACTTCCTCCATGCAATTGCCAAAACAGTTTTTAAAAATCAAATGTTTTCATGCCTGTCATTCTAAAGATATTAAAACTATGCATATGCAGATATCAACTCCCATTTCTGTATCCATGAAGGCATTTTTAGGCTTACCCACCCCCCCACCCCACAGAGTGGTGTGTTGTGATTCAGAGCTGCCTTGCAAAGAACTCTAAAACCTCTCCTCACTGACAGGCAGAAAGGCCTTCTGTGTTTTCTTTCTCTCACTATTGCCTGACCTGACAGAATATCTGCAGTTTAGGTGAGCCTCAATGCCTTTTAACCCAGCCAGGAAGGAAGGAAGGAAAATCAACCTTATAGCTCACCAATTTTGAAAAATTAGATATTATTGCTTAATCCCCTAGCTGTTCTGTAGGACAGTAGTGGTGCTATTTACCTCTTATTGTTACTGAGGTCTGGATAATGGCTGGATGCTCCAAATGCTAACTGTTAGCTTCCCACCCTTTTAGGTAGAGTTCCCCCTGCCCTCCTTGGCTAACATTCATAAAAATATCTGCCTCAGTCCACTCAAATTATTTAATATCAAAAGTCTGAGTTCGCTGATGTGTTGCAGAATTTTTACTGCCTGAAATGATGTGAAAAAAAAAAAAGATAGAATTGCTTTCTCGAGTCTGAAAGGTTTGTGAAACATTTGCCATAGTGGGGTCAGAGAAAAGAAGATTACACAACATTAGGCAACCTGTCAGCTATCTTTTAGAGAAAACTGTTATTTTTGTCCTCCAACATGCGTACATGTGTTAAATGAGGAAAACAAACAATCGCCAACACCACTACTGTCCTACATAACAGCCAAGAAGGTTATTTTTCTTGTTCCTGTCAATAACTGGCCAAACAATGTGATGTCACATCACAGTATTAGCACAAAATGTTTCTAAAATAACAGTAAACACCAAGTTTTGGTGTCAGTGACTCAGAATAAAAAAATTCTGGAGCTAATATGTATATTTTGGTGAAGAGATGTAACCACCAGCTGACTGCAACTTCTTATTCTTAGGGTTCTTGCAAAGCACTCTGGGAAACATAGGAAACTAGCGTGTGAAGTAGTAAACAACCTGTTTCCTGCTGTTTTTCCTCCTCCCTCACTACCACTTCTCTGCCAGCAGGAAGTAACTTGAGGGAAGGGTGGAAAGGAAATGAGAGAAGGAAGCAGAAGTGAACAGAATAAGGACAGTTGTCATCATTCCAGATGAAGCGGCCCTGTCACAGATGTCAGTCCAACAGCCAGTAACAAAGCTGGCATATTTAAATTGTTACAATATTGTGCTATAAGAATAATTAAAAGAAAATGTTGCATAACACACTAAATTCAGTTTAATATGCATTTTATTAGTATATCAGGGCTTTTTGTTTTTTAAATAAAAGTTTGTTTTTGTTTTGTCGAGATTTTTAGAAAAGCTTGAAGGAGAAAACAAGATGCTCTGTATTCCATTAATGTTTAAAATAACAGTAGTGTTTGAATATGTCCTTTATTAAATGTTATAAATACAGTGTCTTCTACGTATTGGGCATTATAATGATATGTGGCATTTGAATTAAATAAAAATTAAGACAAAATCAGAAGCAGTATTTTTAAGGTGAAAAAAAAAAAATAAATAAACATCCAACATCATGCAAGCCCATTTTAATATTGCAAGCCAAGAATCTTGCCAAAACATTCCTCAAATCCATGGCTTTATATATGACAGCTGGTAATCAGCTGATCTAACATGGGTGTCAGCTGATAAGAATTGGCTGCAGCATTCAAAAAAAATCTCTCCAGATCAGATCCCCCAGTTTCCCCCAGGCTGAAGCTGCTTCATTTGTCTCCTACAGTTGCAAGATGGCGAGGTCAAAACCGGTTCCCAGGACACAAAGGAAAGGGGCAAGTGAAGGAAAGCAGGAGACATTTAAGGGTCATGGGACGCACCCATGGCATACTATGGGAAAGTATGTATACCAAAAAGTGACCAAGAGGGCCTTTCCCTGTAATCCCAAAAACTCACATTTGTCAAACAGTTCTCTCATGTTATCCCTTAGTCTCTGTTCATGATTAAACAACTTTACTAGATCTCATTGACTATGGGCCAGTGAGACAACCACTGGGAAACACTGCAGTGAAAAACAATTACAAGCAGCTTTTAAACAAGATTTTTCTAGCATTGTTGCCTCTCACATACTAACTGCATTGCTTTGTTGGGTGACATATAATTGCCTCTCCCTCAAGAAATTATTTAAAATGTCTTTTAGTGACTCATTATCAATGTTGCATACATTACACAACCAAGTACCTAACATTAGAGAAGCCATGCTGCAAGCCAAGGCTGACACACATATAGAACTGAACTTGCCTTTCACTTGATACTTAAGACTAGAAAAAAAAATCTTTTTAACAGCATTGTATCTTGAGTACTGAGGAGTCATTTGAAAAGGACAAACCAAAGATGTAGCACTGATTGTCAGTCCCTTACCTCATTCTGCAGATGCCACTGTTTGCTAATCTCTGCTCGCCAGATACTAATGCATTGGGTATATTAGCTAATGGACATCAACAACTTGGTGCCAGTGCAAATGATCCCTGCTGCATCTTGATTCAATGGACCTATTCATTACAGAAATCTCCTTTTCCTAATACTGCTCTATTTTTGCTGGCAGTGCAATGAAAATCCTGACAAATCAGCTAGGTAGGGTGGAACAGGAGATGATGCCCAGCAAAATGTTAGCCAGCAACGGCACCATGGGCTGTAAATGATGTACCTTACTCTCTTCATGTCCACCTCCATGCTCTCCTACAGCCATGTACTATTCTACCTCCATGTATTTTGGCAACAGAGGGCCTGAGGTCCAGTCTGGTAGCTTTACAAGCTGTTAGGAGCCCAGAAGCCATCTTGTAAACGATCAATTAAATGAAAAGAGATCACGAGGGCCTGCATACCTGCCTGGAAGGAACGATAAAATCTAATAAGGAGGGAAAAAGTTGAACTGTGCAGGGGGTTCTGCTGAGGATAATTGCAGCTGGGGAATTCCCAGCTGCAATTATCCTGACTCAAGCCCATTGCATCTTTTTTGCTTTGAAAGGTATCTGAACACAGCCTCAGGCTGTAACTTATCCCTTTGAAAACCTCTCAAAATATATAAAAAATAAATGTAACAAAAAATCCCCAAAAATACTTAAACTAAGAAATGAAGTTGTTTATTTTTGCAAAATTTTGGGTCATTGTCAAGCAATTTTATTTATTTTTATTTATTTTATTTTTGTCTTTTACCTTTTTCCACATAAT
Organism: Myripristis murdjan; assembly: GCF_902150065.1. Taxonomy (NCBI): domain Eukaryota; kingdom Metazoa; phylum Chordata; class Actinopteri; order Holocentriformes; family Holocentridae; genus Myripristis; species Myripristis murdjan. The sequence goes on along the minus strand of NC_043990.1, from coordinate 30,646,136 downwards.
TTTGTGTCAATTTCGATGTTTGTTTTCTTGCAATCTATTTTAAAATTTTTTGCTGAATTTGTTTAATTTTTATTTTTTACTTATTTATTTTTATTTTCTTGTAAGTTAATGTTAAATCTGTAATGTTTTGAAAGAAATCAAATTATTGCTCTGGTTTCAAAGGGTTTGTACATATACACAAAAGTAACAAAAGCCTGTTGATTTATTTATGCGGGGAAAAAAAGGCTTGAGAACACATCACATTTGAAATGATATCCCAGCATCAGGTAATAGAATGTGCAGTCCTGACCTGCTATAATTGATCCTTAACTGCTCCACATCCCAGCTGGGCCTCAGCCTGAGAAATATGGATGAATTGCAAAGTCCCTATCTATTGAGGAATGGGACTGTCAGTAGTGAGCACTGAGATATGACTATGCTGCATATATGCCAGGTAACATAACCTTGACAAGTTGATAAATGAAACAGCGGCAAAGAAAAGTGGCTTTCACATTGCCTTATATTTGAAACACAGGCATGGCAACGCTGTTAAATTTGGTGGTCTACACAGGGCGAGACACAGCCATTGATTGTTCTGTCAGACTGCTGATATTGCTTGGTATACATTTAGAACACAAACTGTCACATACACCATACAAAACAGGCAGCACAGACAAAAGAAAAAGAGAGTAAGACTGGTTTAAAACACGGTGGACTCCTCTCTACATCTGCAGTGGGTGGGGTGAAGAAAGACAGGGGGTCCCTTGTGAGTCTTAATTCATGTTCTCTTACCTCTATGACAGACCCACACATTCGGACATGCAATAACTAATAATCCCTATACATCAAACTGAAAAAGCCATCTGCCTTGTCCTATATTCACTCAAATTAATTTAACTGGGAGCAGGGACTCTAACCCTAACCCTCATAAATGCGGGGAGCATTCTGGGACTTTGAAAGAGACAACAGGAGAACAGAGGATGGAGTCGCCTCACCTTCATAACTAGCTAATACTATCATAAACAGGAGAAGGAAAACACACAGACACTAAATTCTCCTGATGAGAAATTAAAGGGATGGTTCAACCATTGAACTAAATATCGGTCATGAACTACTCACCTCCTGGACTGTACAAACTCGGATTTTTATACAGCCAACATAGACTTTAGACTTTTGTTAGCATAACACCAAACGAGCTTTTTTTTCTCTCCAAACTGAAGAGAATTCTTTCCTACAGAGCCATTGTAGGGTCAGGATGAGATTTTTTTTTTTTTTTTTGGCGTTGGCTTGCAATAGTTTGCATTACCTCACAATATGTTTTGGGTTCTCTCACAAGAAATTTGGTGCGCTCTTGTAATAGTTTTGCATTGTCTCGCAATACTTCTGCGTTGCCTCACAATACTTTTCTACTTTCGCTCCCTCTAAGCCATATGTCTGTTTCTGCTATGCAGTATGGCATCCAAGTACAAATCAGCTCACTGACTTTGAACTAGGCATTAATTCTGCTGATATAGTCCTACTGCTCAGTAGGCACGGTTATGTGGTTAGTGAAAGTAAACTTAGATGCATTCTCAGATCAAGAGACCTATGAGCTGTGAGCAGCTGAGCGGAAACAGTATACAGCTCAGAGGGAATGGAACAGAAGTAGAAAAGTATTGTGAGGTAACGCAAAATTTATTGCAAGAGAATGCAACATTTATTGCCAAAGAATGCAAGACATATTGCGAGGGAGAGCACAAGTTATTGTGAGGTAACACACACACACACACACACACAAAAAATCTCACCATGACCCTTTGATAGCTCCATAATTGCCAGATCAATGTCCACTAAAGTTCAGGAAACTAAGAATTCTTAGTGGTGGTTTACTGTTAAAGCATCGTAGACAGGAACCCTCCCCTCGGCTGAAATCTCCAGATTCTCTGCTGGTGGCGGCAGCAAACTCCCTTCACACTGTAGGGGTGGGCGATATGAAAAAAATCTTCTATCACGATATGGACCATTTTATATCACGATAACGATAAACCACGATATAGTTTTTCATATAACTTGAAAACGTACTATACAACATACCGTATTCATCTGAATATATGACTATATTTTTTCCATTGAAAATGCCCTAAAAAACGCCCTGTCTAATATTGGGGGTCTAAGCAAATACACATATTGTACTTGCATATGCAAACCAGTAGGTAGGCTCGCCTGATGCCGCGATTACCGGCGAATGGCCGCATTGAGCCGTCAATAATCAACCATGTTGTCTGTCATTGTCTGTTGTGCTGCTGCAGCCGCGTATGAACAAAAGCAGACCTGACCGGGTGGGCGCCGCACCGGTCAGTATCAGGCGGGCCAGCCGCGGCACCGGCCAGCATCAGGCGAGCCGGGCGAGCCGGCCGCTCACCTGTCGGATCCGGCAGACCTGACCAGTTGGGCGCGGTACCGACCCAGTTCAATTTAGGCTTCCTGGGGCTCTGTCGGTGTCGGTTGCGATTGCGAGAATGATGCATTTTCTAAGCCTTCTTCCTCCTCCATGTTTTCATGTCTCTGCTCGCCCGCGTGTGTTGCTGTGTGTTGTATTCCCGCATGTGTGGTACCACGTGAATAACATACAGCAGCGTAGTGTCGCAAAACCAGAAATGGAAAGTCCACAGAATGGTATCTTCTTTGCGAAAATTTTTTTTTATTCTTGTTTGTTTCATAATCTGAGTGCATATTGGCGACCAGTGACAACAATAATACATTCACAGTAGCCTACACTGTGAAAATTCGCTTGAATTGATAAAATGGCGATAGAAATGATAGAAGAGAAATGACGGGATGGACATTTTTCTATCTTACCTGCGATATATATCGTCATATCGCCCACCACTACTTCACAGCAATGAAGAATTCTGAGGCTCTCTGTCTTCATGCAGCCTCATCTATCTGATAAACTTACTTCTCAGTATATTCACGTTCAAATAAAGATTAATGTATAGTTCTGCATAGAAGTCTTACCATCGTGGTGTACACCACTAAATCCCCCTACATCCTTAAAAAAATTCTGGTGGATATCAATAGTTTTATGTGTTTTATATTGCTGTTAGTCAAGTCAGTCAAGTGCATTGAAACCCTAGCTAGCACTGTGCACTGTGACGCATTTGGTTATCATAGCTTTGATTGAACATTTGCTTGGCAGGAAACTTACATAAGTTTAAATTCTCGCCACTCACCAGGCTGCCTCTGTGTGATGCCAGTCTTTTGGCAATGGCTGCCATTCAACTGCTGTCTGCGGTGGACAGTGTTTTACATCACCAAATGCTCAACTGTGCTGGTTGCAGCAGCATCATATATTATGTTTAATTTGCATATCGTTGCATGTATCTTTGCATATATCTCTGCATACATCTTTGCATAGACGTTGATAGGTTCTATTCATTTGTGATGTCACAAATTGTGCTTGTACATGCCTGGCACAATACTAGATATCAGGAAAGTAAGGCCAGGCCTTTCTCCTTCAGTGGAGGGATGTGAACACAATTTGAACACGATTTGGTGCCGATACCAAGCTGCAAAGTCAAAGTCAAGCTTCAAAGAGCATTAAAAGAAAGCCATTTTTGACTAAAGAGGGTCTGTAATACTGCACCAATGAAAGACAGATAAACATGGAAGAAATACTGTTCACATTCTTATCCAAAGAATGTAAACAGTATGTCCAAAGCAATGTTTTGGGATATTTCTTACCATGAATTTAGTGAACTCTTGCAGTATGAATAATTTGGGGATGAGTTGGCAGCAACAGAACGTATTTGCAGACATCCTCAGTTCTAGCCAGTTGAAGAGAGACGTCAACTGGCAACATGACCAGCGCAAAACACAGAGGCAGCACAAAGTGGTCTAACAGACCAATCACTGTCTTTGCAATCTTACACTGCATGGTTTCATTTTTGGAGAGGTGCATGTAAGCTACAGTGGCAGCCTCTGTGGGCCACTGGAACCAATGTCAGCATTTTGACACTTAAGTATAAAACGACCATATGTAAGGCTATGCCAAATATTACGATTCAGAGGAGGAATTACAACTATCCAACACGTTTTTCTCCCAATGATAGCAAGTTGTGTTTGCAGAACATTATAAAGGTGGGTGTTTCAACCAAAAATGAAAAACTTGTGGTTTGTTGCAATGCATAATTTGGGTAAACGGAATTAAATGGGCCAAACATTCAAAATCACTGGTATGGTCTTTTAACTTTTATCAATCTAGAAAAAGTTAGCCACTATTTACCTCATTAGTGTGGAATAAAAATGATCCAGTGTTGTGCTAACAAACCCAGGTTTCTACTGTCAAAGAGGTGAGTAGCTGGTGACTGAAATTTAGTTTTAGGGGTGTACCATCCTTTAAACTATCATTCATTCTGACACATAAACTAACACAGCTATCATTCTGCATTACTATTAAGATGTGACATACTGTACATCGCTACCATGCAATGCATTTAAACAATGGGACCTGGGGTAAAAGAAGTCCCACTTTTATATACTAGTTGCATCTGTCAAAAGCTTTCAGCACTTTATGGGCTCAGAAGTCCAGGTAGTTTGGTTTTAAATTGATCGCACAGTGATAACAGTCCCTCATCTTTTGCATCCTCCCATATCTCTAATTGGGTTGTGCTCACTGTGGCCTGGAAACAAGCAAACCCTTTTTGCAGAGAGAGACAAGTTGATTCCTTGCATTACTGTCAACCAAAACGGCAAAAGTACAGACAGTCAAATTGCTTTGCTCATCTATAACAGGATAGGGTCTGTGTACTGTTCTTCCCCTTCAGAAAAATATAAAGCATTTGCCAAATCAATCCAACTACAAACCATAACCTCAGTTTTTGCAATGTGCATCCATATCCAATAGAAGATTGGAAAACAAGCTCAACTTCTGTAGTGTCACGCTGGAAGATTCTTGCTGAGAAAATAGTTCAGAATGCTACATAGCTTGGCTTTTGCAATTAAGATTGCTCTCTGCGTCAGACTGAATTCAGAAAATATAGTGCACAATTAGGGATCCAGACAAAAAAAAATCATTGGTTGGCAATGCAGCTCCTTCCAGAAGCATCCTTCTGTGATAATACGGTTTGACACATTGGGACTGTGAAGCTAAGGGAGCCATCACTGGAAAGGCCCTGAGCCAAAACTCTTATCCCACAGAGAACACTGCTGCTCCATCTGGTCCAGCAGTTTGTCCACAGAGTCCTCTTTATTCTCCAGCTTCAGGTACCTCCTTCCACCGCCCAAGTCTAGCCGGGGCCAGCTTCGATGAGTCTGCTCCTCAACAGCATCCACAACCTGCCCAGGCATATTCACACAAACCTGTGAACTGGGGTCTCCCCTCGTAACCTTGGGTTGATTCCTTTGACCCTCCTCACCTGGTCTCTGGAGTCCTTCTTCAAGGCATAAAACAATCGGTGCTGTGTGAGTGTTAGTCCTGTAGCTCATACTGTGGCAGCGCCTGGGCTGGGTTGCTGGGATGTCCCAATCATCTCCACCCAGAGTGGACATGGAGCTGGCTGACACCAAGCTGTTTTGGAGCTTGAAAAGGGAGGCAGACTTGGGGTTGAAGCTGACACTCCCTCCTTGCTCTGTGTCAGACTGTGTGTTTAAGTCTGTCTTGCTGGAATTGCATGAGTTGGACTTTGAGGAGTGGAGGGAGGGAGGGGGGGCTGACTCCTGGTGGTGGAGGGCCTCTGTTCGCAGGATGGCCTGTTGGTAGATGCCCTCCACCCTGTTCTCCTGCTGTCTGGAGTCTCTAGTCTGCAGCAGGGGCTCAGAGCTGGCCAGCTGCTGCAGACACAGGATGTTCAGATGGGCAGCTGGTAAACTGCTCACCCACTGGTAGTGTTTGGCCATTGAGTTGGCTGCTGCTATTTCTTTGAGATCCGCAGAAGGCACAGCCGCTGACACAGAACAGATAACACTGCGCATCTGAGCCAGCAGCATTTGAGTCTCCCTGTCCCGGTTCTCATACAGAACCGTGTTGGCACAGATGAGGATGAAGAGCCCCACTCCCATGATGACAGGGCCCAGCAGCTTCATGCGCTCACTATGAACAAGACTGGCTGTTGACAGGAGGCCCTTGGCTCCCAGACTCCAGCTAGAAGCCTGCAGGTCAGAGATGCCCTCCCCCTCTGCAGGTCCCAGCACGGATGATTGTGACATCCTGTATGGCCAGTATCCTGCCACGGCCAGAGCAGTGCCAACAACCACCACGATCACCCCCAGCACCAGGAAGGCGCCAGGCATGGAGCGGATGCGCAGCTTGCCTTGGATCACCCCGTCTTTCTTCTTTCTGCTGCGTAAGCTGAAACGAGACTTCTGTTGGCGCGAGGGTGAAGTCGGCGTGGTGCCTCGGGCTTTCTGGGTCTTCATGGCGAGGGTCAGTACAGAGCCTCTGCTCCCAGTCACACCCTACCAGAGGACTGTTGGATTGGTGGAAAATTCAGAGTTAATGATATGAAAATAATGGTGAATTTACATATACCTATTCAAATTACGTATTCAAAGCCAAGGCCTGTGGTATGATCATGATTGCAGTAACAATAATAGGCCTAATTGCTGTAATAGTAATTCAACTCTGTAGCACCATAATACTTTATTTGCAGCCATGTACTGTCACACATTTCACTTTTAGCAAAAACTTGCAGGTCCTGTGATTTGGATATTACACTTGGCCGTATTGTGATTTTAATAATATTTCTTTTAATTTTTCAGTCCTACTGCTTTTATTTATTTCATTACAAGAGTCTGATGGAGTGATACAATCAAATGCTCTCCAATTGAAATTGATGTTTGTGCCATCAAGATGAAGACCTCATTGTGTGCCTGCAATTGATCTATTTCACTTTTACTGACCTTTGTTACCTTTTTATATGCAGCTGTTTTGCATGTACAGCCTTTTCCAGTGTTAATTACCATTTAAAAAATGTGTGATGAAAAAAGGTGGCTCCGTGTTTGCACAGAGGTTGTAAATTCAAAAAGGTACAAACAATATGTAAAGAAACTCCCCTTGAGTTCCCACATGGCTGTAAACAAAATGCAATGGATTGGAAAAACACTCTGAATGCAATTACTGTGAGGTTCTGAGCACGTCACAGCAACTGTGAAATGCCTTTTTTGCCATGCTGTCTGTCAGACTGCACGCAGCCAAGACATTTCTCCTTCGTAGCCGTGTAAATATTCATGTACAGATGGGCTCAGGACCAATCATGGTTACCCTCATCAAAGCTCTTTAGATATGGTCTCTGGTCTTCTTGGTTGGATGGGGAACAAGGTTTGACACAAATGTCTACTATGACTACTTTTTTGGTTCATAAAATAGTGTCTGTATAGATGCAGCAAAATTAATCTATAAATTGTAAAACAAAACAGATCCTTATACAGAAAAGAATGAACTGAAACACCAGTATAATGTTTCCTTTTACAAAAATGTAGGTAATTTACTCATGAATACATTTTGAATATATGTCCAGATAAGAAACTGGCTAGGAGTCTGGCTAGGAGTTTACCAATGGCTGTGTGTTGAACAGAGAAAAAAAATAGATATATTACACTATTCACACCACCTAAAACAATTTGAAATCTAAATGGCTTTTCCTTTTGGGATTGCCATGAAAAAACAACATGCCCACTACAAGAGAAATTACTAGGATGACCATTTCAGCAAGGACTTAAAATCCAAACAACACACAAGTTTGTTTACAACAAGCCCAGCCTTAAAACACTTGCCTGATCCAAGATAATGACAAGAAAAGTCTACATCCATGTTATTAAAATATTACTATAAACACTGTCCAAAACAGTAAAGTTTGTTAGTCAGTAGCAGACTTTTCATCAGGAGCTGCAGTCTTGTGTGTGAGCAGCCCTATCAGGCTTCACAGTCTGTGATAAGGTCCCACCATACCGTTCATGTGCTGCTTTTTCCAGCCACTTCAAACAGCACAGGATGATGGACTGGGGCCAAATACTCATGGGAAGCCACAAGTTGTGCTTCATGAGGCAAGTAGACACTGTATATGGGAATAATACACTATGATACACTCAACCTTTAAGTGAACAGGTCACTCTGGTGAGGGAAGGGTGGAACCATCCTCAAATTGATCCAATTCTATAAAATGTATAAAACATATAAAAAATGCCTCTAGGCCAATGTTCTCTTTTCTGTCAACGCAAAATTGTGCATGCAAAACCACGAATACTAGAGAGCTGTTTCGTATTGTTTGTGTGTGTGTGTGTGTGTGTGTGTGTGTGTGTATATACACACACACACACACACACACACACACACACATCGATCTATCTATCTATCTATATCTATATAGATATAGATATATATATGTATGTATGTATGTATATACGTGTGTGTATGTGTGTGTATGTGTGTCTGCCTGTGTGTGTGTGTCTGCCTGTGTGTGTGTGTGTGTGTGTGTGTGTGTATGTGTGTAAAACCTAACATTACGTAGGGTAACCAATCTACTGCAATTAGCTGTTTGTCTTTACCTTATCGAAGGCCGGTCATGCCTCACCGGACGATCTCCCAAAAATCTGCTGTATGGAAACTACAGACAGGAATTTGATACCAACCAATGAGATGACTGACTGAGCCTAATGCTGCATTCCTCTACTTCCAATCCAACACAGCACAACAGCCTGTAACACAGCACAAATGTACCAGACCAAACAGACACCCTCAGCTGGTCACTTACAAAACGTGCACAATATGGTCACCCCCAAAAATGCGTTAATGAGCTGTCGCCGCTGCTACTCAAGTGTTTACACTGCAGCCTGAGGTGGAAAACTGGCGAAGCCTCTACACGCTGTTGAGCAGCCGAGGAAAATACTCGGAATTCATTTCACACAATCCTCGGCTAACTTAAAACCACCGGTGAGCGGTGATTGTTGACTTGACCGGTCATGCATTGTCCACTTTTGGAGACTTGCCTGTATATTTCTGGGATCCTGTTGCAGCTTCTTCATAGTTTGAGGGCACATAACATCCAGACAATGTGATGTTCATTCTGTCCAGGCTGTCCAGTCCTCCTGAATCCAACAGAAAAGCCTACTCCATCACATGGAACACAGGAGACTGGAAAATGTCCTCTCCCGTTTCCTCTACAACTCCTCTGGAACCGTGTGAAGGACGCCTGTCGAGATGAAGCCCACTAACATGTTGCTGTGAAGTCAGAAACGCAGCCAAGCCCGTTGCCTTTGCTCCACTAAACTACCCCAGCGGTCCTCAGCCGCCTCAGCGCCTCTCAGCACCGTCAAGTCTGCGGCAAAAAACAAAACTTCCGCTTGGAAAACCAGCCTGTTCTTCAAAGTAAAAGTACTCATGAGGCCCACTCTGTATTCAAGCTTTTAATGTCAAACTAGTGTTGCATTTACTTGAGGAAAAAATATTGCCTGATTTTTATGAATTAATGAGATAATTATCTTATAATTATTCTGAGACAAGTTTTCATGGAAACCTGCCATGTTTTTCTGAATTCATTACAGTTATTCTGACATAATTATCTGGGTTCTGTCTCAATCTTCTTCTTTTCTGAATTCTGAACACAAGGAAACACTGGGAGCAACAGAACTGAAACAAAGTCCATTTCACACAAGTCAAATCAAGTCCAAAGACAGAACCATGACACAACTAGGGTGTCAACTAACTAGTGTATGATGCACATGAGATTCTGGTCAGCGCTGCTGTTATTTTTCAGCTAATGTGTTTATTTGTGAATTTCTTACAGCATATATTATTTTAATCAGCTATCTGTGAACTCTCATTAATATATTCTGCTAAATTTATCATTTTGTACTTCATGCATTGTTCTTCAAATGTATTATTCTTTTTGTATTTGTATTATTCTGTTTGTAATTGTATGATGCCATTGTAAAGAACTTTGTGACTTATGTTTGTGAAAAGCACTATACAAATGTACTATTCTTATTGTTATTGTTATTGTTATTCTTATTATTTACAGCTAACATAAACTAAGAATAGAATTGTGAATCATAATAAAGGTATTATACCAAGTGACTGTTGGTTACTTTGTATATTTTCTACATTCCTTGTTTACAGTGTTTATATTGCTCTGGGTACTGTTATCTGTATATACTGTTTATTGTGTAAATTGTGCTTCATATCTTGCTATCCACTTTGCTGCTGTGATGCGTGAAATTTCCCCACCGTGGGACTAATAAAGGAATATCTTATCTTATCTTATCTTATCTTATCTTATCTTAACACCTTTTGGTATAATACCTGTTGGTCAGCTGGGGATAGCCTAATGTAAAAGTGTTTCAGCTAGCAGCTGCAGCAAATCCTGTTGGTAAGAACAAAACCAAAATGACACAGGTAAGATGATGTTAGGACAATATGGCTTTAAATCCTATGTAAAATAAATATAAAAATATAAAAAATAAATATATATATAATATATATAAAAAAACATATGCCTGCACATGTACAATAATTTATAACAAGTAATGATTCATTTTGTTTTATGAAGTTTTGATCAATTTTAAATAAGGATAACAACTGACCCTGCCACTGTTAACTTGTAAAAGAAAAACCTGTTTGACTTCAAATTATGGCTTTATCTTTTCGTTTGACTCAAATATACATTATCAGTGGTTAATACAGTTACAAGTTATTCAGTTGAAAGTATCAGCATTCTTGGACAAACAGTTGCCATAACATCTGACCCCACTGTCCTCTATTTTATTTGACCCTCAGACAATTTTCAGGTTAGACTAGTGTGACAGGCAACTTTACAGAGACTCCACTTATAAATTGTAGGCCGAATCAGAATATAGTCCCGCACACAGCTGCAGCAATAATTCTATTATCAGCAAATTATTTAGTAACAATAATCACAAATAAAAGCTACCGATGTGCAATATATTAATAACAACACCAAATATTCAGCTAAATAAATTCCAAAATAGACACTGAATGGTATTAAAATTTTAAAAGTTTCAAAAAATGAAGCAGAAAAAGGAAGGCCAGATTTCCATACCTGGGCAATAGAAAACAATATCAGCTGGGAGATACATAATAAGCAAGGAAGTTTAATCTATCATCAAAGAAAAAAATAGCGATTTAAGAGCAAGGGGCCCAGGCCCCTGCGTGAAGAACTTAGTCTTAGACATGTTGTCTGATATTTGTTTTTAAGTAATGTTGTTGACATTTGGGGGCTTATACCGTTTGCTGACAGCTTGCCAGCCTGGTTGTGGCTGACAGTACAATACTTAAATACAATACTTCAATACTTGACTGACATGGTGTCAGTCAAGGTTAGGCGAGTGACTAAGCATCCAGCGCAGAGATGTCACAAAATTGAAATCAATAAGAAAAGAAAAAATAACATGCTGATCAGTGATGCTTTTATGTTTGTTTGCTATTTTCTTATCTTTCTTTCTTTCTTTCTTTTGCAGATTGGGTGTATCTGATGTTCTCTTCAATGCTTCTGGTGGCTTTATGGATGCAGGTTACCTCAACACAGCTCATTTTGAATGACAGTGTGGGAAACTTGACCAACCCAGGTGGAGGACGGAGGAACCAACAAGATAATTAATGAATGATTTAAAATCTAGTTGCCTAAATGACAAATGACAACCCACCAACTGCACCAGCAGTTGCTTTGTGTCTGAACAGCCCGAGTATCAGCCAACTACTACACACAGAGAAAAAGGTTCTTAATGGTTCTTTAGAAGACTGTGTGGTTCTGTGAAGAATTATCAACTACTAAAGAACCACTTCATTCAACCATATGAAAAAAAAATAGAATCAAAAAGGGTTCTTTGTTGAACCAGTTGGATACTCTATGGACTATGGTGAAAAGCAGTCTTTAGAGAACTCTTTTTTAAAGTTTGTGCAACCCTAAAGATCCATACCAGTGATCTTGCATGTTCAGCATATCTAAAGTGTATATACTTCACATCTCTGCTAATCTTTTCCCAAAGCAAGCAGTTGTATTATAGTTCTCTGATATCATTTTTAGGGCCCGAGCACTGGAACAGTGCGAAGCCCTATTGTTTTTGTAGTGTTTTTTCTTCTTCTTCTTCTTTTTATTATTATTACGTCTAAATAACCCTTAATTTGACCCTCTAAACATGCTCCAAAACTCACCAAATTCGGCACGCAGGCCAGGTCTGGCGAAAAATTTGATAAAATGGTCAAACAGACCCCCAAGGTGCAAAAATGGGCTCGGTAGCGCCACCTAGGTACACAAAGGCAGCCGCTGCAGCCCACAGGAATGTCATAGAAACACCAAACCAACGCCGAAATGTAGGTCTCATCAAGCCCTACAATTCACGCGCTGACACCCCCGACCTAAAACCAACAGGAAGTCCGCAATTTGCGTTGCAAAGTCACGTTCTCGCCCAAAATTCAGCCTTTGAACAAAATCTATCTCCTCCCAGGGCGTAAATGTCAGCGGCTTGAAAATTGCACAGATGACAGAGGACACAGTGCTGAACAAAAGTTCTGAAGGATTTTTTCATTACTCGTTTAGTTTGGATGTGATAACACCTCCAAGTCGGAGGGGCCAGAGCCAAAACCTCATTTTTTCCCATGGAGTTTGGTGTGAAGAGGCTGACACTTGGCACTAATTAAGCACCTGGAGTCTAAAGTAAAAGTCTGACAGCTTTGAAAACTATGCAGATGGAAAGAGGACAAAAATTCCTACAAAAATATGTAGTTTTGATGTAGATTGGACCAAGTTTGTGGGAGCTATGAAGAGTTTTCAAACATTTTTGACTCTGGTGTGCTCTGCTCTGCACTCTGCCTGGACATGTGACTCACTCTAGCTGCCTCAGGAATGCGCAATACACACCCATTGTAAGAGCTCAGAGGGAGCAGAAAACACTCTCAAACTAAAACTGCCATGACTCAAAAACGGTAAAAGATAGCAAAATCATGTAAATGGGAGATTTATAGATCCGAGTCTCGTGACTCATTTAAACTTTGAATCAAGTCTGTAACTCAAACTGTGACCGAGCTGTGACACCTCAAACAGGGGTGGGTTTTATGGATTTCTCCACTGGATTGAATGAGGATTTTTCTGTCTGCCTGCATTTTGGTGTGATCATGCCACAGCTGCCAGTACTCAAGTCAGTCACACACTAGGACATGCTAAGGGCGCCATCTGCTGGAGGGGCGCTGCTAGTGGTCAGAGGGGCACCAGCAGCGAATGTACTACCAGCGGGTTTTTGTTGGCGTTGTGTGTGTGTGTGTGTGTGTGTGTGTGTGTGTGTGTGTGTGTGTGTGTGTGTGTGTGTGTGTGTGTGTGTGCACGTGTGTGTGTGTGCACGTGCGTATGTGTGTGTGTGTGTGTGTGTGTTTGTGTGAGTGAGTGAGTGAGTGAGTGTGTGTGCCTGCATTTTGGTGTGATCATGCAGCAGCTGCCAGTAGTCCTGTCGGTCACACACTAGGACTTCCGCGGCCTTTCAAAATAAAAGCCCAACACTCTTTCACAATAAAAGCACCGAAAAATACCCTTAAAGCTGGAACACACGGACGAATTGTCTGCGCTTCGACAAGCGCGCCGTCCCCAACGTGCACGGGGGGGCGAGGGCCCGTCCAACGCTGCTTGCAGCTTTAATTTTCTTTCTTTCTTTCTTTCTTTTTTTAATTTTTAATTTTTAATTAATTAATTAATTAATTTATTTATTTTTTACATTTTTGGGTGTTATACTCCAGAAAGCTATTGCATTAACTGTAAAAACATTATTGCAATATCAGACAGAACATTTATTATAGGTTAATTCTTACATTATGGGCATTTTATTACATTTTTGATCAAGTGAAGTGAAACCTTTATTACATTTTCAGGAAATTATTACATCATTACATGCTACAACACATACAGGGAGACCTGGTATAGTTTTAAGTGTAAGAAATAGGCTAGTGATTATACTCACTGCACATGTTTGGTTGTCTTTGGGTATCGCTTTTCAAATCCCTTGAGAAAACAATCAGCGAAAGTGTTTTGTTTTGGGGAGTTTTTTTTTAAGGTAAAAATTTTACCTTTTTATAAGACATGTATCTTGGATGTCCTGAGTTCATATGTCTATGAATCCAAACCAATATTACTATGATCACTGTTTTATAAGCTAAAAATAGAAATGGCTAACATGTGAACAAGTTAACAGTTAAGCTATTTCACAGGCTGCAGACAGTGGGACATAGTGGGAAGGTAATATCTTGTGACAACCACCGTCTTGTGACTTAATTAAATTTATATACTGTTTTTAATGTAGCTATAAGTGAACAATTTCATTTGTATGGAAATACCTTGGTTCATTTTCAGACAATTTTGAGAACAAAGTAGTTATTGCTGAAGAATGGTGAGAGAATGGCCAGATGTCAAGAGCATCGCTGTGGTCTTTGAGTGAACTGCTTTGCCCCTGACATTGAAGAGTTTTTGCATTTTGCTCTTTCATTTAGATGGATAGGTTTTTTTTTCTTACACAGTGCTTGTGTGGATGGGATTTTTTTTTTTTTTTTTTTTTTAAGAACAAAGGAGGTAAAACATCATTTTAAAAAATATGTATGTGTGGACAAGGCTTAAGGGGGCAGACACAGGAGCAGACTGGCTAGGGAAGCTGAGTAGGTGGACTAGCATACTGGGCAATGAGACCCAGGTGAAAGCACTACACCATACAGGACTGCAGGGGGGAACAGTGATAGAGACACAACACCAGACAGGCAGAAACAGAAAAAACCCTAATCCAAAAACAGAGACCAAAAACACAACCATGACAGTTTCTAGTGAAATCAAACTATCTTTTGTTTTGCTGAGGACCCCCTAGAAGCCCTCCTTGGGGGTTCCTGGACCCTACTTTGAAAACTATTGTGCTAGATCTGAGCCTAATGCTGCATTCCTCTACTTCCATATGATATGATATTTTGATATGTTGTTTTGCTTTGATGGAAACCTCAGAGCAGTACCAATTTGTGGGCTTTCATTTTGAAGGCAAAAATCACATGAGTGGAAGTGATGTTTCTGTGGATTCCTGTTGACTTGACACAGCTTGTTGCTCTCATTACCCTGCCAGAGGCAATATTCCACCCATTGTGATAAGGACTACCTTTGGGAACTGAGGGCGGAGGCTGAGTTAGATCAGTCAGGCCTGGTGCCCTGACAGGCTTAGTCCAAACACTTCAAACAGAAAAATCCAGCCTACGTACATAAGAAACCAAACTGCCTGTATATAGCTCATGTTTTAGTTACAGATGCAGCACAGCAACCACACATGTTGACTTAAAGTAGAAGTATTTCATCTATTGGCAAAATAGTGGAAGTGTGGCTGGATTTCACTAGTGCCTGTCAACATTGCTAAAATACAGAATTGACAAAGTATACAAACAAATTTTCATAAATCAACGTCAAATCAGTCAGCATAGCAGGATACATACCACATTACAGTGATTTTCAAACTGTGGATTCTGGCCCGCAGTGGAGTCAGGTGGGTCATGGGAAAGCTGCATAATTTCAGTTTAAATTTCATTGTGTTTTATTAGCATAAGCGTTGACAGATGCATAGATATATGAGATTTACACACACAGAAATGCATTCTCTTCTTAATAATGGCAGGCAGAAGTTTTTAAAGCACGCGGTCTAGGCCACTTGTGGTAGATGACACAATTTTTACACCCACCATGCCCCATGAAAGCACTGTTGACTGTGATGCTCTGTGAAAGTGAGGATGACTCAATAGCAGTAACAGTTTTCTTGGCTTGGTGAGAAATTTTTAAAACTGAGCAGCTGATGAATTGCCTAAAATGTTCAACATAAGAATTATATACTCCACAATCAAATAAGGTATCAGGTAACAGTATAATGATTCATACATTTATTAGAGTAGCCAGAAGCACTGTGATTTCATTTATTTATTTATTGTTAGTTATAATTTTAGTTTTAAAGCTAAATATGCTGGTGCTGAATATGCTGGTGCTGATGCTGGTGCTGAAATACAGTGGACCTAAACCCACAAAATTATTATAACTAAAATTGTTAACAAAGTTTATGTGTCAGATACTTTATGTTTCTTTGTTGACAACCTAAATAGCCCTTTAAATAAAACATAACCCCACCCCCCACCCCCCACCCTCACTTATACATCCAGTATTCCTATTATGCGACTATGGAAAAATATGCAAATCACCATAAAATCTCACTGATTGGCCTAACATTGGAAATAAATATTAATTTTTGGTGTTTTAATGGCTGTATATTATTTCTAAGTACAGATTTTTGTTATTTATAACCGATGTGCTACAAAGTGTGTACAGGACATTGAAAACATATCATCATGTGAATTTCATGTTTACCCAGTAGTACCTATTACATTAGGAAAACTCATTAAATATGAAGCAAAAAAAAAATGATGTTAATCATTTATTTAGACATGTTAAACATTGGCTGGGGTCAAATTGATCCCAAACATAATAGGAGTGTTAAGAACTCATTTAAAGGACAGAACTAACACAAAGCTCTCCTTACAAAAAAGGCAGTGGCAGGTCAGTCTCAAATGGAATGCTGAGTGCGAGAAAATCTCAGGGCATGATCTTCAGGGTCTAACCCCTCATAAGTGCAGGTAAATAGCCTGGCACTTAACAAGCCAAATACAGTGGACCTAAACCCAGTCGTCTAGAGCCCCTTGTCTCACCATAGTTACCTCCACTAGCAGAGCTGGACGGAGGATATGTTTTAACCCTACTGTGTCCATTTGCTTGTCTGTTTGTTTGTAAGCAGTATTTCAAAAAGTTCTGAATGAATTTGTGCAAAACTTTGTGGAAAGGTTAGCCAGACTAGGGCTGGTCAGTGAGCATGGACTATCACAAAAGGCTCAGTATTTTGAGCAGTGTGCAGTTACTCCACACTGCTTTCCCACAATGCAGTGCAAAGGGACAAGCTACTCAATAGACAACAGCTGAAAGGAGAAGTTCATAAAAACAAAAATAAACTGAAATACCAGTTGAGATTCTTTTTTTATTATTTGAAACTGTGAGGCAGCAGAAGATGTCTAGATGTAGGTCACATGACATCAGATTCAGACACATTGCATCATTTCAGTTAGTAATAACAGAGCAATATGCTGAATTTCTAACACACTAACTGCCAAAATAGTTCACTGTGAAAATGAGTTTGCAACAGCTACTGTTTTGAATCAGTATACTGTGTGCTTTTGGGACATAGCTCAAGTGTCCATTAAACTGTGATCCCTTAATTGGATTAAGTGTGAAAGAGAAGAATTGGAACAAACCAGAGAGGGAATTCTTGAGTACTTGACTGAGGACAGCTAGCTTAAATGAATCAGTATAAGAGTATTTATTCACTACTTATGCAAAATCTGCTGCATGCACTTTTGGTATTCTCCATGGAGGAAAATGCTGAGTTTCTTCTTTTTGTGAACATTCATTTTCCTATGTTGACCCAAGACCAAAAACTATCTAGTTGCATCACGTCTCTTCCCCTCTCTTGAGAGCACATTTGTATTTCTGACATTGTGGCCATTTTTATGAAACGTCAGGAGACCAGACTTCTGCCAGATTTGTTTAATCACTGATATTCATCTCTTTCTTCATGTCTTGATGGTCAGTATCCACATCAGTTTCACACCCCTTTACATTGTTTCCTTTGTTTCACACTTCTCAGTCTCCATGTTTCATTCTCAATCCACAGCTCCCTCCACTTCCCACTGAACTGCTGTCTCTCGTCCCTCTTTGGAGGACACTTACAGAGTCAACAGCGTGTGAAGCTAGAGAAACTGAGAGATAAAAAGTCTGCTTTCCTCTTATCATCTCTACAGGGACTAGTGGTAATGATGGGATGAGGGGGAACGAAGAAGTCCCTCATGCTGCTCCACACTGTTTATGAGCAGCATAAATAGTCCAGATTGCTGCTGGTGTTGTGCCAACATAAACCCTACAGCCTTCACAGAGAGCAGCCCAGGCACTAACAAGAGTTTGGCTTCAACGACACAGACAACTGAAGTCATTTACCCTCAAAATGAATGTTGCAGTATTCCAGTATTACAGTTTATCCTTCAAACTACTGATGTAGAAACTCCATCACAACGAGGAACTACAGCAGCTATCCTGTATACAACAACATGTATGGATACAATGACATAAGAGAAGAACCAATGTTTTTCTTTTGCAGCTAAAAAGAGGCTGGCTGTCAGTGTGTGAGCAATGTTTTGGACACAAATGCTTGTGTGTTACGCACTTTGTATTATGGGGAACTGAGGTTTACTGTCGAGTATAACGCTTTAACACTTTAACACTTTAACAGGAAATTCCATGTTAACAGCAGTTTTTGCTCTAGAATTGAAATACGCCAGCTCTCAAATGGCCCTTATGATTGTTCTTGGGTGTGTTTTCTCTACAAATAGATATTATTCAACTTTCCACATCATGTGTTTTTGTAGTGCTTATAATTGTATGAAAAGGATGATAAATTATAATGTGCAAATTTTCATTAC
The DNA here is from genome assembly GCF_902150065.1 of Myripristis murdjan. Taxonomy (NCBI): domain Eukaryota; kingdom Metazoa; phylum Chordata; class Actinopteri; order Holocentriformes; family Holocentridae; genus Myripristis; species Myripristis murdjan. The sequence goes on along the minus strand of NC_043990.1, from coordinate 30,627,649 downwards.
TTTTTTAAAATTTTCATTACTCTTTTTTTGGTCATGTTGTCATGCCTTATTACTTGTATTTGTATTTTTATAATTTTAGATCCTTTCCTTTTCAGGCTATACGCTAATGTAAAGCAGTTTGCCTTGCAACAATCCTGTCTCTGAGCTCTGAAGGCAGTTCAATGTAATATACCACGAGTGGACTCTAATCAAGGTGTAGAAACATCTCAGCAACCATCAAGAGAAAGGAGGCACCTGAGCTAAATTTCAAGTGTACTTATGTCAGTGTGATATTTCAGTTTTTCCATTTTAATAAATTAGCAAAAATTTCAAAAATTTAGTTTTCACTTTGTCATTATGGGGTGTAAGTGTAGATTAATGAGAGAAAAAATATAAAAAATATAAACAATTGTAGCATCAGGCTGCATCATAACAAAAGTGAAAAAAGTGAAGCTGGTCTGAATACTTTCTGAATTAGGTATTTTAGTTATTTGGCCTTAGAAAACACAGCCCCTAAAACTATGTTTTACTACTGTTGGTGACTTACAGGAACTCTCAAATCTTAGTGGATGATGAAGATTGAACTCAAGATTACTACTAAATAATAAAATCCACATTTTTAACTGTGTTAGCCGGCACTGTTATCAAACAGTGCCGGCTCTACCTATGTTGGCGCTCTAGGCAAAATTACTCCCTTGCGCCCTGCCATGCCCCAACAGTATCCCACCAGTAAACAACCGTTGCCGGTGCCCCTCTGGCCACTAGCGGTGCCCCTCCAGCAGATGGTGCCCTAGGCAACTGCCTATACTGCCTATGCCAAAAGCCGGCCCTGTTATCAAACTTTTAAGATGGCATGAGCTTTTTATCTCCAGTGATTTGAAGTCTTCTTCATCTTCATCATGTTCATTTTTGGCCGCTTATCCTGAACCAGGTTGTGGTGGCAGCAGGCTGAGGATGTCAGCCCAGACAGTCTTTTCCAGGGCCACATCCACCAGCTCCTCCTGGGGGATTCCAAGGCAGGCATTCCCAGGCCAGCCAGGATACTTAATACCCCCAGTGTATCCTGGTCTGCCTTGTGGTCTCTTTCCAGGTGGTCATGCTCAGAACATCTCCACCAGGAGGTGACCAGTCCACCTCAGCTGGCTCCTTTCAATGCAGTGGAGCAGCAGTTCTACTCCAAGCTCCTTGCGGCTGTCCGAGCTCCTCACCCTATCCTTAAGGGTACGCCTGGCCACCCTGTAGAGGAAACTCATTTCCGCAGCACCGCTTGTATCCAAAATCTCATTCTTTCAGTCACGACCCAAAGGTTGTAACCATAGGTAAGAGTTGGAACAAAAATTAACCAGTAAATCGAAGAGCCTTGACATCTGGCTTAGCTCCTTCTTCACCATGACAGTCCGGTATAGCAACTGCATAAATGCTGTTGCTGTTTTTTTTTTTTTTATATATACCTTGTGTGAGCTGTGTATTTTCTTTTTATTTATTTTTTATGTACAACACTTTGGTCCACTGTGGTTTTTAAAGTGCTTTATAAATAAAGTTAGATTGGACTGGATTGGATATCTATCTATCTATCTATCTATCTATCTATCTATCTATCTATCTATCTATCTATCTATCTATCTATCCATCTATCTATCTATCTATCTAACATGTAGAGAAAAAAAATGAAAAAAATGACAATCTGGATTCTGCAAATCCTGATCTTACAGAACGTAATGATCCTGTCTGATAACGTTTTGAAAAAAATGATATCAAATCATCAAGATCAGTATGATACTGGATTGTGAAAAGAAGTTACAAAATCAATATATGAATGAATGAATGAAGATTTTATTTTCTTGTCATGAAAATAAACGTTTAGATGGGATTAGATGACACAATTTCAACAACATATAAGACGCAGATTGTGACAAACACTAAACAACACAACTTGGCCTACACCTACAACATATACATTTTTGATGGCCATACTGTAGCCAAATATTCTGCAATGGCAAATTTTTCCTTCTCAAATAAGCAAATACATACACACATACATACATACATACATACATACATACATTCCAGGTCTACCATCAAAAATGTATCAACATCATTCTGATGCAGAGTAAAAATTTGGGAAAGAATAAATTAATTAATAAGAATAAGCATTGAGCTTGTTTGGCTTTGTAGTTCCCTTTATAGCCACTTGATGGAGCCAGTGTGTGAAGTAAAAAAAAACAGATCATGCATATATAGTAGAAGCACCACCTCACAGCACATTAAATTCAAATCCATTTAATAAATGAATAGGCCAAAATGAAATAAAAAACAGATAAAATCTGCAGCTGTCTCCCTGTCTGTGACATAATTTACTGTTGAAAAACAAAAAAAAAGTTATTACCCTTCATGTGACTACCTTGATTTACTAATGGTTCAACACAACTAAACTGCTGCTTCACTGTAGGGAAATGAGTTCGTAACAGTGGCAAAAACAACATGATTCAGTTGGGAAGAAAGAAATACCATATATGCTCACAGCAAGAATATAAAAACAAGCAATAGAACCATAAAACATAATAGAAATAATAAACACAGGCTTATACTGTCAGCAATGTAAACGTTGATATATTCTTCATCCATCTCTTCTTCCTCTCCTTTTTTTAATTGTTACTATTATCTAGAATGATTGTAAATAAATTGATTGTAAATAAATAATAATAATAAAGATAAATTATGCCAGTAAGAAATCTTTCACAAAGAACTCAACGTTTCTTGTAGGTTTTGACTATATTGTGTTTTGGCAATAATTTCCTATGGGACAATACAAGAGACCATCTTCACCACTTGCATACGTATCTTCTCTATATCCTAGCCATGAAACAGAACCCTGCATATGTATGTTGTTGTATGTGTGGTCATGTTTTGCTGAGTACTGCCAAAAGGCATACTTTACACTGTCCTCACTCTAACATCACTTGTAATGGACACATTAAAAAACACATACTTTCACATGGGTTTCTTGTCTCTGATAACAAAACCCAAAAGCGCTAATATGCGCTTCATATAAAATATGAAAAAACATTATAAAGTGCGTCGAAAAGTTTTCTCTGCAATAGTTATAACACCATTATCAGTCTGTGTGTGCCCTATGTTATCTGTGTTTTGATTTCTGTGCTTACAACATCTCAGGGAGACCTCAGGGAGATAAGGACAAACTGGGACAAATGACAACAACAGAACGACAGAATATACTGACAGGTAATCTAAATGGTAGTGACACGCAGCATCCAGCCTTCTCGTCTGCAGCTGGATGACTTTCCAGGATGAGCAGGACAGTATAACCTACAAGACAGAAAGCACAACGAAAGCAAAAGGGGCAGAGGACTCTGGAACAATAAAATACTACAAAGACAACAAAGTGTCAATAGCCTGAGATATGCCAGTCAAGGCACAGCACCAGGATGAAGTGACTGACCACACCCAACAGACAGCGCTGTCCATGGTTCTGAAACAAGATTCAAGATTCAAGATTCAAGATTTATTCGTCACATGCATGAATGTACAGGTACAGCAGCAGTGAAATGTAATTGCAACAACTCCAGCACTGTGCAAGTAAAAAAAAAAAATAATAATAATTAAAAAAAAAATAATAATAACGATAATAATAATAAATAAATAAAATAAAATAAAAATAAAGATAAAATAGAAAGAATATATGACATTCCTATATACAATGAACAACCTGTATACAATATACAACAATATACAAAAAGTACAAATAAATAGGGGATAAGTACAAATGAGTAGAAGAACTGAGCTAGCTTCTGTTGCAAACTAGTGCTGACTGCCTTGCTAGCACATCAGTTCCAGTTGTCTAAAGCCGTTTCTTTGTGAAAAACCAAAACTAAACAAGCTTATAGACCCCATCAGCAGCAGTGGCCTTTTTTGGCAGCATTGTAGCTAGTCATTACTACTACTCTCTATTCAGTATATTATGAAGGTAACGTTAACTGATATTTCTTAGTATTTACATCTTCCAGTGGATTCGATCATTTGTGGCTTGCGCACTCTTTAAAAGCATAGCTAGCACATTACTCTACTGTACACCATGGTGAAACCTTGTTAGTGAATGGCTGCCATATTGTCAGTCAGTAACTATCAGTTACTGGAGTTGAGTGATAACAAATAAACAAACAAGTGTTAACCCAAAGTGGCTTGGAAGAATGTGTGCAGGTCTTACTGCAGGCAAGGCTAACAGACAACTGTGCCTTCACGATGATAACTGCTCTGCTTTAACCTAAGGAGACAGTATTTTGTATTGCCTCTTATGGACGATGGGTGGTAATAGCCAACCATTTGTTTTAGATACAGTGCTGTGTTGTCACATTGGGGTGAAAAGATGTTATGTTCAATGTCATGCTCCCCTGAGTTGGAGTTTCAGTCATTTGGACTAATCACTGTAGAAGTCCTATGAAAGAATTCAAGTGCATATGCAACATTCAGATTTAGAACTATTAGCCAACCTATGTAAACAACTTGCTATGTGATAGAATCATTTGCACCCTTTTCCTCAGAGTTTGGAAATGCTCTGGAAGTGCTACAAACATTTATTATAAAATGGAAAGAAAAAGAAATGGCGGCCTCTAACACTGTTGCCATGGGTACAGCCTATCCAATAAAATGTGTTTAGCTCTTCCTATTTGTCTCATTTGAGTTTAATGTTTTTGGTTTGTTCATATCAGGTTTTTTAAATAAAATTTTGCAATAAAATCTCTTTACAATGCAACACATAATGTTTTTAAATGAAATATCCATTCTTTTTATAGAATTTATTTTAGTTTCATATTTCATATTTATTTCATTCATGTTTCATTCTCCATGCCAGTTCCACCGCCTCACGCACATGACAAATCATCTCTGCAACACACCTGGACACAACATGAGTCACTAAATTGACTCTTCTTTGCTGCTACTGGCACCATCTCGCTCACTAGCTCCTCCAAACAGCATAAAAAGCACACAACGTCTCTCACAGCCTCCAGCATTCCTGTTGGGATTACTCCCAGATTGAATTTTAAATATTCCAAGTGTTCTGTACGGTCTCAGGTTGGTAGTATTAACCATCAAAACCTACTATATTGCATCATACTTCCCACTACAACATAATCCATTAAAGCCAAAATTGTCCCACTTAACGTGAGATCAGACTCCAATAAAACCTTTATTTTAAATTATGTTATCATTAGTGATGACCTTGATTTTTTTTTTTTTTTTTCATTATAACAGAAACATGGTTTAGACCCGGTGAACACAGCCAATTGAATCAGCTTTGTTCTCCTAATTATGAATTTTACAGTTCCCCAAAGACAAGTAGTCACAGAGGAGGTCTGGCAGTAGTTTTCAAAAATCACTTTAATAGTAACCTGATTTCTGATAATAATTCAGCAAATTTTTAATGATTTTTAAAATCAACTCTGTCATTCCAGTCCTCTGTATTGCTATTTATCAACTTTTAACTCTGTGTTTTTTCACTGAATTTCCAGAATTCTTAGCCTCTGTGGTTCTTGAGTATGATAACCTTATGATTGTTGGAGATTTTAATTTTCATGTTGTGTGACAACATAGTTTTTAAATTTACTGAGTCCTATGATTTTGTCCAACATGTGCATGGTCCGACCCAAAACTGTGGACACACATTAGACCTGGTGTTTACATAATGTTTTGACTCTGAACAGTCTCTATATTTCAATCTGGTTTCCGCAAACCACATAGCACAGAAACCGCCCTTGTCAGGGTCACAAATGACTTACTGATGGCTGCAGACTCTGGTGCATGTTCTGTGTTGTTATCACTTGACCTCAGTGAACCCAAAGTTTTCAAAAAGTCAACAGGTGGCCAGGCCTTTTCCTATTGGGCTCTGCTCTAATGGAATAACCACACTGGTGCCACCAGACAATCAGAGTCTGTTGAGTCCTTTATATCAAAACTTAAAACTCAGCTTTTTGCTTTAACTTACAATTAGCTGTCTTCCACTGAGTACTTCATCAGTTTGTGTGGCTCAGTGGGCTGGTTGTCAGTCTGGCACTTACCTGCCAACATAATTATAGATTATAGAGATCCATCATAGATTATAGAGATCTTATATTTTTCTCTCTCTCTCTGATGTGTGACTAACATCCCTCTTGTCTCGCTCCCATGTGTGTGAATGGTTTGATGTGGGTCTCCCCCTGTGTGCCTGTGTAGTCTATCCTCAATCCAGGTCTCCATGGTGATGGCGATTGTGTGGCTCAGGTTCCAGGCTGTTTTCCGGATGCACCTAAATGGAGCTTGGCATGCTTCTTGTCACACTCTTTATTTTCTGTATCTGATACCTTCTTGTCTTCTCCCCCGTGTGTGTGAATGGTTTGATGTGAGTCTACTGAGTGCTTGTGTAGTCTTTTCTCCATCTAGGTCTCCATGGTGTTGGTGTTGGTGGCTCAGATCCTAGGTTGCACCAGTACATCTGGCACCACTCTGCATCTGCCTCATCACATTGTTTATATACAGTATGAAGCCATAATAATTTTGTTATCCTGTCTCTGTGTTGTATTATGTAATTTGTGTTCTGCTCTGCGCAGACAACTTCATTGCATATCTGTCTGTCCTGGAGAGGGATCCCTCCTTTGTTGCTCTCCTGCCGTCTTCCTACCACAAAGATTAACTTTGGAACCGATTTTGTTCACACTGTACATGTTACCCTTGTATAAGATGCACATGACATGTTCACGTTGCTGCTTTTCAACTGAGGAATAGCTACAACTAGTCCAAAATTCATCAGCCAGTCTTTTGACCAAAACAAAGTAGTTTTCATATATTACTCCATTCCTGGCCTCACTGCATTAGCTACCAGTCTCTTTTACAGTTCATTTTAAAGTGCATTTAATGTGGATGATACACAGCTGTATCTGTTATTTTAACCCTTAGACACCAGTTGCTTCATTACGTAAGCTACATACTTGACAAACAGCTGGATGTCCCAAAACTTCTTAAAATTGAACTCTGATAAGACAGAAGTTCTCATCATTGGCTCTGCGCATGTCTCACAACAAATTCGACTACTCCTTGCCCCCCTCACTACCAGCATAAAGTCAGCCACAAAAAATCTGGGTGTTATCCTAGACTATAACTTGAATCTGGAGCAGCATGTACAGAAAGTAGTCCAGTCATGCTTTTATCAACTGAGGAATAGCTACAACTAGTCCAAAATTCATCAGCCAGACCAAAACAAAGCAGTTTTCATATATTACTCCAATCCTGGCCTCACTGCATTAGCTGCCAGTCTCTTTTACAATTCATTTTAAAGTGCATTTAATCACATACAAGTTTCTGGATGATCTGGGATAACCTGGATTGTAAAGCACTGTGTGCTTTACAATGATAAATTGATACAATTATACATTTATTATTAATTTATTAATATTTTTGCAATGATCAGGAGTATTGCTCCTAATTTCGTTGTACTTGTAATGACAACAAAGGCATTCTGTTCTATTATTCTATTTCAATATTTTAATTGAGTTCACAGCTTCCTTTTTGCCAATTTGTTTTACTAAAAACTCTGTAATTGTGGTAATTCCATGTCAATTTGGTGCCATTTAAAAATATCATGTGTCAATAACTTGAATTGTGATACTGGTCAGCTCCTGGTCAGCTCCTCAAGTGCATTTAGGTAGAGAAAACATCACAACATCCTGTACAGACACACATAGCAAACATTAAAAGAAGGCAATTTCTGTTGCCTGTCTTGAGTCTGAGAATGACTGCCCAAATTGTATTTAATGAGATTTATACTGCATGTTTCACATTCTAGTGATTTATTAAACAAAATATTCACACCTTAAAGTCTTGGTCCAGCCTTGCTGACAGCTGACTGGGGGCAGTGCGGCTGGTCAAGGCATGGCCACAGCTGGCCCATCAGGCAGCAGGGGAGGGGAGGGCGGACAGCCAGCGGCCCTCTGTTCAAATGAATATCAATCATGCCTCCCAGGCTGAACGCCCTCCCCTCTGACATCCAGGGGCTGTGATTGGCTCATAGGAGACCAACCTGCCAGTGCCCGGTGAAAGCTGCTGCATCAATGTCCATTCGCCGAAAACAATGATGCTGAATAACTAATGTATGCTTTCCAGGGTGAGGTGTCATCCTCTCACTATTCTTAGAGTGGCTTTGGACGTGACCGGCAGCCTTCCATGGGCCAAATGCTGGGCCAGAGAATTTAAAGAACGGCAATGTTGTAGAAAAAAGGATATCCCATTTTAGCTTTATCACCAAAGAATATAGATAAGAAGCTAATAGAAAATAGAGCACATTCTCTTCTGGAATACTTTTTTTTCCATCTGTTTGATTTTTGAATTGTCTAAGGGAAAGAAGCTTTACTACCAAGGAGTCTGGATTGTAAAAGACCAAAATGGAACCAAGAGTTCTACTCACCTGCTTAGTGGCTTTCATCTGTTTCAGTAAGTATGGTGTACAATATTTTGACATCAGTGAGCTGATATGGCTTGATATGGATGAGAGAGTAAATGTGCCAGTTAAGTTCAGGGTGGTTGGATGTAACCTCAAATGGTTGAGTTCATGCTAAGTGCCTGTACTCATCAAGTAGTAGAACTTCTCAGCTAAATTTCATGTTTTGCTGCTATATTGCATATTAAGTATGCCTGATTCTCTCTGTTGTGCTATGCCAAAACCTAACTTACAAGTCCAATTTCAGCTGATATTTTCACACTATTGAATGCAGTGTGTCCACTGCATTCAGTAGTGTGGAAATTATTATGCAAATTCACTGTCAATGTGTCACTTTCTCCCCTTTGAAACAGTGAAAGTAAGATATTGAATGGGGAGGAGGGGGTGGGATGACTCTTCAGCTCTATCAGCTAATTACTTGGCTGAAAATAGTAATAGACATGGCTGATAAGTTTAATTAATGAGCCAGTTAACATGCCTAAACATAAGACGCTTACACTTGTATTCCATTATAGAGTTCAATTTGATTGATCTGATAATTTAATGCATCAGGGTATTAGTTTTATTATTCAGCTCATATAGGCCATGCTGCACAGCAATGTTAGTTTTATTTGGGCTTCCTTTCTCTTCCTCTTTCTCTTTCTCTTTTTCTGTAGCCAACATTCATTTTTATCCATATTTTAATTATGCCTCTTCTCTTAAGAATTTGAAGCCTCAAGGTCAACATCAAGTTTTAAGTTGCTACTAGGCATTATTGCCAAATGTAAATCTTCAAAAAGTTTAAGAAGGGAAGTTCTTATTTTATTTCAAGGGGAAAAATCAAACATGCTCAGTTTTTTGTTTTTTGTTTTTTGTTTTTTTTTTCATGACAAAGGGTAGAATCCAGATGGTGTGGAAGAGTCTCCATCTTGAGACCAGTGTGAGAGGCTGGGGTTAGCAACCTTTCACCTTATAGGGGGAGGGGGAGGCTCTGGGTTGCCCTGGTCAGTGGAGCAGTTGGTGGAGGGGGAGCCAGAAAAAAAAATAGGGAGACAATCATGTTCCCCCCCTCACCACCCTCCACCCACACCCTTCAGTGACCTGACCCTCACACCCTCATCTCCATAACACTACCCGCTTGTCCCCTCCAGTCTGGCCTCAGATTGAGACCTTATTAAAGATGTGTGTGTGTGTGTGTGTGTGTGTGTGTGTATGTTTATGTCCAGGGTAATCTCCCTACAGCTGTCCGTGACCTTGTCCTTAACAACCCCCTCCTGCAGGCCTGCCTTCTTTCCCTCTTTTTCTCTCTTACACACACACACACACACACACACACACACACACAATGTCCAGGGTGAGATAACTTGAAAAGACACCCCTTGGTTTAATCCACAGTGGGACACAATGGATCTGTGGTGGTCGGTGTTTCCTCCAGTGTGATGGAGCAGAAGCTAATAGCTCAATCTCTGGAGGGTTTATGTTCATGCTGAGGGGATTTGAACCCTGTATGTATACCACTGTGGGACTTTCTTGTCCCAGCCTGAATCCAACAACCAAGGTTCTGAGTCAATGTATTTTCTTGCTCTATTCCCAAAGTAACTTTTGAATGCAGGAGTAACCTGGAGCAAGGGTTCCCAAACCTTTTCATGCCCTGACCCAGGGGTAGAAGCATTATTTGTCTCAAGATCCACTAATTATTGTGTGAGGCAAAATAAAGTTGTCAAAAAAGTAGTTAATCTATGAAACCAATGAAATGCATCATTATCTATCTAGTATCTATGCTGGGGCCCCATAGTGGGTCTGGACCCATAATTTGAAAAACACTAAACTAAAGATCAGAGAAGTGTTTGTGGGTTGAAATCCCTAGATCAGGTGGGACAATGTGAGCAGGAAATGAGTAACTCTCTCCCTTCTCAGTGATTGCTGTTGAAATGCCCTTGAAGCCCCAGCTGTTCCAGTACAATAAGTTATAGCTAAATCTAAAACTAAACCTGAATCCAAGTCCTGACCACTAGCTACTTCATGAAGGATCAAATGACTATTTGAAGGCCTTTAACACATAAACTGATTGCCAATAGCACAGAACAGGAGAACACACACACACACACACACACACACACACACACACACACACACACACACACACACACACACACACACACACACACACACACACACACACAGAAGTGACCACTCAGTTCAATTCAAAGGTGCAGTATCAGCATGACAGCACTTTTATTGCCAAGTACAATCATACAATAATAATGATGATAATAACAAAACAATAATAGAATAAAACATAGGACCTGACAAAACAAAGCATACAGTGAATTCAGTAAAACTTAAAATGAACTGTACAATAAATCAGTAAAATATTAGTCGTTAAAGATGGATAAGAAACTACAGGAAACCCTTCTTGTAAAGGTAGTGTTTGAGGAGTGATTTCAAAGAAGATACAGAATTTGTTAACCAAAGGCAGGGTGTTCCACAGCTGCAAGGCTCTAAATATAAGACAAATGGGAAAATAGACACCCTGATAAGCTACCTGCCAGCTTGACAAATAGGGGTCCCAAACATTGTGCTCACTTATTTACACGTATATATTCACAATTCAATATATTCAAATTTATTTGAATTCAGTATTCAGTCAGGAAGTACAGCTCAGTCTCAGGCACATTCATTTCACATTGACCACATATCCTGTCTTCTCTTGGGAGCCATACTTTTTGACATTCTCCCTTTTCCTTTTCTGTGGCTGTCTGTTGTGAGCCTGTACCCGGTTGCTATCTTCCTGGAGATAAGATAATCTGCTCACGTGTTCCATTTTTTTAGGGACAGATAACTTTGCTGTCTGGGAATTTGGTGGTCTCTTTCCAATAGTTGAGGTATTTGTCTTTTAGTTTGATGATCATTTGGTTGAGTGTTGTTCAGGGGTTTTGATGTCAGCTCAAAGACTAGCTGGCACATTGACAGCTTGTATGTCGACCATGATAGTTTTCATAGCTTTACCTGAAAAGTGGTTTAAGCTACTACTCTACTTCTGTTATTTATTTATTCATTTATTTAATTTATTTATCACAACAGATATAGTTGATGCTGTCAGTAGCACCTTCGGTGATGCACATGTTCCACACCAGCAGTCAATATCACATCCATCAAGCACCCCATGGAGCATCGGTCTTGGTGTGGGAGTTTATCAATATACCTGGTTGTTTAATCCCACCACCCTGACCAAGCCTCACTGTCAGACATCCTTTCTTTTAATTAAAGCTGCAACAGTTCCCACTATTTACATGGTTTGTGAAGTAATCTGGACCAACAGTTTAATTCTCAGCACGCACTTAACCCTACAATGCCTGACCCAAAAATCATCCATGAATGCATGCAGTAGGGGTCCAAATTCCCCCTATTGAAATGAATGGTTTCTTCCTTGTAAACATGACATGTTTTCCTCTTTATCTTCAACTTCATGAGTTAAATTAAGAATTTGATCATACACAAATTTCAGTCATGTTTGTTTCTCACTTCCAATGAACATTTAAATTTAAATATATTTATTTATTCATTCATTCATATATTGTTTGTTTCTTTATTAGTTCCATCTATCAATCCAACAATCAGTTATTCAATACCACATCTAACAGTGATAAAGTACGGAGCAGTTAATTCACAATCAAAAGGTCTAGCAAATTACTAATATTAGCTACAATTAGAGTAGCCCATCTAAATATCTAGATGATGGAAAATAAATCTCTGAGTCTATCATTCTGTTGTTAGTCTGTTGTATGTACCATCTCTAACTATAATATAGGAAGGAGAAAGATTCAGTTCATTTTCTAATTCATAAAATTTACCTGCTAAGAGTAAGGTAATATCTTTAGAACATCTGAATATCATAAATAATAATTTCAAAGGATTTTTTTATTTTTTTTTTATTTTTTTTTTTTACTAAATTAAACTTTAAAAGTTAATTCTGTGAGGATCATAGACACAAATTTTGAGGAATACAATGCATATGATGGAATCAAATGTTTTCACTGATAAAATATTGCATAAAAACACTAAAGTTTCAATTAAATTTTCAATTTCAAGGGTTAAAGGATCGCTAAACAATTTTAGATCATACAAATTAGTTTAGATATATATATATATATATATATATATAAAAGCTATTTATTTCATATGAACATCCCATATGAGACAAACATTTGGTAAGTGGGATATTCACCCTCATATCAGTTACCCAATAGGATATTAGAGCAATGCAATAGAGCAATGAAGCATACATGTTTCTATCAATACAGGTAGCTTAGGTGTTCACTGGAGGGTAAATTTCTCCAACAAACCATTGGAACTACAGAACTGGTGAATGTATTAAGACTGCATACCCAGTGATACAATAAGAAGAAGAAACTGCATCGTGCTCCTTCAGAGTTACAGTCCATATAACAGTGGTTTGTTGGAAATAAACAGAAGAACAACTGGGTTGTTGGTTTGCATGAGCACCAGTAGACACCAAGGTTGAACAGACAAAGAACAGAGCTCTAAATACAGAAGCTCAAACTGTAGACACACTGACAACAAAGGTATAATGAAAAATACAAGCATTACCACTTTAATCGTTGTATCCACTGTGTGACTAAATAGGAGGGGCATTTTTAAATGACATTTAAATGACAAGGGCTTGGCATTAGTGGAGCTGCAGTAGAGTGAACCTGAGGAGTGGTGAACCTTATGACTTATATAATATCAGCTGCAACCTTACAAGATAGATTGGCCACTAAGTGTGCACACTCTGAGAAATTCAACAGTCTCATCTAATACGAAGCAAAGATGTAAGAGCCTATTGCTAATAAATGCCCTGTGGCCATATCATCGTCTTCTAGCACTGATTTCCCCCCCCCCTTTTAGCTTGTATACTATACTCCAAAGGTACTTATGAAAATATCTAAAGTGCAAACAACTTGTAGAGAATCTGAAAGGGCTCACAGGTTCACAACATCATCTACCTGGTCAGAGGCCCAGCCTCTATACGGCAGATTCGACATTACGTTACATCTTGTGGGGGCTGAGTGGACTGTCAGGGTTTTTATTTGAATGCGACTTCCCTAATAAGAGTTGTAGTGCCCCTTCTGTAGGCTGACACCAGAGTGATTAAAACTGCAGGTCAAACAGGGAGGCCTTTTCTCCATGATTTCCATCATCGTCATCTTGATATTATTACTTATTGATCTGCATGGCTAGTTGGGACCTTGGTTTTGGCCTTTTTCAACTGATGTTATCAGAAACTTGCATCATTGAATGCCCCATCTCCCAAGGCAGATGCAGCATTTGTGAAATTGGTCAATGCATATGCAGGTATTATTGATAGGTTAAGAAAATGAGAAGTAATGTTGGAGAGACCAGTTTTTCACAATGAGTCTACATTCAGTTGATCAACAAATTAGTGGATCAAGTAGGTCTGAAGGTTTGTGTCAACTAAATCAGTGGTTTAAAAAAAAAAAAAAAAAAAAAAAAGCCAGCCCCCTTGCAGGCACAACAATAGCATGCTTGCGTTGTGTAGCAGAAGGAACTTGCTGCCTCAGAGCAGGGAGAAGAGTTTAACTTCCATTAGGTGGACAAAGGGGAAGCCCCGGGGCAATAGGCTTCACGCCTGCTCAGCCATTCCCATTTTCCAGCCCAGACCCTTAACTGTGGTCAGACCATTGTTTAAAATGCACCCCCTCCTTCTGTAATGGATATAAAAGGAGATGAGGAGGGAGGGAGAAAGGAGAAGGGGGAAAATTAGAGCTGCATATGTACTGGTCATGCTGCACAATGGGCACCCAAGCTATTCTGAAAGTCTGTGTGTTTTTATGTGCCAACATGTACACCTAATATTTATATGCCTTACACCCAATATGCACTGCTTCCATAAAATATCAAACTTTATAACAAAATAATGCTAGAATTTTCAGACTGTACAGTTTTATATTTCTCATATGATTCTTCATAACATGAAGGAAAAAAAAACTGTGCAAAAGGTTCCTTAGATAATTTAATAACGATATTATGGTCATTCTTTGCTCAAATGTGCCCACTGCTGCCTAGCATGCACTCAAAACAGAGATATGTAAAGGGGTGGAGAGTGGAGAAAGGAGAAGAAATTAGTGAAAGGATTTGGATATGCTTGTCTTATCCCTGGAGCCCAAGACAACCCCCCCTTTTCACTCTCTCTCTTCTCATTATATATCCCTTTCTGGGAGGGGTTGCAGTCACAATAAGCTGTGAACTTTAGGGGCGGCAGTCTGGTAAACAATGGTAATGGAGGGCTGGGGGAGGACCGGTGACGGGACACAAGCTGTCCCCACTCCCCTCCTCCTCCTCTATCCATCCGTCCATCTTCCTCTCCTCCAACTCTCTCATGACCCCCTTGAGGCCAGGGGTTATAGCCACAAGGTACTGGTGTGTGGGTCACCGGACAACCCCCTCCCTAAGTGAAAATCTCATTATAGTCCTACCCCCTACACTGAAAAGTGTTTCATCCCCAGTACTATGCACTCAATCACATCCCATGGAGTTTCAGCAAACTGGAACTTGTCATCTGCTGCTCAAGACTGGGTTTACTTCAAAGGTTTTAATCAGATATCCTTTAACCTTGACATTCTGTATTCACCCTTCATACATACTAATGCTGATAGACTTGCTAACTTGGAGACTTTAGTCTAGACTCAATGTATTTGGGACATAAAAGAAGAGTATCCCTCATTTATTCCTTGTCAACGCTAATGTGTCCAGGTAGAAATTTCAGTAGCTAATTAACAACAGCTATTGAGAGATGTACTGATATGGTATGCAGAGTTTGGCTTTAACCCTTGCAAATTTTGTGGAACACATGGAATAATGTGATAAGTAACCCAGTGGTTCTCAGTCATGCACCACTGTGACTCAAGAACGACAAAAGTGATGACAGCCACAATCTAAAGAAAATTCATTTAGGTGCTCAATCAAAAACAGCTGTCCAAACATGAAAAAATAGGCCAAAGAGCTCCCATTTTGATGTACTTTACTATGAGTGACATTTTGAGCAACAATGTCACATGCTTTTTCCCTGGCATTACAGCTATATTAAAGATGGCTCAAAACGTACATAGCACATGCTTTAATAGTTCGATGGTACATTAATTAAAGCTGAAAGTGTGTCTAAAGCCTTGCAGGTTGCAACAGCATACGTTTGATAACTGTGGGTGTAGTATGTGATGCATGTCCCCCCTTGGGACCCTTGAATTTCATTGACAACCTTGAGGGACAGGACTGTGTCGGTGTTCTGGGCTCTATCAGTTCATCCAGACACAGCGGACTGGAGGACCCACAGTCCTCCCTGCTTGCTACATCTGCTGGGTGAGAGTCCACTCATTACAAGGGGTGCAGATGTTCATTTTCTGATGTGACAGATGAGAAAACTGATGATAGGGATTACTTGATGGAGGAAGGACTATGCTGTCTTTTCAGGTTATGGGAAAGCAGCATGGCTGTATCTTATTCTTGGCAGGGAGGAAACTGTCATCTGATGGGCTATTATAGAACCTGAAACAGCCATTCAGTCAAGCATGTTGTCAGCCCTCTGTTTTCCCTGTACACTGTCAAGAGGAAATGCAGCTGAACAATATGTCATGTGGCCATCTTTGTACATACTTTACAATACAATCAGGAAAGTCTCAATTCATTTCATACCATTTATCTGACATACGCACAGAGAATGAAGCCATACAATATATAACTGGTGTGAAAGATCCCATTTTATGTATGTCTCCACTGATTTGATCTGTTTTATTTAGAGGGCATAAATTTGTACATAAGTTAGATGAAGTAGAACCTGGTGAAATTGTTAACTGTTTTTGTGGTGAAGCCGAAGACAATTTTCTACTTTGTGGACAATAAATTTCCCAACTTCTTTCTCTATAAGCCGCTCTAACCAGTCAGCCCACTTAGGGCTAACAGATCAGCAGTAAGACAAAACCATTCCCTAAGAAACCTGAAGGTAACACTTAATAATACTGTCCCTCAACAAATGATTCAAAGACATTCATACATATTTAATAGATTATCATTATAAAGTGGTTATAAATATATGTGACGCTTCACAGATAATTAGTGTTGGGTTTAGGGTTAGAGAAAGTTAAAGATAGTTACTTACATGTAATTAATATATGTACAAATATTTCAATAAAGCAAGCACTTAACATTTATAAATGAAGCAATAATCACTTGTACATGTTTACATATTTGTAAACAGTTTACATACATTTATGAACATATTTGTAAGTACTTAAAAGTGTCAAAATGATCATCTAAATATTTATAATTGCCTTGTAAGTCATTTGTTAAGGAACATTATGTGTTACAAACCTAAACATGGAGGAGAGAGATGTCTCAGGTCATTTAGAGATCAGTGGAGATATATGGTGTGCTGACAAAGACAAGGAGGTACAAATCATTAGTATTAACATCAAATGTCCTTTATAGGAGGGGAATGAACTTTACTAAGAACAGAAATATCACAGAAACCTCTGGAATGAATACAAAGTCAAGTTCACCTACAGGCTGCTCAGTAGTGGATGTGATGTTCTGACTGTGTTTGGGAGTTAGTTGGTGGGACAACTAAAACTACTCTCTTAACCTTCCCTAACTGAGTAGTATGAGCTGAGCAGGATGGTGTTGGTGGGGGTAGGGTGAGTAACATTGGGCTAACAGATGACAAAAGCTCACATTGAACTTGAATGCATCATGCAGGTTCAAGGCCAGTTTGTGATTGTTACTGCAATTTTCCTGTCTCCCCTTCAGCAGCTGGGTTGTAAGAGACAATGGCTATTCCAAGGGGTCAGGGTGGGGCACTTTGAATTGGGGGATATTCACCCCAAAAATGGGGACGACTGGGAGTGTCACTTAGGTCAATGTGACGATGGAACAAGGGCAAAGACAGAGCAATCCAGTGGCATGGGAAAGTCACCTCGGAGATGGGACTGAAAAGAGGGCTGGGGATGGGAGGGGTGGAGGGTATGCATAAGAAGGGGCAGATGGTGCCCTTTGAGTTTAGGGTGTATGGTGGTTGATGGGAGTTTTTACAGAGGTTACAGGGGGTTGGGTGGAAGTAAGCATCATCACAACGCTATTGTTGCTATTTGCCGCTGCTTCAGTAGAGGCTCTCCTAACTTGACTCCAGCAACTCTTGGAAGTGTATTGTTGTTGCACTGGCTCGATGGCTCGCTGGCATTCAGCCTCCATTGTGGTTGGTTTTCAGTGAAAGCGTTGGAGGTTGCGAAATCCACTGAGCTATCAATCAAATGAGATGGTTTTTGGTGTCAAGTGAAGATTTTTTGTACAAAGTATGCCCCCAGGCTTTGTGTCCATCAGAGAGGTTTCCTGTGGTGTTGTGTCTCAACATTAAGTAACTAACAGATATGGGACGCCATGGAACCATTGGGTGTTAGTGGCTTTAAGATGGAAAATAGCCTGCACTTTCTACTATCCATTCTTCATTCACACAAAGGATATTTTGAAAACATGGCTATTAGAATAGTGCTAGACATGAAAAACTGGTTGATAAAGGCTGTAGACAGTGCTAACATCATCATACATATTGTCCTAAAATTGGTACAACTGCAAATCCAATGGATTTTTGTAGACAGAATCATTTTACAAGCAGTATCAGCATAAATCTAATTAGATTTCTGAATATGAGTTCTCCAGTGGATTATGTAACCACTTTTAATGTTGAGCAGCATATATTTGACATATTACATATTGACAGTGCTGTTTATACGTGCATCTGCTAACCAGTTCCTTCCTCCCATTTCCAGATGCCTGCCTGGCCTCAGAGCTGGCCTTCCTATTGGAGCCCAATGATGTGATTGCGGTGAGAGATCGCCCGCTGATGTTGGACTGTCGGGTGCAGGGCGAGGGACCCATCATGGTAAGATGGCGTAGAAACGGGGTGCCCGTGCCCACCAGCCAGCGGGTTCAAGTGCTGGCAAATGGAACACTCCTCATCCAGAGCTTTCAGAAACGAAGAGACGGGAATGACCCGGATGTGGGCGAGTATGACTGCGCTGCCCAAAATCGATATGGCATGCTGGTCAGCCGTAAGGCCAAAGTCCAGCTGGCATGTAAGTGTGACACTTTGTGGAGCTGTACTTACACTGGTAAACAGGTGCTTTGGAGCTGTAGCTCTACAAACATTTCTTGGAGGCTAAGTCATAGCATAAGTCAGCTAAGTGCCACATTGAAATATATACTCAAAATATATATATCAATTGTAGCCTAATTATCTCTCTCTCATTCTTTTATTATCATTGCATTTGCAGCGATGGAAAGCCTGGAGATTTGCTGTAGGCTAGCATGAATTTGGAAGAAGTTGGAAGTTTAGCAAAATTGACTAAGTTTCTTAGGGCCTTTTCATATCCAAAAGTCCAAATCAAGGGCCAAACCTTGGTTCATGTTTTTGTTACATTGGATAGATTTGATCATGTTAGTTTTGGTGTCACATTGCACTTATGTGAGAGCACTAAAGTACGCTACATGACATACCTATGTCCTGTTGTCATCACCTATGTTTGGTGTATGGCTTTGTTTTCCTAGAAACCTAGAAAAATGAAGAGATTAATATTGTTGCCACTATACCAAGATTATTATGGCATTACTACCAGTATTACCTTCAAGTGCAATACCCGGTATTAACTCAAATTTTCTACAAGGCTGCCACTTTGATGCAGAAGTTTCTGAATGCTTGAAAATGTTGGGTTTATTTTGCCCAATTACATACAGCTCCACAATGGATGCATACCACTTTAATTGGTCCCAAAGTCTGAACCATCCAAAAAATGCTTTCACACTAGAAAGCAAGCAAACCATGCTTCAGTTTTTTTTATTTATTTTGTTTGGTTCAGATCAAACAAAAAAGGCCAAAAGTCCAGACCAAACAAAGTAGGTGTGAGAGGTCGATCAATATTGGCCACCTGCTCATAATAACGGAGCTTCAGTGTGACATTTCTTGGCCAGAGGAGAAAAAAAGTGGTTCTTGAGGCTTTTCAACTGAACCAGTGAGATTATTTCTGCCTTCAAGGAATGTTTGTAGAACTAAAACTGTAATGTGATAGTTTGGAGTGGGCCCTGGTGTGGAATGGTTTAAGATGGATGCTATCACAAACAAAGGACTATCACAATGTCATCATGCTTCTCACAATTACAAGCTCTTTTCCAGTTGCAACTTGCAGGGGCGATTACCAGTTTTATGCCTCATTATTCCCATAACCTTTTATGGGTACAGAACTCTTGAAATCAGCACAGCAAATTTGACAGCAAATTTGACAGCAATTCTTGTTTTGCTGTCCTTTTTTTTTTTTTAAGCTTTAGTAAAACGCTGTCTGAGGAAGGTCAATGTACAGCAATTGCATAAATAAAATGTTATAGTGCAGATGGTGTGGGAGTGTACCCCTTATTTGCAAATTTCTGCTATTCTTCCAGCACCTGCCATTCAGGTGTGCATAAGAAGCTTTAAGCTTCAGTAAAATGAAATTCAAAGTTGATAGACTGTAGTTCTGATTTATTGTAGAGGCTCAGTAGAAAAAAAAAATAAAAAGATTTAAAAAAAAAATAATAATAATAATAATAATAAAGTGATATTGGTGTGTTTATATGGATTCCTGTTTAGGGTACATACTGTATATGCTAAGATGTATTATAGAAATGGTTTGAAGGTTTTTTTTTATTTTATTATTATTTTTTTTATTGCCATTAAGTGAACATTTCATTCCCATGATACCTCAATGATATCCTATCAGAAAAGAAAAAAAAAAACATCTACATATAAAATACATGTCATGTTACTTTGGAAAATTCTTAGAGACAGTATTTATTGATTAGCCTCCAAAATGTCACATGTCATATGCATGTCACACAGTTTTCTTTCTTTCTTTCTATCTTTCTTACTTTCTTTCTTTCTTTCTTTTATTTGTGTAATGGCCATTATTTTTCTGCATACGTCATCCCACACAGTTACAAACAGAGGTAACCACATATTAATGGTTCCACATGAAAGTGATAAGATAAGAGATGGCTGCCATACACTACAGTCTCGTCCTCCTGCTTACTTAAAGATTAACACTTTGGTCATTTCCCAGGCCAGTTTTATATAGATGTTCATGCATTACTAAGAGGTCATAAAATAGCTCCGGGGCGAAAGAATTGGCTTCAGTCTTGCCCACAGATAGTCACTGCATGTTGTCTCATTTCTGTCAAAACATCCCATAGTTTCTGTTATAAATGATGCTTCACATGGCGAACACTTCTGTCCTATACCTGGCAACCAAAGACCCCCTCTGTCTCTTTCATCTTTTGTGTGTTTTAAGAAGGAATGGACAACCCACACAGTGAACTCATGACTCGTTGGCACACAATTTATCTCAATTATAGTAGTTTTTCATTACATAAAACCAATAAAACACATGTACTGCTACTGTCACATACAGTACAGTATGTGGCCACATTTACTGAGTACATACATACACACACACACACACACACACACACACACACACACACACACACACACACACACACACACACGCATGCACACACGCACGCACACACATATACACGTGTACACATGTACACGCAATCCTGTTCCCTAGAACACAACCCTCTACTTACCACTCCTTACCCTTTACTTTGGCCCAATAAAACCAAGGGTTTATGGGTAATGCAGGAGAATTATGGTTATCTCTAGGTGGTCTTCCCTAAATGCAAAGAGTTGCCATAGTGACAGTCTTTTTTGCAGACCGTTCCGTTAATATACAACCTTATTGATTATAGCCACAATGTTAATAGCAATCCTTGTGTGTGTGTGTGTCTCTCTCTCTCTCTCTCTCTCTCTCTCTCTCTCTCTCTCTCTCTCTCTCTCTCTCTCTCTCTCTCTCTCTCTCTCTCTCTCTCTCTCTCTCTCTGTGTGTGTGTGTGTGTGTGTGTGTGTGAGTGAGTTGTATGTTTTTTGATGCTATTCCTCCCTCTCACTGGGAATCACACCACCCTTAGCATTTGAACATACAAGACAAGGAAACCACGTTTGACAGCGTGGGTGCCCATTCTTGAGATGTAATATCTATTATTCTGTTATTAATGGGATAGTTCACATTTTGAAAAAACGTGACATTATTTCACTTCTCCTCCAGCTGTTATGTAGAACAGAAGTGCTGCTATTGTCCTCTCATTACTCCTCTCGTTACATAGTGCATGTGTCATTTTACCCTTGTTAAATTATCATAAATCACAAATAAAGCAAAAGTAAGTATATGTATAATGAGTTTAACTATTTGATTGGAATGAAATCTCCTTTATTTATCTAGAAAATACTGAAAAAAAAAAATATTTGGGCAATGAAGATGCTTTTTTGTCTGGTATTTGTAAGCTGTAAGTATTTCTAAGTTGTTACTTCTAAGTATTTTGAAACTTGTTTTACAGTTACTTTTTTTAATATATTTACTTTGTCTTGTTTTGTTTACTGCTCTAATTTTGTTTGAAATTTCTCACCCTTAAAAAACACACAAAAGAAAATGAAGGCAAGGCAGGAAACAAAGGGGCTTTAGGGGAAATATGATCACAATTAATTTGACGATATATTGACGTTTAAAAATGTTATCACCTGATATATTGTCTATTAAAACCCATGATTGTATGATTTGTTCCTCAGCACTTCCTAAGTTCCACACCCACCCAGAGTCCATGTGGGTGGATGAGGGAGGTGTGGCTCGTTTCCAGTGTCAGATCAATGGCATACCTGAGGCCAATATCACCTGGGAGAGAGACCGGACAGCACTTAGCACTTCTAACAGCAGGTACCGTCACACAAATACACACACAGAAAAAGTAAAGTACGTTTTTTTTTAGATTGGTCCCTAATTTCTAGTTTTGAATGCAAATGGACGTGAAAGCATATGTGCAAACACAAACTCAGAAAATCCCTCATGTCAAACACACAATGCACATCTCTGATAGGTATCCAATAAACACAATATCATTAATGCAATTAACTAATATAATAATAAAAGAATAACTATGATTATTAAAACTCCATTTTTACATCTAATTTATATTGTTATCTTTTATGTACATATATGCACTATGCACTGAACTAATAATGCACATACTCAACAGCTGAATATTTGGTGGGCATTATCTATATCTATAAAGTAAATTGAGATTGACCGTATATTATAGTGCAGGGATTTAAAAGAAATGTTCCCTTTTCTGGACCCTGAAGGACCCCTGGGGGTCCCTGGACCTTGTTCTGTTCAGTGCTCTAAAATCTCGTCCTTTTCCAGGTACACTCTCCTTCCAATGGGTATTCTCCAGGTAACGGGGGTACAGCAGACTGATGCAGGGATTTATCGCTGTGTCGCCTCCAACATCGCTAACACTCGCTACAGTCGTGAGGCAGTGCTCAATGTCACTGGTAGGTGGACACATGAAGCCCCAGCTACAGAGGTTTCATTTTGGAACTCAATAGACAGAGCAAGGCACTGCCAGGGTAATGGTGTGTTCAGACCAATTGCAAAGCAAGTTTTTAACAAAGTCAATGCAAAGATGCCAATAAATGCAAATTCATAGCAGGTGACACAAATTTTCACATTACAAATGACATGGATTCACATGTATTGACGTCAGTTGAAGTTTTTCAACTTAAGCAAAAAGTTCACATCCATATTGGCACGAGTTCGTAGTGCGAAAACACCCTTTGCACTTGGTCCGAACACCCCTTGAGTGGTTTGGTCTGTCATATAGAGGTTATGGGTTTCAGAGTTATTGATGGTATAGCTCACCCATTCTGAAAAATGTGACTGTATGGTAACTAATTCTTCATCCCAATCTTTCTACATGTTCTCATTTTTCTTCCCTCATCTTCTTAGATGGAGCTCCTAGGACCTACAAGGAGCCAGTCATCCTTTCTGGACCACAGAATCTAACCATCAATGTCCATCAAACAGCCATCTTGGAGTGCATTGCCACTGGAAACCCAAGGCCCATTGTCTCCTGGAGTAGGCTGGGTATGACTAGCATTCTTTGATTTGTCACTCATGATGATGAACAGCAGTTTTATATCATAAACCAGACATGAACCCTCTCTTATGTTGCCCCATGGGACCTTTGAGCTGTGATATCAGTACAAATCATTCTCCCTACATCTCACTTGTACTATTGCAGCTGCTCAGTGGCAGTGTAACACAGTAAGTGTGTGTGTATGATTGTGAGTGTATGAGTGTGTTCATCTCTCTCTCTCTGTCTTTCTACTGTCAGATGGGCGTTCCATTGGCGTGGAGGGTATCCAGGTTCTGGGAACTGGGAACCTGATGATCTCTGATGTCTCCCTGCAGCACTCTGGTGTGTATGTATGTGCTGCCAACCGCCCTGGCACCAGAATGAGACGCACTGCACTTGGCAGGCTAGTGGTACAAGGTGAGGCCTTACAGAAACAACTGCTGAAACCACTGCTGAGCAAGACACTTAACCTCCATTAGTGCTGCTCAGTGGCAGTGAAAAGGTCTAAGCCAATAAGGTTTAGAGTGTTATGTACCTTTGGAAACAAATCATAACAATGTTCACTTTTGCTTACAGTGTTGAACAGTGTTACTAAATGAACAGTAACATAACAACACACGTTTTCAACTAGCTCTGCATCTAGCGCAGGGGTCGGCAACCTCAGGCACACGTGCCACGGTTGGCACGCTGCAGCATAATCATTGGCACACTGGTGAAGGTCCTCTCAGTATTCCTATTGTTTAAAATCACCTGTCAAGGATGGTACCAGCTCATGAGTGGCAGCGTGAGTTTGAGTGACAGCCCAAACTCCCGCCCACACGCCGCATTTTGCAGGTGCAGCCGCTGCCCTGCTGCCCTGCCCATATTTACCACACAGGCCGACGCTCCAGATGTGGTAACCGTAACGTTAGCTTGCTGTTGTGTGCCGAACGTCAAGTGTTAAGTGACATTTTGAGACAAAGCACCAGACGGCTTTCACAGACCATGCAGATAAAGTCGATTAAACGTGCTATGTCCAGGTATGGGAGTCAAGCCAGCACGCTCAAAGACCTCACCACTGCTAAAAATCACGCCGCTGAAGCTAGTTATCGCATTGCTCATTGCATTGCTAAGCATGGAAAGCCGTTCACCAATGGAGAATATGTTAAGGAGGCTTTTCCCAGTTGCTCAGATATGCTTTTTGAGAACTTGCCAAACAAAGAAACAATCAAGTCAAGAATCAAGGACATTCCCACGTCAGCAAGAAGTGTTCAGCGACGTGTCGATGAAATGGCAGAAAATGTCAGAGATCAGCAAACAGTGGGGTTAAAAGATTCGTGTGTGCAGGTGTGATGGAAATGCTTTTGTATTTTGTGTCATACCATAATTTAACTTTGTTTAGGCTACTGCTGATTATGGCACACCAGTGGCGAGCGGTGACATTTTTGTGTAGTCACAGCAATGTCACCAGGTAGCCTACATGGACAATGAAATGACACACAAACATGCCCAACTGCCCATCAGGCTATGCACCAAAGTGATAAACGTCAGAGAACACCTCTTTTTCAGAACACCTGCAGTAGCCTAAATTGATGAAACATGTCAGGTTACTCAACTGAAGTTGTATTTTCACCCATTTTGATTGGCACGATGCAGATGAAAGAACAAACTAATGTTAACGTTGCCGTACTAGCTAGCCAGCTACGTAGCTACTCGTGTTGCGCATGCGTCTTCTGAAAAGCTGATTGGCAGCTTATTGACAGCTTATTTTCCATTCAAAACGCCCACGTACAGGAAACACCGGCTACAAAACTACTGTAAATACTCGTATCACAGAGCACATGCACGCGTCAAGCTGTCAACTCTCCAGCATTTCACTAGCAAATTGAGATAGATACGTGTATATAGGCAGCGGTTTGCAACCAAAATGATAGAAATAAGGTATATTATAAAAGGACACACTAAGAGACCAACATTTTAAAAATTTTAATTGAAGGGCTTGGGCATGCGCTGCATTTATAGCTTATTATGACCGCTCGCCCGTGACACACCAGTGTTAATTTCGTCAGACGAGACTAGACGAAATATATTCGTCAACGATGGGTTTTTTCATGACGAAGATGAGACAAAATCAATACCCTTAAACCCTTAAAATGCCAAGACTTTTCGTTGACTAAAATGTGACTAAACAAAAAAGAATTCAAGTTGACTAAATATGACTAAAACTAATAAGGGCATTTGACACAAGACTAAGACTAAAACTAAATTGAAAAATAGCTGACAAAATTAACACTGTGGCACACTAATTGACAAGAGGATTTCAAACTGGTACTCCATGTCAAAAAGGTTGCTGACCCCTGATCTAGCGTCTTCTTATACATTTACATACAATTAAAGGGATAGTTCATCCATTTTGAAAAATGTGATATTATTGCACTTCCCCACTAGCTCTTATGTAGGACAGCGAGCAGCTAGGAGGAAAGTAGGAAAGTGAAATAATATCACAAATGGGTGAACTGCTCATTAAGACTAAGTGACAAGTGTGTGTGTGTGTGTGTGTGTGTGTGTGTGTGTGTGTGTGTGTGTGTGTGTGTGTGTGTGTGTGCGCACCACAGTAACCTGAAGTAGATATGAGTTATGCTGATGAAGGGAAGGAAAGAGTCAATAGCCAAGCTCCACCCTTCCCTCTCACCTTTGGCCTCTGGTTGCTTAGCCACAGGGGGTTGGGTACCCAGGGCTGGCCTTTGCTGTGATGGAGATCCTCCCTCCCACCACACACATACTCCTCCCACATCCCTTTTTTATAATTAAGCATTGACACCAGTGTCCAGCTGGGTTTGTGTGTGTGTGTGTGTGTGTGTGTGTGTGTGTGTGTGTGCGTGTGCATACTTTCTATGACAAAGGCTCATCCATCACCCTATAGATGTCCATACTCTTAGCCTGCTCATATTTCTCACTGTCATTACCTGTGTTTTAATTGGCTGTCCTGAGGCTTGCTCATTACTACCACACCTCCCATGATGTTAGGGGGCAACACAGAGGAAAAAGACAAACCATAAACAACCATCAGATGTATTACGTCAAAATGTAATTATAAAACAGCCTCTCTATTGCACTTGTAATTCTAAACATCTCTGGTTAGGGTTAGAGTTTGATTGCTTTTTCCTTACAGGACAGTCAAATCTGAAATGAATGTGGCATATTTTCCTGTTAGATAATTCTAGTGCCACAAACATGGTGCTGCTCCTGTTGGAATCTAAGGTCTAATAAAATAAGCAGGTTAAATGAAAATATGTCCAGTTTGTTTGGTATACGTTGCATAGGCCTATATGCACAGAAAAACAAAGCTGCTGGAACCAAGAATGTTTTGTCAGAGTGATGCCATAGGGTTTCTGGTTCCACAAAGAAACCTTCTGACCATAGTTCTTTAGAGGCATTTCTTTAAATGGTTCAGAAGTGCCTCATAAAACAAAACAGTTATTTGAGGAACCAGTGATGGTTTTTCAAGGACAGAAAAGACAAAGTACATCAAAATGATCTACCTCTCCTTTCTTAAAGGAATAGTAAAGGTGCTAACTGGAACTGAAAATAGTTCTCTTCATATTGATGTTATAGGAGAGCCATTTCTGTTTCCACAAAGAATGTTTTAGAACCAAGAACCTTTCAGACCTGAGTTTTTAAAAGAGCAGTTTCTTTAATGGGTCCTCAGATAATCCCCAAAGGCACTTCAAAGGCCCACTGAAAAAAGTTATTTGCGGAACCAGAAATGGTTCTTCCAAGAGTTTTAACCACTTCAACGCTGCCAGTCCCATCGATGGCCATGACAACATGGCTGAGAATTGTTAACATCCACAGAACTTTAATTTTTAGTGGAGATCCCAATGTTTCCAAAGATTCCTAATATGTCCAGCTGAATTATAGGGAAATGTTTTTAAAATGATGCACAGGATTCTGAATATTTTCTATTTGATGTGATGCTGCAGCCATCTTTGGCATTTTGGTTTGAATATTTCACTCAATATAAGTGTGGTGTAGCTTCAATGAAGTGCTGCAACCAGCAGATCCACAGTATGGATGTGACATTGTGGCACAACATGGGAAAAAAAAAAAAAAAAACATTATTTTTCTAACTTTGAAGGTATTGAGGGTGAAACGTAATCAGACTTTAAGGGTTTCTCCAAAAGAAGTGGTTCTTTATTAACTGATGGTTCTCCATTTAACCACACAACCAGTTTAGAACCCTTATTTTTCTGTGTGCCTAAAAACAGCCCTTATTATATGAACTAGATGTATGAATGGCCAGAGCTATTTTTATGTTTCATTAGATCAACACTAAATAAGAGTTACAATGTAGAATCTGTAGCAGCCAAATATAAGATGCAAGAAAATGTCACTAATATAGACTTATATTCATATATTTTTCTTCAGTTGAACTTAGGTTTCTGTTATCCATCCATCACTCTGTCCATCCATCCATCCATCCATTCATCCATCCATCCATCCATCCATCTAAGCCCTCAGCACTGTTGTGTCTGACTCTCTGATTGGATCAATCAATACTTCCCCCTATCAGTGTTTCACAAGTAGATTGACGATTCATCTGGCAGAGAGGAGGGGGAGAACAGACTGATCTTTAATATATTCATTAATTTATTG
This sequence comes from Myripristis murdjan, assembly GCF_902150065.1. NCBI lineage: Eukaryota > Metazoa > Chordata > Actinopteri > Holocentriformes > Holocentridae > Myripristis > Myripristis murdjan. The sequence goes on along the minus strand of NC_043990.1, from coordinate 30,599,502 downwards.
ATCTATTTCTATCCTTTTGGGTTGGTATAGAGAAGAACAAAGAGCTTTATCCTTTGGTCATCTGGTGCCATGTTCACTCACAAGGTTGCTTAGAGAGCCACAAGTATTTTAGCAGTTGAAATGACCTAAGATTGCTCAGTTAATTCAGGGCCAAATTACTGCTTTACTTTAATTGTTGTCTACCAGCAACTATACTCTACTAAAACAAATTATAACCCAGAACTATCATTCCATAAATCAGCTTAGTTTTCACCATAGTAACAACTGACAAGGTACAAGAACAGTTGTATTTAGTGCCATTTAACATGGCACTAAATGGGGGGGTTACATCTGCTAGGGGCTAGGGATTGCATGCTAACTTTAACTTCAGTTGCTTTGCCAGTTTGACCTTGCTGCTGGACAGTTAGCAAGCAGTTTGTTCAGGTTCACTGAACTAGCTGACTTCCAGTGTTTTGGAGTAGAGACTACAAGCCAAAGATGAGACAGTTTACTGTGTCACATTAAGCTACATATGGAAACATTGTTACGACTACGAGCTTTTTCAGCCAGTTCTCTTTTTCTTGCCTGACTGTTTTTTGGACATTATTAAAGGCAGACTATATAGTTTCAAAGGGGAGGGCACAACAATGTGTTATGATACAGTAAAAAATGTTGAATGTCAGGTAATTCTTCACAAATTATGTACATCTGACATATTTTGAACAACTCTTTTTCCTCATAATCAAAATGTAAGGGGATTTCACTCCATTTTTTATGCTTTTGTGGACATGTGATATTAAAACATTGGACTCAAGAGACATTTATAACTGTTACATTGACGCAATGAGTGTACGGGGGGATTGTTTTTTTTTTCTCAAACTCATTATTTACGTAAACAAAGTGTTGTGCCCTCCTCTTTCAAACTGCATAGTCTACCTCTAACAGACAGTTCTGTGTTAGATCTCCATCATCAAACCAGACATGTTGATGGGACATGTGACACAACTGGAACACCTCTATATTCATAATATATATCAATAAAAGGGATATAGGATCTAAAGGAAACAGATATTGTGAATTTACTGCATATGTGCAAACATACTGATTCACACTAACTTTGAAAGTAAGACAGCTAGTCAAGGTGAAGGTCACATCATCTAAGGCAACTCAAATTTACATGGGTCTATACAGAAGTGAAAGTCAGTGTCACCGGCTGCTGCTGGCAGAAGGTTAGTTGAGGCCAGCAAGGTCTGAACTTTCACACAGTCTATCTCTCTGCTTGCCTGCTGGTTTGTGTCCATGGTCATGGTCAGGATAAAGGGACAAAGAGGACAAGGGGAGGCCAGACCAGATGCAAGGAGCAGAGAGGGAGGGGAGGAAGGAGGACTAGATAGTCAATGCGGGGTGGAAGGGCAGGGGGGGGGGGTTGACAGATGACCTATGACCTCTGACCCTGGACCTTGACCTGAGTACTGGGAGCAGGGGTGGGGGTGGGGGCATATTGCTCTGAAAGCAGTTGAACTCAGGGTAGGGGGGTAGGTGAAGAATGGGAAATGGACAGAAACATAGGGAAGTTGAAAGGGAAAGGAGGTGTGGTTTCAAGGTTTCATTGGTTGTGGTGGGGATGGGGGGGTGTTGGAAGATGGATGGTATCCCAGCAGAGGGGAGAGGGTGACCGTGATGTCATCACACAGGGGGAGACACAAAAGACGACTGGCCATTTTGGAGATGGCTGCTTTCTGAATAGTGCGTTAAATATATTCAACCACCCCTTGGTGGTTTTTGTCAAGAAAATATTTTCCTATGGAAGAAGGCTGAGATGGGTTCCAAAGCTTTTATGATGCAGATCCCACTGAGAGGGTTCCTTTCACACATTTTATATGAACATCAGCACAAATGCTTTATGTCCTGAAAACATTTCCCACACTATGAATAGATATGAATTAACCAAAAGTGTACTTGTTAAATGATAGGATGTCAGAACAGAGAAAAATCAATCTTTCAGTTCAATTCAATTTTATTTGTATAGTGTCAAATCATAACAAAAGTTATCTCAAGGCGCTGTACAGAAACCCAACAGATATTGGCCAAATCCATGGACCAAAATCTCCCTCAATAGCAAGCACAGTAGCAAGGAAAACTTTAAAACAGGGCCAAAAACCACGAGCAGAACCCGGCTCTGGGTCAGCAGTTATCTGCCTCGACCAGGAGGGTTGTATGAATATCTCTATTGACATCTACTGTTCATTTCTAAGGATGCATGTATATTTGTTTTTGAGGGATGCTACAGCATATAGCAGCTAGTGACTTATAAATTTGTGTCTAAACTTAGAAGTCACTATTTGTGTGTAAACTTTTAGCTGATATTCAGGCAGGGACACCTGATAATGTAATACAGAATTCAAATTCATCCCCTTTGAAGCGTAGTATAGTAGGTAATAACAAAATGTGTGAATAGATGACATTTGAGTTGTGAAATATGATTGGGACTTTGGTTATAAATACATTATGAAAACAGAAGATTGCAGCCACCCTCCCATTTTTAGTGCAATAAAACCCAATGATGTAATAATTATAAAATTAACAGAAAAAAATAATGACAGGTAACTGTTATTAAATTAACAGGATTACTACACTACTTCCTGTAATTTGTACTTTTGTAATTATATGAACAGTTGTTTGTCTAGCTATAGTTAGGATCAAGACACAAAAATGATCATTTAAAGTAGTTCTTTAATTTGTAAGAAAAGTGAAACAACATGAAAAATATTAGTAATGGTTTTGTAAAAAAAATATTGACTACAGATGGGAAATTCTGAGGATCTAGCTTTGTTTCCACAAAAAAGTGATTCCAAAGCCCCTCATACACACTGATGAAGATAAACAGCAAATCCCATGTTCCACAAAGACCACACAACATATAGTAGATACCAAACATTTAGGATTCAAAATAGGCTGAATTTAAAGATAATAAACATATTGTGGCCCAATGTCAAGCAAAATAACATCTGATTTCGGAAAGCCACCCAGCCTGGATCACACAGATTGAATTGTTCTTGTGTAAATCAAGTTGTAGTGCTATGTAAAATCCATAGGTGCAGATTTGCAGAGGGGACAGATGTATGTAATCCCAGTTCACCCCCAAAAAGGCTAGAAAACAAAGGGAGCAAACCTAATGAGGAATGACCTATGGTGAAACTCAAGGTCAAGACTGGGACCGAAAGAATAGCTGATCAATACCAAGTATGGATTGGTTGAATGGTCAACTGAGGACGCCTGACAGTTTAGATCATGTTGGTGGGACAGCTGAACAGATGAAGGGGTGGACAGCTATTCCCCCTGGTAATGAAAACATGTGCCCATGCACACACTCACACACACACACACACACACACACACACACACACACACACACACACACACACACACACACACACACACGCACACACACACATGCACACACAAATGAATGATCCTTGATCTGGCATTGACAAAGAAGGAAACACGAGCCTTGAACTTGTACTGAACCACAAAAATTAGATATTGTACTTAAACTCCTTAAAATTCCAGTGTTTAAATGCATTTTTTTTTTAAAAGCAGATAAATACAGCTGCTAAGTATCCTAGATATGAGATTCCAAATAAAAAGTGGGAAAGCATTCTTTACATGACTAAATGGGTATAACAAAGTGATATAACAATAAATCTTACAAAAGAGCAATGCTACTCATTAAAAGCTGTTTATTCACCAAATTCCCTAAATATGAAGTCCCAAGTTCTTCTCCCACTTACATCTACATTTCCCCCTGTGATGGAGGCCATAAACAGTGCATCTCTGTCCAGGCACATTCAAAAACAAGAGCGACAACACAAATCCCTGGCTCCACTGATTTATGAAATAGGCGTTTTGTTGAAACTTCACCCTCCAGATTAACGCCAGTGTTTCTACAGTTCAACAATGGGCAGCGGTGGGTGGGGGTGGTGTGTGGGGGGTCTGAGCTACAGCGGGTGCTGGTGTCAAGAGATCAATGAGATGCAGTGTGAGTGTGTGAGTGAGAGAGAGGGATGGAATTAGGGCTTAGAGAGTACTGCCTGTATCCCTGCATATATATTCATGTGTGCTTAATACTGAGCCGGGTGTTAGGCAGAACAGTCAACTTTGCATCTGTCCCATGACTGCAAAGGACTGGCTGGAATCAGCACAGTGCCTGTGTGTGTGTGTGTGTGTGTGTGTGTGTGTGTGTGTGTGTGTGCTCAAGAGGGGTCAAAAGAAGGATCATTTGTTGATGCTATAAGACATTCAACAAGCATCAGATAAATTATGCTGAATTTCCATCAGATGTCTTGTGTGTAAAAAATTGTGAAAGTATTATTAAAGTGCTGGTGAAAAGCAGTAATTTTTTTCTATATTTTATTTATTTATTTATGAATATATTTTTCAGTAATTTTCTGGTAATTTCTTATAGGTGCTAACAGCATCTAAATGCAAGAAACCTGATATTGTTAAATATGCTATTTCTATCAATTGTCCTCCTATCAGTTTTTAATTTTTTTTTTTTTTTTTTGCAAGTTACACAAGCTACAAGTTACAAGTTCCTGTAAATTTCCTTTCTTTCTTCCTTCCTTTCTTTCTTTTTTGGAATATATACTACTTTTAGAATTATTTGTGTCACGGTTTTATTAGTATGTGCTCTCTTACTTCCTCATAAAAGTGATTCGAATCTCCAGTCTGATCTCTGAGTCTTCTCTCTGCTCATCTCTCCCTCCTCCTCTTTAGCTCCTCCCGAGTTCTTGCAGTGGCCACAGTCTGTCTCCAAGCCAGCAGGGGGCAGTGCTGTGTTCACCTGTGTGGCCCAGGGCGTCCCAGAGCCTCACCTGATCTGGCTGAAGAACGGCAAAGTCCTGACCCCTGGAGATAATGTTAAGCTGACCAATAACAACAGGTGGGACAAAACACAGCACTGAGGGGCTCTGGGAAATAATTTGGTTTACTTTGTATTTCATTTAACAGAAAGGCAGCACATTCTGATAATAGGTTTTAACCCCACCGCTCCTAACCATCAGTATAGACAGTCACAGGACTAAAATGAGTGCTGGTCAGTGCATCCCTAATGAGAAATAATGCATGCTGAATATGTACATGTGTGGATGCATTTCTTGTCAGGTAGGGAAACCTCAACAAACAACACCATAAATAATAGAAATAATAGAAAAATCCGTTACTTATAAGAGTAGAAGCTGCAGTAAAATAAAATAAAATTAAAATTAATATACACAGATTTTTTTAAAACATCATTCTATATGATTTTCTCAGGCAATGGAAAAAAAAGATTTAAAGCACAGAATGTTTGAACTACATTTGAATATTTAAGCTATAATAATTAAAGAAATTAAAGAATAATGAATTGAAATGAGATGAACGTTAATTTCTAACTTTAAAAAACTCTAAGAACCACAAGTATGCATACACAAAGACTTTACTGTTGGACAATTAAGCAATTCCATGCAAAATCATATCTAAGGCTGATTGTTTGGACTAAAACAGTGGTTCTTAATGAGCTGTTCAGAGACTTTTTTTGTGATGCAATTAATTTATTGGAGTTGCTATCATAATAGTCGTACCAATCAAAGTGAGTGTCAGGGGTTTAATTTGACTTTAATTTAAATCACTCAAAATGATCCCACTTAAGAAATCTGTAAGAAAATTTATTGTAGTCCTAGATTTTGCTTTCAGCACTATTATTTTTCAAGGTACAGACGGTTTGCATTCATTCCTAGAATCTACCCATGTGGGAGTTAATTTAATCAAGTAGGGGTTTGCTGAACTACCATCCATATGTGGCATAATTTCTTTTAGATGTAATGTTGCTGTAGATCTTGGCTTTGGTTCTCTACCAAAGTCCCTATCCATGAACCCCCTTCTTCTATTTAATTAATTATTTCATTCATTTATTAAACTTTACTTTCTTACTTACTTACTTACATGCATACTTACTTACATTACTGTGTCCATGCAGTGCTAGTATTAGTAGTGCCTGCTGGAATGTGATGTGTGCTGTACTGATCAGGTTGTATTTCCATTCAGCACCCTGGCTGTGACACGCATCAGCTCTGAAGATGAAGCCATCTACCAATGCATTGCTGAGAACAGTGCTGGAACCAACCAGGCCAGCGCACGTCTGGCTGTAGCTCAAGCTAAGGACCTGCCAGCCTCCCCCCAGGGCCTGACAGCCAGTGTCCTGTCTAACAGCGCCCTGCAGGTGGCGTGGAGCCAGCCGCCTGCCGATGTCACCGACAACATCATCGGCTACGTCCTGCACATACGCAAGATTGGCGGTGAGTCTCAGGACACTCACAGTGTTGAGGAGGCAACTGTTTGTCCACTTACCTCACATTGAAAGAAACTGAACAACAGCAAAGCTTCCCTCAAGAAAAACATATTCATATTGAAGCAATAACCTGTAATATTTTCATAGAAATAAATCTCAAAAACCTGTTATATTAAATGTTATATTAATCAAAGACATTAGCACAAACTTTATTCAAATCTGAATTTAGGAGATCTACCACCAAACTATACTGCAACGTGTTGTTCACTAGGGCTGGGGGTGTCGGGTGGGGCGTGTATGTGTGTGTGTGTGTGTGTGTGTGTGTGTGGACTGACTGCGGTGCTCGTTCTGTTGATTTGTACAATTAAAAAGAAATGGAACTGGACTAATTGGAGGGTTTTTTTCTTCTAATTATGGCTATTGTTTGTGATGCAACACAGTCATGCAAATGACTAATCCTTTAAACTGCTCTGCACTAGTTTAAGGGATTGAGATGTTTCTGTGGTATGTCATATGCTCATTTTTACTTTTACATTTACAACTCTAATTCAATAGGTAATATAAAAATCCCATTATTGGTATGTATTTCTGGTGCCATATCAGCAAATTTTCCTTGTTATTTTTTTTTTTTATCAGTTCCTTAAATATTACAGCAAATCACATGTTGCAAAATCACGCAATTTAAGTCTTAATAACCACAAAAAACTTCATAAATCCTGCAGGAATGGCATAGCAATGAAAAGAAAGGTATATCGGTAATAGCGCTATACTAATGATGTCTGTCTGTGTGTATCAGAGCCCAACAGCCGTGAGCTGCAGGAAGCTGTCAGTAAAACCACCTTTCAACATGACCTCACCAACCTGGAGCCAGCCACCACCTACTCCATCTACCTAAAGGCATATTCTAATTTGGGAGCCAGCCAGCAGTCCAGCACTGTGGTGGCCACAACACTAGGGGGCGGTAAGGGCATAACATACTGCTGAACTCTGGTCTGGACAATGTGGCAAATTAATTTCCCCAACTTTGTTTTTCCACTTGATGCCTTTGTAATCAGGATATGTCCACCCCCTCTCAGGGTTTCCATCGGCCCCTCCATACACTGTATTTTAGTCAGACTTTTGCTGAGCCCTGTAAGAGCTTGTAGCAACTTCTCTCTTTTCTACATGTTTTTGCACCCTCTCTTTCCATTAATTGTTGGCAGCATACATGTGCACATCAACATAGGTGTGTAAATTATTGCTTCATTGTTTTTGCCATTGTTTTTATTGCCTACTTTCTATTTTACTTGTGCAAATTTGTGTTCTTTTTCCTGCTAAATACTATTACTACTTGCTGCTAAAAGAACCAAATTTGCCTATTAGGATCAATAATGTTTCATCTAATCTCTTCTTATCCTGGGCAAAGTATTATTTATTTATTTATTTATTTATTTCTGCTTCCATTCTTCTTTCAGTGCCAACCAATCCCACCTTCTTCACAAAGGTGATGAATTCCAGTGCGGTGCAGGTCCTCTGGGAGCTTCCCAGTAAGGCTGGTAAGGTTGAGGGCTTCAGGCTGTCCTACCGCCGGGTGCCTCATGCCGACTACCAGGGGCCAATTCAGCTGCCCTGTCACATCAACGCCCACACCATCGCTCATCTTGGTGAGTGTGACCAAATGTCTTTAGAAGTGTTGAAAGATGAGGAAAATCCTGGTCCCCACCTGTGCAATTTACTTGTTTAAGGCTAAAATGAAAACTGAGATTAGGTTTACCCTGCATTCAAGACATCCTGGGAGCAGAGAGCGGTACTCGGTCAATTTTAGCCTATTCATTGCTTGCCATAGTCCAAAGAATACCACACATTTTTTCACTGAATAAATAAAGTTGGCAAGGCACAAAATCAAAAAGTGTAATGGAGTCATCAAATAAAATATGACAGTTTGTGTGTATTTATTTACAGTTTTCAGCTGGCAGAAGCTTTTTTATTGTAGCCAGGAACTTGTTTTGACATCAAATGTTGTTTCTCAGTGAACGGCGATCTCAGAAAACATATCCAAGCTCCCCAGTTCCTGTTGGTAGGGGAGGGTCGAGAGTGACTCCCAGGCTATGGTATGATTGGGGTTAAGAAGAGCTACTTTACAGGCAACTTTCAAGGCAAAAAAGTATCATGGACTGATAGTGACTGTGTCATGCTGTGTCTCAGGAGCTTGCACCAGTCTATCAATATGAACTGTTTGGCGAGTCAGCATTAAAACAATAAAGAAGGAGGTACAGAGGATAATTAATCGAATGAGGAAAAAGAAACAGTCATAGCTTGCTGTGAGAAAATAATGAATTCAGTGGTTGAGTAGATTGGTGATTTAACGGGAGATGTGGCTAAGATGTACCTGGCCCTTTGCAGGGTTATCTATTTTCTGGAATCCTTTGTTGCCTGTAAGCATGTTTAACAGCTGTTGTCCTAAATCTCCAGTATTTGGAAAATGTACTGAAGAGGTTTTCTAAAGAGAAGAGCTATTAATGCCTGTGGTGTTTGACGCAGCAGTGTGTTGAATGTCAATAAGGCATCAGTCCATAATGTAGCGGAGTTACTTGTCATTGCCATTGCATGTGGCTGGTCATGAAAACAAAAATATAGCTATTGTACTGAAGGCCAGCAAATTATAGTAATTTTAGTGATTTTTTCTGCTTACTGACCAATATGATATTTTTTGCTATTTGTCAGTAAGAAAGGCATGCTGAAGATTTTTTCTGGAAAATTACTAGATGGATTGTTGCGAATGACTGAATGAGTTCAGAATCTCTCTTCTTGTAATGAGAAGCTGGGGCTGGAGTTAACAGTGATCCATAAAGCCAAGAAGACAGACGGGGTACAAGGGTGATGAAGAGGGATGACAGAGAGAACAAGAAAGAAATTTTCTCATTTGTAATTCATTTGTCAATTTATAATTCCAGTGTTCCATGCTAACCCTTTAACATACACTCTGTTGACAGATAACAGACTTGTGGGCAATGAGACCCTCTGCATAGTTCAGAATCACTACAAAATGGACAAATGTGTGGTAGTCCACTTGCAACAGTAGCAACATTGACTATATATACTTAATATTTCACTTTTAAATATTTGAATCCACAGACTTTATTATGAAAACACTACCCACTGTTTTTTACAGCTAAAAGACCAAATGATTCATTCTTGTTTTGAATATGCAGCTTACTAGTGAGCGGCTGATGTTGAAGGGTTGTTTTTGGTCAACCATGTCTCCTAAAAATGACACTCCCATACAACTAAACTGTATTCTTCATTATGTTTAGGGGGAAACATATTTTGTCACAGATTTTGCCACCCTACCTTCATGTGGACATCAGACTAAGTGATTACAAGGCTAATCTATGACAAAATACGTTCCCCTTGAAATGTAATTGAGAATGCACTTTATGAGAAAGTATGAGAATTTGTATTTGTATTTGTATGAGAATGTAATTTTTAGGAGACAGAGCTTTGTTGGCTTGAATCCCCACAACAGGTCGAACATAATGGAGGAAAGTGCAGGGGTAGCAGTCTCCCCTTGCTCAGCAGCAAGAGGAAGTATTCTTTCCGAGTATGAATGGTTGTATAAATGTGCTGAAAATGACTGTGTCTACTCAGTTCAACCTAAACTTTTGACTGATATTGATGGGACCTCTCTTTTAGAACCGGGGTCAGTGTATGAAATTAAACTGGTTGCCTACAATGGAAATGGTGAGAGTGACTGCTCCAAGAGACTGGTGTCACTGGCAGAAGAAGGCACAGCTGCACAAACCACTGGTGAGTGACTGCTTCATAGAATATGTTTTCCCAGCCACAAGCTGCAGTCATTTCTCTTCCTGGTGACAAATGACTGCATGTTCGTGACTGAAGCTGCAATTACTACAACTGGAATCCTGTATCAGCTGTGACACATTTTGTCAAACATTACTACGGTTTGACTTTTGAAATGAAAACCATGTGACCAGTCTGGGGCAAACTAAGGCCCAGAGGCTGGGGCCAACCCATGAGACAATTTAATCTGACCTGTGATCAAATATCATATGTAAATCATTTCTTATAGAATCCAATCACAGTGCTGAATACACAATGAATTGGCAATGAATTGTTTGAATGATTTTGAAAAGTTGCCGTTGATATAAAAGGAAAAGTATTATGATATAATTGAATGTGCTTTTAAGAAAAATGCACTGGTATAGAAAGTTGACTGAATAAAGAAACTAACAGTTTTTTATTTTATTTTATTTTATTTTATTTTATTTTATTTTGCAGATATTTTGCATGATAAATGGTAAACTTGGAATGCAGACCCAAAACTCTTACCTAGTTTACCTAGTCCACAATCCAGTCTTAGGGAATGCTTGTCATGCAAAATTCATTTATTAATTTGCCATGTAAAATAAAGGCTTCTAATTTATCAGAGGACAAGTACAGTGTGCCTTGGAGTTATTGGAAAAGACCTAAATTTTACAATTGAGAAAATAATCAACAATTCAAGAAAATGGTCACTCCACACATCACATGAGTTCTGAAGCACCTGATCTGTCCAAAGAGCACCTTTAGTGTTAACTTAAGACCCAGCAATGCTTGCGTCCTTCATTTTTTATCTTTATAGCTCTGTTTCTGTGGACTAATCACTTTAATGGTCTTAAAATGCTAATACATGTATGCTGGACTGTACAGTTATTCAGTTATTTTTGTACATTAATACAAAAACGACGGGCAGCATACATAGCAGGTATTGATCATGTAAGCTGTGTGCTATGAGGATGGAATTACAGTGCTCACCTCAAACTGTCTTTAATCAGCAGGAAGGAAAACCCAGTGTCATTGCAGGGATGGAGAGGGCTCTCTGAGTGGCATCATAATTGGCATTCATATCGGCATGGCCTGCATCATCTTCTGTGTTCTTTTCCTCATGTTTGGATACCGTCGCAGGTAACCTGTAGTACACATAGCATATCCCTTTATTTACACACTAGTACATGGTATGATAAACCAAAACTAAATGGGATATACTTGATCATGATCATGATTTATGATGCATTAGTATCAAAAATCAATCACTGGCTGCTGCCAATTTCCCTGAAACTAAACATTTAAACAGTCTTAAGCTTTTTAATGAATGTCCTAAAAGTTGGCTTGTTTATTGATCAATATGATTGCCCCTAAAAATGCTGAATGTCAAAGATTTGTTCTTCAGCAATGCTAATGTATTACAACCTTATGTAGAATGTTTCCTAATAGTTGGGACCTGTTTTCAGTCTGTTTTGCAGCAAAGGGACCCAGGACAGCTGGTCTGTACCAAGGGACGATGCAGGACATCTTGGTCACAATGGCATCCCCAAAGATGGTGCGGTTCGCTCAAGAGTCGAAAAAGTGCCTCAGGTAGTACCTGCAACAGATTGTTGTACATAAAACAGTAAACAATACAACCGAAAATTATAAGTTACCTGTATTCCTTCACTATAAAGAGGTGGTGAATATGTGAAAGTATCCACAATACTTTCATGCACTGTTAATTCTCTGACTGGTATATGTAATTCCCTTTATTTCTTTAAAAAAAATTACTAACAAATTGATACCATGGCCCATGAAGATATCTATATTCTATGAAAACTGATGTCTATGAAAACTGCACACATTCAAATGCTGCATTTGTTTTTGTTTTGTTTTGTTTGTTTGTTTTGTGGTCCAGTTTCACAGGCTAGTAGCAAGTTTTGAATATATTTTTAAACATTTTATGTTTTTCATAGCATTTATGTATGTGCTTATGATAAATCTCATCTTGGAGATGTACAGGGTGTCCATAAAGTCTCTTTACAATTTAACAAATTTATTACAAAAGCAAATAAATAGACAAATCTGTGGAAATTATTACAAAATGAGGAGTATATATTGAAGTTTTTTTGCCTCATTTAATGCACCTCTATACGGGCACCATTAGTTGCACAAAGTACATCAAGACGGTACTCGATTTCTTGCCATGTTCACTGTAGCAGAGCCTCATCAATGGTGGCAATGGCATCAGTGATCTTTTGCTTCAGGTCGTTGATGTCAGGTGTTATTAAAAACTTTGATAACCACTGAGTACATAGAACAAATCTGATTAATATATCTCATCAATTGCTTTTGTAATAGATTTTTTAAATTGTAAAGAGACTTTGTGGACACCCTGTATCATTACTTGCCAAGTCCCCTCACATCCAAACAGGACCTTGCATCGTAGTAAGAGGTTTTCCCCGGCTTGGTAGTAATGGGGTTGGTTATTATCAAGAGAGCCGATTAAGAAAGTCATTTGACGCAAAGAAGCAAGGTGTTGCATGACATTAGTTGAGAAAGTCCAAAGTAACTCGCATACATGAATCATTAACTAATTTCCTTTCTCCCCTTTTGTCTCTCTTCTCTCATCCTGCAATGACTGCTTCTCAGGAAGTGACATGTCCAGCCCAGTGCCATGTTATTAGTGAGCAGCACTCAGCTGGTTTGCCTGGCACGGGCACTGGCTAACTGGCTACTCTATAACTTTCCCAACCTCAACCCTGACCTCCCCTCCAACAGTCTGCAAGGTTCCTCCACCTCACCTGGCCAACCAAAGCCCACCCTACCCCCTGCTCCCTCCCTTCCTGCCCTTTGCTAAAGGTCCTAGTTTTAGTTTCCCCCGTAGCATTGTTGCTAATAACTGTAACAAACTGCCGACCCAATACAGAGTTAGTCCTTATCATTCTGAGTTCAACAATCTCCATGAACACCCCCTCCAACCACCAAACCAAAGCGTATTGCCTTTATTGCCTGTGCCCATGTGCATGAAGGATGAAAGCCTTTACAAAATATTGTCACTCCTGGTTTAGTCTTGTTACTGTATTTTTATGTCAGTGCCACAAAAACTTGTGCCATATTTCCAGTGGGAGTTCTTTTCATTGTTTCACTGATCTCCCCTTGCAAACTGACAAGTTTGTTCTCTGTGGTCTTAAAGCCTCAAATGATGCCAAATATACTGACCTACTGTATTTCAGCATTTGTTTTCCAGCTTATTGACTGTAACAGAGAGTTGCTAGCTTTGCCTTCATATAGCATTTTTCTCTGTGATAAAACAGTTAAGTAACACAGTGGCCTTTGCGATAGCCTTAAGAGATGTGAGTCTGGTTAGAAATGATTGTCTTATCACCGTATTGGCCTCAAGACCGGTTGATTTGGAGGAACCATGTTAGCATCAAACCCCTAATCCCCTAGTTCCTAATTCACTGTAACCAAAAGCTGTATACCTCCAAAGATAGCTACCTCAGTCTGAAGAGAATGTCTGAGCCATAGTTGAGGCAAACATTAGCCTTTTGATGCTGCTTGTGCTAGCCTAACTTCATCCTAACCAAAAATTATTATAACCCTTACCCCTCAGCAACTACTTACCAATGTTGTGCCAGTGCCAGTGTACCGTGCCAGCCACTAATGATGCCAGTCCAAAGAGTGCCCACCAGGATGACTGCCATGGAGAGCTTAACCATGGTGGAGCGGAATGTCACTATAGCAACTTCCTTCCCACTCTTGCCTGAGGTTGTAGCTGTTCTGGAGACCCAAACTTAATCCTGCCAGAGACCAACCTGAGCTGGAACTCTTCAGTTCAAACCAGGTCTCCAGTTGTTGACCTAGCATTTCTATCACTATACCTTACATTTTTGAAGGAAGCCTTCAACTCTCCCTTTTTGATGCAGAATGGAGTATTGAAACCTGAAGATATGAGGGAGATAGTCCATGCAGTGCTGCTTCTTTGATCCTTGTTGCTCCGTTGTTTGGTTATCCACAGCTTTCAAAACCCCTGATTGAAGTGGCCATCTCCAAAGACATATTTGTGCAGAGAATGTACCTCCTGGAAAATATGGACCTCAAGACTCAAACCCCTCCCATGGGGTAGGAGATGTGTTTTTCTATGAAGTCCATCAAAGAAAACAGCAAAGTGCAACCTTTCAAATGAATGCAATTGCATCTTTTGCCTGCACAAACTTGATGGCCTTTTGAAGGCAAGCCAAATAAGTGACTCAGCCCATGCCAAGTTAACTCTCCAGATGCCAAATAGGTCACCATGGGAACTCGATGGCACTGACTTGGCGACTGAAAATGTGTGAGTTTGAAGGAGATGCTTGTCTGAATGCACAGTTGTGGCATGCATCACCTTGTCAGCCTATCCAAAAACAAGAAGTTGTTATATGAAAACCAAACTTAATGATACCCAAAGATGTAAACATTTTGATGGTTTTCCTTATTTTCCTTCATATTGTTTTGAGAGCGGTTGCAGTTGCTTTCATTTTGCATTCTATTTGTAAATTTTTCCTTGAGTAGCCAGTATAAAAGTGCTTTAACCTAAACCTAAGCCAAAAACTTTCTCATGATTTAATACCATTTTTAAAAGATGAATTTTCTCACCTTTTGTTTGGAACTTGTTCCCAGTCTGTCCTTTCAACATGGAGCTCTCTTTTTTTTTTTTTGGTGATTATTATAATATAACTTTTAAAGACCAAATTGAAAATATATTTTCATGGAGATTTTCTGTGTTCATACAAAATGCTTACTTTTCTCTTTAAAAGTAGTTGAAATTTTTGCCAAATACTTAGCTTTCTTCGAGAAATATATAACCAAATACCTCTACATGTTTTAACATTCATTGTCTTTACCTTTGATGACATCGTCTCATAACCAAAGCACAGTAACATGCATGTGTGATAATGTACATGTGTGTGAATAGCTTGACAGTATGTGAACTTTGAGGGCAATAGCTTTGAAGAGGAACCTAAAATTTAGCTTTATGGGTCTTTTTTCTCATTTTTATACATATATTAGTAGGTTTCTCAGTTGACAAAATAGCACAACTAATTATAAAGTGTCCCATAATGTATTAGGGCTATCCCTGAACAGAAGAAATTGCAAAAAACAAACAAACAAACAAACAAACAAAAAAAGCCTCAGCATTCTGTTGTCCTCAAAGTTTAACCCTTAATGAGTGTTAAAGGTTTATTCAAAAACACTGCAGTATAAAAGTCTGATGGAAGCTTTTTCTCTCATCTTTCTTTCTGACAGTATTGAAAGATGTGAAACACATGTGATACCAAAAATGTGTATTTGATATCTAAAAAATATTTCTTAAAAATAATTGATTTTTTGTAGTGTGAAGTGTGTAGTCCTTAAGCTAGATTTCTAATTTTTAAAATGGAAAACATTTGTTGGTTCTGTTTGGAGAGTTTAATTTCTCCTCCTGTTTTTTGGTTTGAGTCCTTACTTTTGTTCCCCATGCTGTGTACAGGAAACAAAACAAATGTTATCTTTCTTTCTTTCTTTTTTTTTTTTTTTTTGGAAAAAGTAGTATTGTTATTATTAGATCTGATGACAGTTATTATGATAATAATTTTGAATCCCTGATTCATTTTTCCCATTACATTTTCCCCCTCTGTAAGATGCGTAAGAATGATGTGAAAATGTTTTTTAGAATTATTTTGTGGTGGCCTTTGAGCAGTGGGTTTTCTCTAAAAGATCATTTCATGTTAAATGAACATTTGTTTCAAGGCATTATGGATCTATTGAAGTTAACCTCACCTGCTCTCTTTAAGACCCACCAACTAGAAGAAAAAAGCTACAAAAAATGTAGTAGTGACTGGCTGCTAGTACCAATGAGATGAAGAAACAATGCTTTAATAATTATAAATGCTTTTCTGTTTTCTGTAAGATTCCATGGTGTGTTATAGCCAACTGAAAACCTAAGCTTTAAACTGTTCTGAGACTAAGGATACTGTCCTTGTCTCTTGCCAAAATAAAAAAGGTTTGGAAGTGGTGGATTGACATACAGTAGACAAGCAGTGGGCAGCATCAGAGACCAAGTTGTGATTTACAAAGTTTCGGTCATGTCACATATGGAAACATTGTTCTTTATGTCTCTTAATTATTCATTTATTTATTTATTTATTTGAGAGCCAGTGATGTAAGTATTAAACTTCCAATAATAATTAGAAGACAACACCAGCAGTTCACCACCACGCCAATTAGAAAATGAAGTTATATGACAAGACATAAAATCTATCAAATGCTAATTAACCAGAACACAAAGAATGGATCCACTTTGTATCCCCATTGCGGATAGCCTTCTATCCATGAATATTGGTTTACTTAATAATAATATTACAGTGAAAATTATGCTTACACTGGTTTTTAAAAAATAGTAGGATAACAAAAGCCAACTATCATATTTGGGTTCCATATAATGTAGAAATCGGGCATTACAATAATATGTGCTCATTAAGACAAAAATTTTATATTCCAAATATTAATGGAATATTGGTGTATTGTGGTGATGTTCTCCTGCTCTCCTGTAAAGCAGCGCTTCACTTCTGTTGGTAGTTGCATATAGATAAAATTACTTCTTAAAAAAGTAACTTAACCTCAAACCCACATTTATGTGAATCCTGACCACCCATGGAGAACGACAGGTGGTAACATCACCTGCCACCAAAGACGACCCACACTACTTTTCACCATTAGAGGTCAGGCTTCCCACAGATTTAGGTTCAGGATATAGTTAAAACGTATGACAATGGACAGAGTAAATAACTTGAGAAGAAGTAGGATCTCAACAAAGTGAAAACAAAGTGAAATGTTGCTTTCATGCTGTACTTTCAGAATGAGGATAAAACTATTTGTACTGATTGGGATACAAGTATTTTCAAATGTCAAACATAGGCTAAAACAGCTTGGTCTCTGTTTGACTGCACACTGCTATATCTGCATGTGTCTGTGTTATACTTTGCTTTCTTTCCTTCTTTGATCACATTCCATGCGCCTAATACCAAATAAAGAAATTTTTACCAGAGCAAAATTTCTCCTACAAACCAATTTCTTTTGCTTACATCCAATAGATACAGCAAGTTTTTACAATTCAAGCAAGGCCTTTGTCAGAGAGCATCATGTTCCCCCAGATAGTAGATTTAATACATGCCTGTAGGACTTTCAAAACAGCCAAAACATATCAGCACCCTGTTCACAGCCTTTAGTTTAGTTAAGTTAGATCTGATCTGTACAGAAAGTTTCAACACAATTTGCATTAGTGGAAAGATTAGAAGATTTATAGTACATTAGATCAGTTGGTCAAGGATACTCCCTTTAGTTTTCCTTTTTATCTTTTTCTTGTCTTTCTTCTCTTCTTTCACCTTTTCTTTATATGGGTATGAATCAATGGCCTTTGTTTTTTTCTGTCTTTTTTGAACAGTGCAATAAAGTAGCAACTATTCCACTGATTCAAACCAGTCACATACAGTCACTTACATTAACTTCAAGCAAAAAAAAAAAAGAAAGAAAATAGAGGATATTTTCCATTTTCAGGATTCAAGGGGGATTAACCGACATTGCTTGCAGGAACGGTACGGGCTGGGCCCACCAGGAGAGCCAGAACCAATACACAAAACAGAGTTTTATTTTGGAGATAGTGTCAGTTTGAAGGAGTATTTCTTAGGGGAGAAAAAGTTGGGACACCGCCACTCCAGGTAACTTTACATATAAATCCCAGTATATCTTTTATATCTTTCAGCTTATTCCTCATCAAGAAGAACATAATGTGACATTTTCTACAGTAGAATGTCATGATTAATGTTCTCAAATGCTTTAGATTAAGTCTAAAACCAGTATCAGGCTTGTATTTGGCATGCAGGCACACCTTACCCAATCACCACAGCAGAAGACAGATAATCACCAGCATGAACCATTTTCTGTTTGACAAGTCAAGCGAGCCAACCAAGGCCATCAGCAATGCCTTGTTCCAAAATAGGGGTTTTTTTTTAAGCTGCCTGTAGATTTTTTTGTTGCTGTTGTTGTTGTTTTTTTTAGATGCTTTCTTTGTTTTCTTGGCTGCATGTGTGGCATTCCACATTACCTTGTACTCTTCAATAACTAACAGCAACATTGTACTGTAATGGCAACACTGTAGAACACTGGTAAGAGTTTGCATTTGCCTTTTGTGAAAAAAAGGCACTTAACTGTTGCATTCGCCATCAGAAAGTAACCTTTCTTCTCTTTCTTTGTCCTCTCTCAAGGAGAGGAATGCATCCTTCCTTAACAACACCACTTGTTTAGGTTTCTCAACTCCCCTTCCTTGAATGACACGTCTCTCAAATCTCTCACATCCTATACTTTCTATTGTAAATCTGTTGGCTGATAAATCAAAGGTTGAGATAAAATGTAGGGAAGAATAGTGAGTGGAGACAGGCACTCTTGAGGGTGGCTGTAATTGGTGAGCAGGGAAGGAAACAGGTGCATTCACAGATAACTAGATTGAGAAACCAGTAGCTATTTCTAGGAGCAGGTCATTCACCGTGTGACAGTGAGATGTATTTTCTCCACAAAGAAGAAGGTGAGGCATTTCTCCTCCTGCTTCTGTTCCCTCTTAAATGGAATTTCAGCACGAAGAAAAGGCAAAATATGTAGCACTCCCCTTCATGAAATTTTTATATTTTTATTATTGAACAGCTACAAAAAATATAATCAAGCACTCAAAATCTCAAATATATTAGTTAGTTTGTGCTGTGATGCCAGATCTCAGCCCCCTTCACTGATCATAGGTCATATTTTTGTGAAAGGGATAGTTCACTAATTTTGGTAAAAAAAAAAAAAAAAAAAAAAAAAAAGATATTTTAGAATCTAAAATATCTTTTTTTTAATCTTTTATATCTTTTTTTTTTTTTTAATATCTATCTAAAATTTAGATAGATATTATTAAGATGTTATCTCACTTCCTGTCCTGTAGGACAGTAGTGGTACTATCTTCCTCTCATTGTTACTGAGTGCTGGATACTGACTGGATGCTCCAAAAGCTAACTGTTAGCCTCCTGCATTGAGGTGGACTTAACGCTCTTAAAAATAACTGCCTTAATCCACTCAGTAACAATGAGAGGAAGATAGTACCACTACTGTCATTATACAGTCAGAAGGGAAATGGAATAATATAAAATTTTTCAAATGGTAAGCTATTCATTTAAGTGGTGTATGCGTATTTCTCAAGTCCATGACCAGCAAGACCATAAGAACAATTTAACACATAAATGACATTTTTAGTAGAGCATGAAAATGGTTCCCACTATTGTCATGGACTTCCCTGTAATTGGTGAGTTAATTGTTGTACACTTGGTTAGGGTTAGGGTTGGAACCAAAGATCTCAAATTTGGACTCATCAGACCAAAGCACAGATTTCCACTGGTCTAATGTCCATTCCTTGTGTTTCTTGGCCCAAACAAATCTCTTCTGCTTGTTGCCTCTCCTTAGCAGTGGTTTCCTAGCAGCTATTTGACCATGAAGGCCTGATTGGCGCAGTCTCCTCTTAACAGTTGTTCTAGAGATGGGTCTGCTGCTAGAACTCTGTGTGGCATTTATCTGGTCTCTGATCTGAGCTGCTGTTAACTTGCCATTTCTGAGCCTGGTGACTCGGATGAACTTGTCCTCAGAAGCAGAGGTGACTCTTGGTCTTCCTTTCCTGGGTCGGTCCTCGTGTGCCAGTTTCGTTGTAGCGCTTGATGGTTTTTGCGACTTCACTTGGGGACACATTTAAAGTTTTTGCAATTTTCCGGACTGACTGACTTTCATTTCTTAAAGTAATGATGGCCACTCGTTTTTCTTTAGTTAGCTGATTGGTTCTTGCCATAATATGAATTTTAACAGTTGTCCAATAGGGCTGTCGGCTGTGTAGTAACCTGACTTCTGCACAACACAACTGATGGTCCCAACCCCATTGATAAAGCAAGAAATTCCACTAATTAACCCTGATAAGGCACACCTGTGAAGTGAAAACCATTTCAGGTGACTACCTCTTGAAGCTCATGGAGAGAATGCCAAGAGTGTGCAAAGCAGTAATCAGAGCAAAGGGTGGCTATTTTGAAGAAACTAGAATATAAAACATGTTTTCAGTTATTTCACCTTTTTTTGTTAAGTACATAACTCCACATGTGTTCATTCATAGTTTTGATGCCTTCAGTGAGAATCTACAATGTAAATAGTCATGAAAATAAAGAAAACGCATTGAATGAGAAGGTGTGTCCAAACTTTTGGCCTTTACTGTATATATATATATATAATTAAAAAAAAGAAATGACGCACCTCAACCCCATACAATTTACCAATAAACTGAAACTTAAATACATTCAAATATATTGTGGAGGACCACAGACAGACTTGTCTTTTTCTTCTGTTTTTATTTTTCTTACACTTGAAAACAAGTGTAAGACGAAAGTGTGAGCCTGCACCTATTCTTGCATAATTCACCTTTAATGTGATCATCCATAATACCCAAGCAACTAAAGTAACTAAATGCAGTGCTAACATATCAATGAACAGGAATAGGCAGATATAGCTCATACTATACCTAAACTGTTGTGTTGAAGTTCTCTCAATGTTGTATGATATTCTGCCAACTGTCATCTATAATATGCACAATTATTTCTGTGATGGCAGTCTGAATTCCCCTCAAGGCAGGGATAATGGATTGCAATGGAAGGCAAGGATGATTAAGGATATTGTTTCCTACACCATAAAAAGTTTAGTAACCTTTTATTAGCACATATGAGACTCCATTTGATAGATATTTTACACCACACCATGCTTGCATTTAGAGGTTCATAATTTTGCTATATCGTATTTCATCAATTAATGGCCCGGGCGTTTAATACGCAAAATCAACTTGGACCCCAGGCGTTTAAAAGAACCAGGTGGCTATTCGCTGCAGGCCTTTATTTATTTTTACACAGACCTGCACCAGGCCATTATTGTGATGACAGTTACTGCCTAAAAATATATTTTTTTAGTAAAAAAGTATTGTAAGGCATAAGGTAAACATATCTGTACATACAAACAATGCAAACCGCTCGCGCTGTGAGTTGTTCCCTCTGACACTTCTGTTTTCTGTCAAAATAAGAGTTAGTCGGTCGATTTAAGATTACAGTACACCCTTTTTTCTAATGTTAGCTAGCTCTCTTATTTTGACAGAAAACGGAAGTCCCGCACAGTTATTGTACAGCTAACTGTTTACTTCTGCAAAAATAAGGTGAATAGCCTTATTTTGGGTTTACCTCAATATAATGCAAATAATCGCCCCAGCGGTTATTCGGGTGGGCGTTTAATACGCAAATGGGTGCAGACCCCAGAACCAGGAGGCTATTTGCGGCCCGGCGAATAATTGGTGAAATACGGTATCCACATTCATTGTTGCATATAAATGGCACATATTTTGATCGCATATACATTCACAGACTGCATTATTATGTAACAGCTGGCTATACTGTCTTATGCTGGTTATACTGTCTACTGACTATCTTGCTGGCTAATAGATTCAAGCATAACAAGTCAAACCACTGGACCACTGAAGAACTGATTTTCAGTATTTATCCAATCCATAAAATAAAGCATACTGCATGATCATAACCTCAATACTACAAAGGTCAAGTGCCATTATGACTTTGTTCAATTTTAGAGTTCAACTATCTCTACAATGCCATCACTACAACTCTTCCACAAAATATTTTTCATACAAACCAGTGTTGTTAGATAATAATAATTTACAGCAAAACAGTGGCAATCAAGTTGACAGGTTTTTAGACCTCCCATAGACCCTGAAAAACCCCTTGTCCTTCTAGTGTTAACACTGTCACTTAACAAAATTACAACCCCTTTGCAAACACTTCAGTTTATGATATAATTATTTGAGCAAATAAGAATCTGTATTTTTCAGAACTGCCCAATTATGCTCATTTATAGTCACTATTATGCAACAAGCCACTAAGGGGGTAAAGGTTCTCATCTAGTGCCTCACATTTCCAAAGTATTGGAGACCAACAAGGAACGGTTTCTGTTGTGGTTTGTGAACATAATATTAAACTGTCATGAGCATTTGGGTCAAAAATAAATTGGTTTGGAATCATAAAAGCTGGAACCAAACAATAGCAAGACCTGAGGTGGGAACTGTAATGACAACAACAGTGGGTGTGTATTAGTTTACAGGGAAAGATGTGAACAACAGAGAAATCAAAGAGAAAAAAAATTGCTTTCAGTTTCAGTTTTCATTCCTGAATTTCAAATTCAATGGTTCCTTTACAGCTTGGTGCAAAAACCGGACCGGATGAGAGAAGGTCCAGACCACTAAACAATGATTGATATTAGTTGAAAACAAATTCAAAGCATTGTCACTGTTTTTTGCATCTCAGTGTCCCAGAGCCAAAACTCTTGGCCATCCAAGACTCCGGGACTACTCCAGGATTTCAAATACCTGCATTTAGGAGATCTGACACATGATCACACTGCTGAATATCTCAGGGTTTCAACATCAAATGTTTACCCTGAGTTTCCACTTTGCTGGTTTAACTGGGGTCAGATTCAACATCCCTGCTACCCTCAGCAGTTTGACCTGAGAGACGATCCAGAGATCTAGGGGAGTCATTGCTTGATCTGTGGCCACAGCAGCAAGCCACCACATCAGCAAGGTCTGCACGAAAAGACGGAGTGTAGAAGCCATAGATGACAGGGTCACAGCATGTGTTCAGGTTGCCAAAGACAAACAATATGTGATGTATGTATTCTGGTGTCTGCTGGATTATGCCTGGTTGGAACCAGTACCAGATCCCCAGAAGATAATAGGGTGTCCAGCAGACCACAAAGGAGGTAACGATTACAACGGTCATCTTGAGGGTCTTCATTCGTGCTTTGGGTATTATATCTGTTCCACTGCGTCTAAGGCAATGCTCACCATCTGAGAAAACACAACACAGATAGAAAGTTAGAATTATCTAACATAGCCAAATTATGTTCAGAGTAATCAAAGTAGTTCCATAGTAGTTCTATCCCGCATACTAATTGTTTGAAATTGGTTCGGAATGTTCACTTTTCTTTAATGTTTATGCAAACATTGTTTCTTATGATAAAGTTTTGCTTAGTATTCATACAGTCATCTGGCCATAGCAATCCCTGCCTAATGCTGTTCCACTAATCAGCATTATCTCTAAAAAGAGTCTCAAAGTTGCAATGAACCAGAAATAAACAGGATGTATAGCAACTAGTAATATGTGAGAGTGAGGTTTAAGGAGTCACACACCTTTGTTCTTGTGCATCTGCTTGTTGATCTTGGCGAAGATACGGGTGTAGCAGAAACTCATGACCAGCAGGGGGAAGATATAAAGTGTTACAAAGTGAAACATGTTGTAGGCTGTCTCCTGCCAGTGATGTTGAAAGCTTCCATGTGTAACACATTGAGTGAAGTCCACCCCCTCAGCTTTAATAGCACGAAAGATGAACAGCTGAGGATGAAAAAACTTAGAGAGATGAGGACTCAAGACAATACCACGCTCTCACATTTTGTGTATAAACTGTTCGCAGAACATGCCTGAAAATAAAATGTTGTTATTACCACCTTCATGGATTCCATTCTAAATAAAGTATGGAAAAGATTACAGTGACACTCAGGAAAATGTTATTATGAATCCCACTGAAGTTCTGGGCAAGATACGCTCACATTGTTAAAGGATCTTACCAGTGATTTTGAATGTTTGGCCCAATTACACACATTTTGCATTGTAATAAACCATTTTGCAAACCATGAGAGGTTGCTTAAGATTTCACAACATATGTTCAAATTAGAATTTTTGGTTGAAACACCAACCATATAATGTTCTGCTTCTGCAGCTAACTGAGTTGAAATCATTCATAAACCACAGAGCTGATCATTTACTATGTAAAGCAGAAGTTTCCGCGGGGGCTTTTTTTCTGGCACATTAGCCCTTTCAGTTGCCCAATTTCAAGTCATCAAAAAAAAAACATTACTTCTGCTTTTAGGAAAACTATTGTGGATGACTTTATTATGGTGAAGGAATACTGGTGTGAGGAAAGTTTGAAGTTTGAAAGCTCATTTTCATATCATAGTGGAATGAATAGAATCCAATAGCTGGATAAAAGGTAGTAAAAATTATATCACAGTTCTAAAATAGGAAAAAATAAGCAAGTATATACCTTCTTTAGATATTGTGCTAAACATGCACAATTTCTAGTATGGTCCTTTAATGTTATGGTTATGGTTGGATGAAAACTTTCCCAGATACACCCACATAATTAAAGTTGGGCTTATGTTTGAGGAAGGATGTTCCCTGCTGTCATACAGCTGATTTACTGAAAGGGCAACAGGCCAACAAGTTTTGCCTAACTCTATGGCAATCCATAAAGTTATAGATTTCCATTTATCACTAAGTGGAAACCACAGGCATTGACAGTGCAATTGAAGCGAGCGAAGCAAATAACAGAATTCTCTCTCATTTGATTTGTGCATAGGTTACTTTAAACTACTCAGGGATAAAATGACTTTATGAATGATGGCAGTTTCAGTCATGCTAGAATGTGAACTTCATGCAGAAAGTGCTGGTCATTGAGGCAGAGAGAGGGATAAAAGAGAAGCTAGTCCATATACAATAAATCAGGATTACCATGGTGCCTGCAAGTCTACTGTTAGATAATGATCATGATCATGATAATAATAACACTACTAATAAAGATAATGTTGCCTGTCTATAAAAGCTTGTTATATAAATTTTTTAATGGTCAAATGTTAGGGCCAAAATGTGTTGTATTTCTGTTTTCAGTCATCTTCAATAACATAATAGAGATGTACATAATTCCTAAAAATCTTCCCTAAGCACAGATATGTGTGATATTCAGGGGTTTATCTATTCATTAAAATGAATAAATTTATGATTGACATTAACAGATGGACAGAAGAGTAATTCATGCCTATATGTATGTAGACTCAACAGGAATGATATTAAATGAGAAAAGTGTATCTACAGGAGAACAAATATTTTGAAGCTATACAGAATGCCTGCATCATATTCCATTATATCTGGAACTGTCACCTGCTACCTGAATTTTGTTTTCCTTTACATAATTAAAGACATTTAAATAAAGTGATGCCAAAAAGGCACAAATTGGTGCATAAAAATTAGCCAGAATGCAGGAAATAATATGTTTGACCCCTCACTTAATATGTCCCCTCTAATGTTAAAATGAAATGTACATCCATGCTTCCAAAAGGTATTCCCTCATTGTCTGATGGTGGTGGAGAGCACTGATTAACATGTCGGTCATAATTCAACTGGGTTGGGAGCTGGTGACATTTTCATTCTTACTTACATCACTGTCTACATCACTGTCTACATCACTGTCTACATCAGTCACATACATCACGCTCATACTTGTTTAATGAGGTTTTTCCTTTAATTTGTCACCTGTCTGTATATCTCTGTAAATGCTGACACAGGATGGTCTCGCTGTCCACACAGATGATATGTAAGACTTAGATGGAGCATAAAGATTGAGCTAAGCTGTAGGCTATTATTATTGGAGCTAAACAGGCTAGGGTTAGATGGTATTGGCCATGTCCATGTCTTCCCTCTCTGATTCAGTGCAATTCCATTTTATTTGTATAGAGTCAAATCATAACAGAAGTTATGTCAAGGTGCTTTACAGAAACCCAACAGATACTGGCCAAATCCATGGAGCAAAATCTCCCCCAAGAGCAAGCACAGGGTGACAGTGGTGAGGAAAAAACCCTAACAGGGCCAAAAACCTCAAGCAGAGAGAGGAGGAAAGAGCACATTGCAGAACACACAATAATGTAACTTTGATATAAGGCTGTATAGTAATAGTAGTGATGCTAATAGCAGTAATGACAAAGCTAACAGAGGTTGTGACAACAAAAACAACAACAACAACAACAACAACAATAATAATGATAATAATAATAATAATAATAATAATAATAATAATAATAATAACAGTATAAGTAGCAAAAGTGATAGCAAGAATAGTAATAATGATTGTGACCAATAACGATATGAAACAGGTTATCTTCTGGCTCTTTTTTTCTGTTTTAATGTTTGACAGGGTTTCTCTCGTCTTTTTATTTGGATTTGCAATATTCTTGTTGTTAATTCTGTTTGTGCAAACATTTCATTAAAAAGAGATTTAATCCGGCAATTGTTTTCTCTTTTTTTTTTTTTTTTTTTTTTGTATAGTAATTTTAAAACTCAGCTAAAAAAAAAAATCAGCTTTTTTACATGTAAAGTAGGCCACACATTAATTAGTCCAAGTCCTCACAGCAGCAGTTATGCAAGATAATCTTTATTCTACTGTTGCAGTCATTATAAATCACTCCTCATAACATCATCTGTTGAGTGACTTGCATGATAATGTAACACACAATGACATCGAGCATACAAAGACAGAAAACTAAATTGTTCTTAAACACTTCTGTCAAAGTATTTCTTTTGTTTTCAACCTTACCATTTGCAGGTGGGTTGTCATGGTTGCTGGCTTTCACTTTGTCAAAGTATTAATTAAATTCATTCCTGCAGTAACCTCGCACTTCATCTGAAAGGAAGCTAATTAGGATTAGCATGTCTGCATTTGCAAAGGTCTTGACAGGAACTTGACAGGAAAAAGACCTGTTATTGATTGCACGCTAAATACAAAGGACTTAAGTGTTCCTGTCATCTAATGATATATAAACTGTGTGACAACAAGTAGATGATGAGGGCAGATGACGCAATACAGCGTAAAGCAGTGTGAGATTTGCGTCATCCCTGGTATATTTGCTCACTTCACATACCATCACCTGCTCAATACATGCTCTCTCTGGATAACTCGGGATAGCTCATGCTTGTGACAGCACTGCTGTCACATACTCAACCTTCACAGATGAATGTAGTAGCTACAACTCACTGCTCACTTCCTTCCTTGATTCATTTTTCATCACTTCATTACCACTGGCTAGTCTGTTAGGCCTAACCATCTCACCCACAGAAAAACTGCCACCTCGAATCTCATTGAGACAGCCACTGATTGGTGCCTGGTAGCTAAATATGTCCTAAATCAAATAAATTAGTTCTATAGAGAACTATTCCTATTTTGGGTTCCACCCACCAAATGCTATAAGAATCAGAGCCCTTATTTCCTGCATTCTGGTGACTTTGTTGCTACAACCAACAGCTGGTATAAGTCACTCTGGTCAATCAGTTATTCCCTCAATTCCCAGAAACCCAACAGCACATAAGCATGAATGGAAGGATATATGTGCCTTCTGCCTCAATTTCTAAAGCCACATGGAAGCAATGAGAGTTTTTAGTTTAAGCAAAAGTTCTCCTAATTTAACCATGACCACATTTTAACTTTAACAATATCATAATTGTTTTTCAGGCAGCCAACTTGTGTGTTAAAGTTTATGGAAAACTTACACAGATCAATAACATACTTGTTTGATGCCTGACGTGGTCAGGCTCTGATCATGTCACTTCCTGCTGCTGACTGAGCTTTGGGGAAATATTCAGAGCCCACAGGTGCATGTTGGGTGGAGGTGGAATGTTAAACTAGGCAATGGGAAACGACTGTGTTGCAGCAGCAGCAGTAGCACTTGATGTTTGCAGCAGTGCAGAGCAGAAGAGCAAGGCAGGAGCAGCTTAAATAGACTTAGACTGCCTTATTTCAGAGGGGTGTAGCAATGAGCAGATGTCACATGAACATAGGGTGTATATGAGAATGGTGCATGTCTCGAGTTGTCTGTCTGAACTAGCTCTGCAGGCTACATTCTATTAGTTACCTAACCCTTGCCAAAGTTTTAGTTACTATATCCTCACCCTGTCTTTATCAAAGTTGCTTACTTAGGTCAATTAAAGCAGCACTAAGTGATTTCTGAGCACTAGAATGTGTCAATCGCACATTCACAAACTCCACTGTGAACCATAGGGCAGTAGATTGTATGTACAAAAAACGAAAGAAAAGGGGAAAAATGCATTTTTAGGATTGAAATGAGGGATACATTTCACCCTTACAAGGCTCCTTTGGGGTTATTTGGATTATATTTGTCTCAGATCGATTGATCTGAAATTACATGCTCATCTGCAGAATGTGCAGTTTCAGAAAAGCTTTGAAGCAGCAAGGGGCTGAAGCAGAGGGCAGCGGAAGAGCTCAGTCTTAGGTCTACACTGAAATTTATAAAGCTAAACGCAAAAAATATCAATAGGTTGGCTATAAATTGTACAGTGGAAATAATAAAATTGCAAGGGGCAATTTTACCGCAGAAAAAAGCATCTAATATTGCTTAATATTGCTTTAACCGTTAGCTAATCTTTGAACATCTTAAAATACTGTATGAACTTTGGGAGTGGTTTGTAGAACTAAAACTTAAATCTGCCATTCTCTTTAATAAAAGCTGGTCACCCCAGTTTAGTACAAGTTGGTGACATGAAGAAGTACATTATCTTACTGAAGCTCATTGCCATGCAACCAAGAACCTACCTGTGGAGATGCCAGCAGCAGACTGAGCAGCCAGGCCACCAGCAACATGCGTTTGTTCCTGAGCCCAGCATCTAGTGAATCCAGGGGATGAAGGATGGAATGATGTCGATCCAGACTCACCACCACTAATATGAATGCTGCTGAGTGCATGGCGAAGAGCTTGAGGAAACACAGCAACTTACACATGATGTCCCCAGCATACCACTGCACTGTAATGTTCCAGATGGCATCCAGTGGCATCACCACAAATGTCATCACCAGGTCAGCTGATGCCAAGCTAGCAATGAGTGGGCGTAGGTGGGCTGCCAAGTGTCGGCCCCTGCCACACAAAACACTAATCAGGACTGAAAGGTTGCTGACAGCAGCAAAGACAAACAACACCAGGGTGGCCACCACACGGCACCGGGCAGCGACGGTGAAGGCTGGTGCCTCCCAGTCCAGACGAGATGATAGTAAAGATGAATTCAACTTGGAGACAGAGAGATTCTCTAATGGATATGCTGGTGTGGAAAGCCACAGGGACAGGTTTTCTGCCATCCTATGAGACAAGGAAAAAAAACTATGTGATACTGACCACAACAATCACAAACAGTTTAATCAAGTAACCTGTGATTTATCTTTGTACTGTGCAAGCATTATACATTTGAAAACCTAAAAGGTCTACTTCTCCTCATCCAGTTTTAAGTATTATGGGCCTCAAGTAGGTTTTTTTTTTCTTTCTTTCTTTTTTCTGCCACGTCAGTTTTTCATAACAGCATGAAGGAGGAGTTGGCCACACATTCAATGTCCATTTGAAAAACACCTGTGGTTTCACACACACTTTGAAAATTGTTTACCTGATATCCTTGGATCATATCCCCTTCTGCCACATTTACAATGTCTTCCATCCTTAAAATGAACCTGTGAAGTCATAAATTTACCCTCTGCAAGCCCAGTATGTGCATGGCAGTCTTGGCAGATATTATTTTTCCCTCTGGCTTTCCCATCTCTTATTCCACTGGATAGTGTCTTATTCATTACTTGTTGTTAAAACGTTGGCCGATGTAGTCTTGCCCAAACCCTTTTTGGCATTTGAAACTGAAATGTAAAGCCTTGAAAAATAGTCATTTTGAGTTCCATACCTAATTTGTCCCAAGACCCATTATATCAATTAGAAATGAGATTGGGATGAAGAAAAATCACACATAATGAATATATTGTGCTTTTTATATTGTGCTCAGTAGTGACAAATCCAACCCAATATCCTTATAGGATAATTCACCCAAAACACATAATTGTTGTATTAGATGTAGTCCGGGAGCCAAAAGGTGATTTTTGGCCAAACCTTGTTGCGTCGGTAAAAGTTTTTTTCTCAGCTGATTCTTGTAGCTTGGGGTCTCCTCTTAAGAATTCAAGAGGGTGCCGAGTGATATCCCTTGAGCATTTTTAGTTATTAACCCCTTAATGCCCGAAACACTAAAATCCCAGAAAAATAGAGATTTATGGTGTTTAATTCAAAATACTTGATCTAGATGCATCAAATATGCTTTCTACAATGCTTATACATTACAGTGGATATGTACAATGTATTTGATTTTAGATTAGGGCATTTTTAGATATTAACCCCTTCATGCCCAAAACACCGAAATACCATAAAATTAAGATTTATGACATTTTATGCACAATAATCACGTCAAATAAAATAAATCTGCTTTCTACAATGTTTATTTAGTGAAACTGGTCATGTACAGTATATTTAATTTTAGATGAATACATATTAACCCTTTCAGGCCTTCTATCTTGAGCATCCTGAACCAAAACATCCAATTAACATTTCCCAGAAAAATAGGGTTTACCACTTTTCCTGCTATTTTAACTGACATGCTAGCGGGGAATCAGGTATGTTTTCCAAACATTTCTACTGACTGGCTAGTAGGTGAGCTAAGCAGCAGGATGGTTTGTGGTTTCTTGTGTAAATTGTCTTAATTTACATAATGATCTAAAACCAAATTATAAGATTTTAGTCATGGTAACCTATTTCCCAGGTAGCATGGCATAATATAGCTAGACAATGGCAACAACAGCCAAATCCATTCAAGTGGGAGACTCCAAAGTTTATGACCTAAATGCTATTTATTCAAGGGTCATAGCACTCCTGCCTAGTGACCGTGATGTTCATGTGGAGGATGTCTTCAACTATGAGCTGGCACCAGTCCCAGCTGCCATGTTCACTGAGGATGGAATGCAAATTTGCAAGTCCACACTGAAGAACTCACTCCAGAGGCCTGTATCACAAAGCGGGATTAAGGTGTTAGCAAGATAACTTCAGGCTCAACTCCGGGTTTTCTGTATCACAAAGCTGGTTAACCTCTCATTGGGATAGGAAACCTATCCCAAACCTGTCCTGAAAGCTAGCCTGCTCCGGGGCAGGCTAACTTTTAGGATAGGATTGAATCCTACATTAAGGCTGTAATCTCTTAGTGGACTGGTCGATTTGTTGGTCGATACGTTCTTGGTCGACCAAAATCTGATTGGTTGATTATTTGCTGTGTTAATTTTATCAGGAGTAATGTGGGTGTTTTCAGAACACCCTGTTTCACAGGTAACAGTCTGTCTTCAGAACACCCCCCCTTGTTTTCACAGTTTTGGATTAGCCCAACCCACTGGCGGAGACAGATAGGTAGGCCCGTATGTTCTGAACTGAAGAAAAAATTAGGCCTGGTTTTCCGAATATTTGCTTAATTAAGAACGTTTAATGAACATTTAGTCCTCTACTATGTCAAAGACATCGTGTGGCAGCATTTTCCCAAAACAGATGGAAAAAAAGTCGAATGCAAACTTTGCAAACAACAGAAAAAAATGATATCACGCAGGACGTTGTCGGTTTTATTGCACCGGGCAATTCAGCCTCGCTCTGTGCGAGGACACGCACAGTGCAGGCTGGAGTAATAGTGGAAGGTCCTGTCAATTATTATAACACATGACAAAAACGAATGTCTAAATTATGTTGCGTATACCTCAACAGTTCTTGTGCTGATGTCACTAGTTGACATAGTACTATTTTTGGAAATCATAGGCTATGATATTGCGTAGGTGCACGTGATGCAGCGCTGTCAGAGCCGACCGACTCCAGTGTGTTATTCAGTGCAAAATAATTAGGCCAAAAATACTAGTTGTTTATGTTTATTTATAATTCATTTAGGCGGACAAGGCTATCAGGTAGCCTACTGCCCAGTTAATTAATCTAAAATTAGGACTTTTGGTCGAAATTTCAGGACTTTAGTCAACCAAGATTTTCTTTGGTTGACTACAGCCCTATCCTACATAAAGCTGTCACCCTGCATATCAGCTGTTTGCCAAAACGTGGCCTGCCCAATCATTTAGGATCCAATTGAACAACAAGTCCAAATGAGGAGAGCATTATGGCGTCAAAGGATCAAATCCGTTAGATTTTGCCGATGACTATTTGTATGAAAGAAAGGGTGTAATACTAATGTGAAGCAGCACTTCAGCCTGGCTAACAGCTGCTTGCTATACAGAGCTGACATTCTGTAGGAGAGGAAAACACACATGAGATCATTAAAGGATATTTGATAATTAAGTATTTTTATAGTATATTTATATTTTTTAGTATAATATGCTGCTCCTCCGCCGTGAAATGCGCTGTGCATTTTTCCTTGCGCATTCACGGCTCTTGATGAGGCAAAACCTGGATCGAATGAGCGAGTTGATAACTTGCGTCGTGATACGGCTTATGCATGATAATCTTGATTAGTGTAGCTGGATAGGTCTGAGCAATTCAAGGAAAACTGAGCTTGCTTCGTGATACAGGCCTCAGGTCAAAGTCTCCAAGAGGAATGCAGATGTCTCTGTCATAAACATCACACAAAAAGTAAGGAAATTTGTGTTTGGTAGATTATTTCTTTGTTGTAACAATGCTTCTTGGCAATGAATCTTATACCGCTGGAAAGCCTGTTTATTACCCTTTTAAATGGTGCCACATTTGTAAGGAACATGCATTTGTGGGATGAGCAGCAGAGCTGAGTATGTGGGTTCTGGTACCCCCAGGTGCTGCCAATCAGGTGCCTGATTGGCAGCACCAACAGGCCGCGAAGTGGGCGTCCCAAGAACACCCAAGAGCAGACTGCATGCAGCCAATCTCTGGTCTCATAGGGCTGCCAGGACTGCCCCTCACCGTCAGGCCCGTTTGTGATGCATCTACCTCACTGGAAAAAACAAGGCTTGTCATCATTGGAGGCAATCTCAATGCAGGAAGATATCAAGATGAGATTCTGTAACCAGCGGCAATCCTATATCTCCACAGTCTGGGACCAAACGCTATCCTCCAAGATGTCAACGCTCGCCCCCACAGAGCGGGTTTATCAGAGACTACCTCCAGAATTTGGGAGTGGAGAGGACGGAACGGCCTGCCAGCAGTCCTGACCTCAACCCCATTGAACACTTGTGGGATCAGCTTGGGCGTGCTGTTTGTGCCTGAGTGACCAATACAACCACGTTGGCTGACTTGTGACAAATGCTGGTTGAAGAATGGGATGGCGTCCCACAGCAGTGTGTGAGCAGCACGAGGAGGAGGTGCCAAACTGTTGTGGCTGTGTATGGTTCCTCCACACGCTACTGAGGCTCCTGTTTGTTAAATGAATAAATTGTTAAATTGCCAATACGGGCTCTAGTTTCCCGGCGCAGCGCGGGGTGGCGCAGTGAGGCGAACCCCGCGCAGAGCTAGTTTCGACCGGCGAAACGGCAGAGGCGGACAGTTTCCAAGTTTCGCAGACCGAGATGCGCCGAGATGGGAGTGGCGGCGCAGCGGGGGGAGGTGCCGACAGATTCAGCCTGGCACAGTGACAGTTTCATGCCAAAAGGCTTCGCCGAGGTGCGCCAAAAACTCGCCATCTGAAACCACGTCTACTTTCAACACAAGGCGGAGCGGAGCCGGCGCAGTGGAAGTTTGGCTGACTGGCGCACATCACCAAAACCTCACAATCAGCACAAACGGTGCCAATCTCCTTTGATCTGACATCAGCTGTGACGGGACAGTTGATATGGAGATATATGTATGTGCTGATTGTGATCTTAGCATTGAATAGTGTTTTTTGTCGGTATTTATTGCATCGTTCATGTGTCTGACTTTCCGGAAGCCTGCCTGTGAGGTTTTGGTGACGTGTGCGCACTGCTCGCCGGTCTCCGCTCCGCGCCTGTCTCCTGAGTTCCACTCCGCCTGCGGCAATAGACCTCCATGTCAGCTGTGTAAACTTTCATTACGCCTTCACGCAGCGCATTTTAAAGGCAAGGACAGGGGCTCATTTGATTGGTTAAATGTGAATCGGCTGTGTCAAACCCACTCCACGCCTTCTCTCCTCCCCTCCGCCGGTAGGAGGGATGGCGGAGTACTTGCGCCACCGAGAACGGCGTGCCAAACTTGGAACATCCACCTGGCCACACCCAGTTGGCGAAGTGCATCTGCGCTACGCCCCCGCCTTGCCAGGTCTGCGAAACTAGAGGCCTACGTCTTGTTTCTTCAAACCTCAATCATCCAATCCACCAAACACCAAACAAGAGTCAACGGCACAATCAGCTTTTTGGCTTTGGCAGAGGAGATTTGGCAAATTTTTCAAGGGCACAACCCACATCCTCAGCTCTGCTGCTCATCCCACGAATGCATGTTCCTCACAAATGTGGCACCATTTCAAAGGGAAATAAAGAGGCTTTCCAACAGTATAAGATTTATTGCCAAGAAGCATTGTTACAACAAAGAAATATAGTCCGGGAGCCAAAAGGTGATTTTTGGCCAAACCTTGTTGCGTCGGTAAAAGTTTTTTTCTCAGCTGATTCTTGTAGCTTGGGGTCTCCTCTTAAGAATTCAAGAGGGTGCCGAGTGATATCCCTTGAGCATTTTTAGTTATTAACCCCTTAATGCCCGAAACACTAAAATCCCAGAAAAATAGAGATTTATGGTGTTTAATTCAAAATACTTGATCTAGATGCATCAAATATGCTTTCTACAATGCTTATACATTACAGTGGATATGTACAATGTATTTGATTTTAGATTAGGGCATTTTTAGATATTAACCCCTTCATGCCCAAAACACCGAAATACCATAAAATTAAGATTTATGACATTTTATGCACAATAATCACGTCAAATAAAATAAATCTGCTTTCTACAATGTTTATTTAGTGAAACTGGTCATGTACAGTATATTTAATTTTAGATGAATACATATTAACCCTTTCAGGCCTTCTATCTTGAGCATCCTGAACCAAAACATCCAATTAACATTTCCCAGAAAAATAGGGTTTACCACTTTTCCTGCTATTTTAACTGACATGCTAGCGGGGAATCAGGTATGTTTTCCAAACATTTCTACTGACTGGCTAGTAGGTGAGCTAAGCAGCAGGATGGTTTGTGGTTTCTTGTGTAAATTGTCTTAATTTACATAATGATCTAAAACCAAATTATAAGATTTTAGTCATGGTAACCTATTTCCCAGGTAGCATGGCATAATATAGCTAGACAATGGCAACAACAGCCAAATCCATTCAAGTGGGAGACTCCAAAGTTTATGACCTAAATGCTATTTATTCAAGGGTCATAGCACTCCTGCCTAGTGACCGTGATGTTCATGTGGAGGATGTCTTCAACTATGAGCTGGCACCAGTCCCAGCTGCCATGTTCACTGAGGATGGAATGCAAATTTGCAAGTCCACACTGAAGAACTCACTCCAGAGGCCTGTATCACAAAGCGGGATTAAGGTGTTAGCAAGATAACTTCAGGCTCAACTCCGGGTTTTCTGTATCACAAAGCTGGTTAACCTCTCATTGGGATAGGAAACCTATCCCAAACCTGTCCTGAAAGCTAGCCTGCTCCGGGGCAGGCTAACTTTTAGGATAGGATTGAATCCTACATTAAGGCTGTAATCTCTTAGTGGACTGGTCGATTTGTTGGTCGATACGTTCTTGGTCGACCAAAATCTGATTGGTTGATTATTTGCTGTGTTAATTTTATCAGGAGTAATGTGGGTGTTTTCAGAACACCCTGTTTCACAGGTAACAGTCTGTCTTCAGAACACCCCCCCTTGTTTTCACAGTTTTGGATTAGCCCAACCCACTGGCGGAGACAGATAGGTAGGCCCGTATGTTCTGAACTGAAGAAAAAATTAGGCCTGGTTTTCCGAATATTTGCTTAATTAAGAACGTTTAATGAACATTTAGTCCTCTACTATGTCAAAGACATCGTGTGGCAGCATTTTCCCAAAACAGATGGAAAAAAAGTCGAATGCAAACTTTGCAAACAACAGAAAAAAATGATATCACGCAGGACGTTGTCGGTTTTATTGCACCGGGCAATTCAGCCTCGCTCTGTGCGAGGACACGCACAGTGCAGGCTGGAGTAATAGTGGAAGGTCCTGTCAATTATTATAACACATGACAAAAACGAATGTCTAAATTATGTTGCGTATACCTCAACAGTTCTTGTGCTGATGTCACTAGTTGACATAGTACTATTTTTGGAAATCATAGGCTATGATATTGCGTAGGTGCACGTGATGCAGCGCTGTCAGAGCCGACCGACTCCAGTGTGTTATTCAGTGCAAAATAATTAGGCCAAAAATACTAGTTGTTTATGTTTATTTATAATTCATTTAGGCGGACAAGGCTATCAGGTAGCCTACTGCCCAGTTAATTAATCTAAAATTAGGACTTTTGGTCGAAATTTCAGGACTTTAGTCAACCAAGATTTTCTTTGGTTGACTACAGCCCTATCCTACATAAAGCTGTCACCCTGCATATCAGCTGTTTGCCAAAACGTGGCCTGCCCAATCATTTAGGATCCAATTGAACAACAAGTCCAAATGAGGAGAGCATTATGGCGTCAAAGGATCAAATCCGTTAGATTTTGCCGATGACTATTTGTATGAAAGAAAGGGTGTAATACTAATGTGAAGCAGCACTTCAGCCTGGCTAACAGCTGCTTGCTATACAGAGCTGACATTCTGTAGGAGAGGAAAACACACATGAGATCATTAAAGGATATTTGATAATTAAGTATTTTTATAGTATATTTATATTTTTTAGTATAATATGCTGCTCCTCCGCCGTGAAATGCGCTGTGCATTTTTCCTTGCGCATTCACGGCTCTTGATGAGGCAAAACCTGGATCGAATGAGCGAGTTGATAACTTGCGTCGTGATACGGCTTATGCATGATAATCTTGATTAGTGTAGCTGGATAGGTCTGAGCAATTCAAGGAAAACTGAGCTTGCTTCGTGATACAGGCCTCAGGTCAAAGTCTCCAAGAGGAATGCAGATGTCTCTGTCATAAACATCACACAAAAAGTAAGGAAATTTGTGTTTGGTAGATTATTTCTTTGTTGTAACAATGCTTCTTGGCAATGAATCTTATACCGCTGGAAAGCCTGTTTATTACCCTTTTAAATGGTGCCACATTTGTAAGGAACATGCATTTGTGGGATGAGCAGCAGAGCTGAGTATGTGGGTTCTGGTACCCCCAGGTGCTGCCAATCAGGTGCCTGATTGGCAGCACCAACAGGCCGCGAAGTGGGCGTCCCAAGAACACCCAAGAGCAGACTGCATGCAGCCAATCTCTGGTCTCATAGGGCTGCCAGGACTGCCCCTCACCGTCAGGCCCGTTTGTGATGCATCTACCTCACTGGAAAAACAAGGCTTGTCATCATTGGAGGCAATCTCAATGCAGGAAGATATCAAGATGAGATTCTGTAACCAGCGGCAATCCTATATCTCCACAGTCTGGGACCAAACGCTATCCTCCAAGATGTCAACGCTCGCCCCCACAGAGCGGGTTTATCAGAGACTACCTCCAGAATTTGGGAGTGGAGAGGACGGAACGGCCTGCCAGCAGTCCTGACCTCAACCCCATTGAACACTTGTGGGATCAGCTTGGGCGTGCTGTTTGTGCCTGAGTGACCAATACAACCACGTTGGCTGACTTGTGACAAATGCTGGTTGAAGAATGGGATGGCGTCCCACAGCAGTGTGTGAGCAGCACGAGGAGGAGGTGCCAAACTGTTGTGGCTGTGTATGGTTCCTCCACACGCTACTGAGGCTCCTGTTTGTTAAATGAATAAATTGTTAAATTGCCAATACGGGCTCTAGTTTCCCGGCGCAGCGCGGGGTGGCGCAGTGAGGCGAACCCCGCGCAGAGCTAGTTTCGACCGGCGAAACGGCAGAGGCGGACAGTTTCCAAGTTTCGCAGACCGAGATGCGCCGAGATGGGAGTGGCGGCGCAGCGGGGGGAGGTGCCGACAGATTCAGCCTGGCACAGTGACAGTTTCATGCCAAAAGGCTTCGCCGAGGTGCGCCAAAAACTCGCCATCTGAAACCACGTCTACTTTCAACACAAGGCGGAGCGGAGCCGGCGCAGTGGAAGTTTGGCTGACTGGCGCACATCACCAAAACCTCACAATCAGCACAAACGGTGCCAATCTCCTTTGATCTGACATCAGCTGTGACGGGACAGTTGATATGGAGATATATGTATGTGCTGATTGTGATCTTAGCATTGAATAGTGTTTTTTGTCGGTATTTATTGCATCGTTCATGTGTCTGACTTTCCGGAAGCCTGCCTGTGAGGTTTTGGTGACGTGTGCGCACTGCTCGCCGGTCTCCGCTCCGCGCCTGTCTCCTGAGTTCCACTCCGCCTGCGGCAATAGACCTCCATGTCAGCTGTGTAAACTTTCATTACGCCTTCACGCAGCGCATTTTAAAGGCAAGGACAGGGGCTCATTTGATTGGTTAAATGTGAATCGGCTGTGTCAAACCCACTCCACGCCTTCTCTCCTCCCCTCCGCCGGTAGGAGGGATGGCGGAGTACTTGCGCCACCGAGAACGGCGTGCCAAACTTGGAACATCCACCTGGCCACACCCAGTTGGCGAAGTGCATCTGCGCTACGCCCCCGCCTTGCCAGGTCTGCGAAACTAGAGGCCTACGTCTTGTTTCTTCAAACCTCAATCATCCAATCCACCAAACACCAAACAAGAGTCAACGGCACAATCAGCTTTTTGGCTTTGGCAGAGGAGATTTGGCAAATTTTTCAAGGGCACAACCCACATCCTCAGCTCTGCTGCTCATCCCACGAATGCATGTTCCTCACAAATGTGGCACCATTTCAAAGGGAAATAAAGAGGCTTTCCAACAGTATAAGATTTATTGCCAAGAAGCATTGTTACAACAAAGAAATAATCTACCAAACACAAATTTCCTTACTTTTTGTGCGATGTTTAAATGGATCAGCCCTTCTTTGGACCTGTCATACAGTGACGTGTACCTCATCTTTGACAGATACTATCAATACAGTATCAAGTCAGTCACTAGAGATGTCAGGGAGATAGGGGTCAGCAAGCATAGCATTGCACAAACTCCATTCACACTGGCCAAGGCACCCATACACACCACACTAACTAGGTTAGATAGGATTTAGATTGAGTTTATTTTATAAATAATGTCCTGTAAACTTGGTTCTCATCTCTGTCTGTGCTTCTGGGACCTCAGTCACATTTTGGCTGGGTTGTATCATTGGGCCACAATAGTAGATGTACATGCTGTACATGACAACTTCCATATAAACATAAAAAAAAAAAAAAAAAAAAAAAAAACATTACATAGCAGATTTGATGTATTTGACTTGATTATTGTGCATAAAATGTCATAAATTTTAATTTTATGGTATTTTGGTGTTTTGGGCATGAAGGGCTTAATATCTAAAAATGCCCCAATCTAAAATCAAATACATTGTACATATCCACTGTAATGTATAAGCATTGTTGAAAGCATATTTGATGCATCTAGATCAAGCATTTTGAATTAAACACCATAAATCTCTATTTTTCTGGGATTTTAGTGTTTCGGGCATTAAGGGGTTAATAACTAAAAATGCTCAAGGGATATCACTCGGCACCCTCTTGAATTCTTAAGAGGAGACCCCAAGCTACAAGAATCAGCTGAGAAAAAAACTTTTACCGACGCAACAAGGTCCACCCCCCCGGCTCCCGGACTAATGCCTTTGTATCAAAATCAAAAAATGAATTGAATCAGACATCATCACATGATCACAACTTTAGGGAGAAAATATAACCTGTTTCGCTGAATCTGTGTCAAAGGAGAGCACATGGAGGTCAGACTATGTTTATTATCACTTGTCAAGTGATCATGGTAAAAATATCAGAATTCATGTATCTAAACAAATGTACTCAGTTTCCTGTTACCTGCTCATCTACTTTTCCTCATTGTTCCACTGTGGTTATTTATGGCTACTGCATTAATTATTATTCGTTTACTGTCAAATATTATTTACAGGTTTTTGTTCACATTTATTCATATAGTTGCTGCATTTTTTTATGTCACCACTTATAACTACTTATAACTACTGCTGTTATTAATATAGGTAATATGTTCTTATTTACATATATTTATGTATCATGTCATATTTTGTTGTGTTAAACACCCTACCCCTAAATCCACAATCACATATGCAACCTTCTGCTCTTCCCCCTAAATTTATGATCCTCCTTACCAGTTCCCTAGGTACACACATACATACACACACACACACACGCACGCACGCACGCACGCACGCACGCACGCACGCACGCACGCACGCACGCACGCACGCACGCACACACACACACACACACACACAC
The DNA here is from genome assembly GCF_902150065.1 of Myripristis murdjan. NCBI lineage: Eukaryota > Metazoa > Chordata > Actinopteri > Holocentriformes > Holocentridae > Myripristis > Myripristis murdjan. Next base: position 30,559,165 of record NC_043990.1, on the reverse strand, counting down.
ACACACAGAAAAAATAAAACTTTACCCAACCCAACTGTGTTTTCTATGCCATGTGATGTCTAGCAGTCCCCTACACTGTTTATCTCTGTTGGTTTGTTAGGCTGTCTTTCATTTGTACGTGTTTGCAATACACAGTTTTGTATATTACCTATTTGTCATATGATTGTTACACATTTAGTAGTGCAATTAATTCTTATTACTCTCACTTGTGTTTGTGTGTACTGGACACTGAAAGGAAGGCCTGTGAGCTGCAATGCATTGGTGTATTTTAATCTTGTAATGCATCCACTAAGCTGTCTGCCCTCACACTTGTAAACCAAAGTATAGTATTCCTTTCTTGTAGACTGTGTATACGATTTTGTAATTTCTAGGGATGCCAAGCAAGCTTAAGTATGAATATCTACCATTAATTGCACATGAAAATGCACAGTAAACCAGAAAGCATCCCATTTTTCCGTGGTGTACCATACACCCTAAGCCCAATAACAGCTAATTAAGTGTTAATGAGCCAGCTACTCTTTTAAATACTCTGAAATGAATGAAAGGAAGAAACCACTATACAATACTGATCTATAATGAGTACAGGATGATGCAGGTCATGGCATGTGCATGTAAAAAATCTTTCTGAAAAATGTTCCATGACCTTCTTATGCATCTGCAAGTAAGAGCAGTTCATTAGGATGGACACTGTAGGAGACCTGTGATGACAGAGAATGTTTCATTATTCCAGTACTAGGCTACATTACATTTATATGGTGTAGGCTACCAGATAAAATACTCATGACATCCACCATTTGCACATCTTTGGTATGGATCTGAGATAACCCTGTACTAGTGCAGTAATAGTGCAATATGGTTCCATATGTATTTAATTTTTAATGTGGAAGACCACAATAGACTGGCAAAATGGATATTTTAGCATCTCCTTTTCTCTACTATCACACAAAGGCTAATGGTGTGAAACAGACATCCCAAAAATGTAAAGCAATTAGAAATCTAATCAGAGTTCAATTGAGAACATCAGATTTATGTTATTTGTATGAATTACTATGATAGCCTATGTTATATTCATCCATGTGTACGAGGTATTACACACAATCTCTGCGTATCTCACAGAGCTCAGTGAAACACTGCATATGCTAATTACTTCTCCATTTTCACAAGTCAAGGTGTTGGCAAGAATGAGCTGTTCATTAGCATGGACACAATGTGAGACCTTTGATGATGGAGAATAGCTTCTTATATTGCCATGGTCTTTTCATCAAAGTAGTAACCAAGAAACACAATTATACAGTGGAAACTACCACACAATAAAGAAATAAAGTTAATGAATGAATGAATGAATGAATTAATTAATTAATTAATTAAAAATAATAATAATAAAAAAGATATCTATCTTTTGCACAGTTCTGGGTGTTTTATACATCTTGCGAGATAGTAAACAGGGCAACATTTATTACCTAATACAAAATTTCAGCATGCATTTCTCTGAAATTAGGACATCCTGAGCGGAAAATGTGGAATTTAAACAAATGATTTCATATTATTATTATTATTATTATATATTATTATACAATTTAAACAAATGTCATCAAATCAGACGTGAGTCATTGTTGTAGCCTGTATCCCTGGGACCCATTAGTCCATGGTTTATGGATGATGGTTGTCGTCCACACGCATTGGGATTGCATGTTTTAGCCCCAGAATTATCCCTTAGGAGTGTGACAAAGCGGCGTAGCCTGGTTGATGCTGTTATATAGAGAGGGTAATGCACCGGCAGTCACATTTTAGGACTAATCCGCTGTATATTAATTTAAAAATCTAAAAGAAAAGGGAGGAAACAGCCGAGTGACGTTTAATCCCAGAGCAGTCCACATCAGTCGGTAACTGGGTAAAAATGATGGGACTCTCGATTTCAGAAAGAAAGACTCCAGTTAACCTGCTCTCCCTTTAAGCCGTTTTTCTTTAGGGTCTTAGTATTTCTCAATGGCTTAACAGCTGAATTAAAATGTACCTTTTCCCCCTGTTCGATTAAGTGTTTTAAACGAATACTTTGATGATGCAGGCACCTGGATGCATCGATTTGCTCCGTTTCAACTTTCACATTTGGACCCCTCACATATGTGGTGTCCAAATGTGAAAGTTGTTAAAATGTTGAAGGGAAAGGAACAGGGCCTCATATGTGGAAATGAAGATATTTGATCATTAAATGTATTAGACTTACACAAGCAACGCTGCCCGCAACTTACCTTGGCAAGAGTCGTAGGCCCTAAGGTGAATTTACACGCTAAAAGTCCAGATGAGAAGCTCTGGTGTTTGGAAGGAATCCGGAGCTCTCCGACGTACCAGCAGCATCACTGCGGCTCCGTCCACGGGACTTCCTTCAACCACTGATATGCTCCTAAATAAAGCAAGGATCAAACACCAGTGTGTGTTCACTCATCAGACCGGCTTGTTTCTCTCTACCCCTGCAGACACACCTATGCCTCCTGCAGGGGAAGTGCCCTGCATGCAGACTGAGCAAGGCTGAATGCTGCAGGATTATTAAACGTGACGGTACTGTCAGGTGAAGCCGCATCAGCCACACAACCATACTGGGGAATTTCCAGTAGCTGTCTTCCTAAGCCAGTATGGGGAAATTCCTCGTGCAGGACTGCAGAGAGAAAAGCTATGGATATGAACAAATGAACTCCGGAAAGCTGATACACTCCACCTGCTTCACATACAGCCTACCTAAATGAAATAAAATAAAATAAAACATATACATTTTCGTCTACTTTCTAAGATTTAGCCTATACAAGTTTTGTGTAAGTTTAAAAATTTGTGAAACGATATGTATGGTAGTATGGGCCCATTTTTTATATATTATGTCATAATATATATGTTTTCCAGCAGTAGCCTGCATCACATTCATACAAGTAACCATTCCCACTAGAAGCTGAAACCACGGTCTTCCACTCAAGTCCACTGAGAGCCGTGCAGGACCAGGGCTGGAGCCATCATTTCAGCTAAGAGGGGGAATCTGTTTGTTCCAGGCTCATCTTTCTTTTTCCGTCTCTTTTTTTCTCTGTCTTTTCTTTTCTCTTCTTGCTTTCTTTCTTTATCTGCTTGTTTGTTTGTTCTCTAGTCAGCGTCTTAGAGCTCCTCCAGTAAGAAGCAATCGCACAAGAATCTCGTTCATCCCTCACAGCCTTATCTCACTTCAGTGCCTCAACCATATGACTTGGAGATGGGAGAGGAGAGAGAAGCAGAGTGGGGGGTGGAGCCGAGCTTGCACAGGCGAGAGAGCTGTACCTGCTGGCAGGTCTGACATGTCCGCTCGCCAGGATCCAATCAAGAAATTATTCGATTATGTGTATTCATGTATTTATAGTACACTTTGTTGTACTGTGTCGATGTGTTTTACAGTACACAGTGTTTTTACAGTCATGCAGTCCCCCTGATAGTCAGAGTTAAAGGACTCTATATCTGTACACGATTTAAACTGTTGCTTTAATCATTTATCTGTGTAATAATTTATACCTGTGGGACTTGACAACAATTCAACAGTGCAATATCCCTGTGTATATAAGGTGTATATAAGTAGACTTTTTTTTTTTTTTTACATTTCCAATCTGTATTAATTGTTGTAATATTTTGTAGGATTAATGGACACGTTGAGGCTTAATGCACACGTTGAGGCTTAATGCACTTAATGCACATATTTTTGATACAGCTCATACATTATGCATAAAAAATGCATAAATAAAAAATGATAATGCACATATTTTTATGTTTCATATTTCTTTCTATTTCTTATAATTTAATTCTTTTCTTGAGAATTTGGGCAACTATAACTGACCCAGTTTCCCCTTGAGGATTAATAAAGTATTTCTGATTCTGATTATGTGCACTAGAAGCTTGAATTTCCCACATGGATAATAAAGTACATCAATCAATCAGTGTTTGTTTGTTTTTGGCTGCTTTGTGTAATAATTCAGTTCAAGTTGAGCTGGATACTGGCTGGAGGCTCCAAATGCTATCCTGTATAGCCTCCTACCATTGAGGTGGACTTCCCCCTGGCTGCCACTCTTACAAAATAACCACTGTATTACACTAAAATTGTGAGAGAAAATAATAATAATAAAAACAAGACTTCAGTTGGATGATGTGCGGCACAATTTCCACAGCACAAAATGGTGTAAAACATGACATTAAAAATAAATATCATCAATAGTCCTCATTTACAACAGTGTTTGGCAGATGCCTGAAAGGGATGTGAAACATGTGATAGAGCAGAGGAGACAAAAAAAGAAGCTAGCCGCAACATGCTTACCAGCTATCTTTCAGGGGTAATTTATGATTTTTGTCCCGGTACATGCAAACATGTGTTCAATGAGGAAAACAAATGATAGAAAACTCAAGCAATCCATTTCCAGCTCTGAGGTGGATACTGCTCCTCAAGCCTGAAGTGAAAGAGGAAATGCAGAAGAGACTGGATGTTCATAACAGGAAAAATTCAGTTATAGTGTTACCGGTATTTGCATTTTAGGTTTGGAAAGTGACAGTGTTTGAATGGATTAAGGTGGTTATTTTTAAATTAAGGTCCACCCCAGTGATTAGCATTTGGGGCATCCAGCCAGTAGCCAACACTCAGTAACAAAGAGAGGAAAATAGCACAACTAAGCTGTAACCGCTAATGGGAATAATAGCATTTTTTTTTTTTTTTTTTTTCAAATCGGTGAACTATCTCTTTAAATGTTTTCCTTTTAGTTTTCCATGTCCTTACTGAGGATAGTGATTATTCTGCTGAGAGGCTGCTTTGGCTGAAGACATATACACAGAGATGTGGGAATACAGTATAAGCATAATTTACATTAATAAATCAATGCATTATTTATAAATCATACAAATAGAAAACTGTAGATATATCTACTGTACATACACACATCCACCCAGGACTACTCATACACATATATACACATACATACTTAAAGAACACACTCATATGTACAAATACACCCATATATTCACAAACATACTGTACATACATTTTAAAATGCCATATACAACACAAAAAAATAAACGTGTGTGTGTGTGTGTGTGAAGGGAAAGGAACAGGTAAGTGTGTGCTGTGTAAGTTGTGTAAGTGTGTGTGTGTGTGTGTGTGTCCTTGACCAGCCAAATGGCTGTCTGTTCCCTCCTGCTTTGACAGTGGGGTGCAGCTTCTGGAGGTTATCCTGCAGAGGGGACTTTTTTGGAGCCTCTCCACCAGTGCAGCCTGGCTTTAATTACACTCAAATAGTGTAGCTGGTGACAAGATCCTCCCAGGGTAGGCCAGGTCTGGTAGACCACTCATGAAGTTTTGCTGTGACCACTGCACCTTGTCTGTTGATACATTACTCTGTTGATACTTTTCTTTTTTCTCACGTTTTGAACAGCAACAAAACATTTTTTGTCTTAATCAGTGCCATTGCTAGTGAAAAGGAACACATACATTTTTAAAGATTAACATTTACACACACCACAGGTGTTCCTCATAATGACAATTACCTGGGATCACTTCTCCCCTCTCCTTCAGGTTAGCAATGGCAATAAGGCCATGCCAATCACACTATCACACTGAAAAACACCACCTATCAATCACTAGGCTGTACACAATGTGAAAAATTATGTATTATGTAAATTATTCATAGATTGTATGTATATATACAGTACAGGCCAAAAGTTTGGACACACCTTCTCATTCAATGCGTTTTCTTTATTTTCATGACTATTTACATTGTAGATTCTCACTGAAGGCATCAAAACTATGAATGAACACATGTGGAGTTATGTACTTAACAAAAAAAGGTGAAATAACTGAAAACATGTTTTATATTCTAGTTTCTTCAAAATAGCCACCCTTTGCTCTGATTACTGCTTTGCACACTCTTGGCATTCTCTCCATGAGCTTCAAGAGGTAGTCACCTGAAATGGTTTTCACTTCACAGGTGTGCCTTATCAGGGTTAATTAGTGGAATTTCTTGCTTTATCAATGGGGTTGGGACCATCAGTTGTGTTGTGCAGAAGTCAGGTTACTACACAGCCGACAGCCCTATTGGACAACTGTTAAAATTCACAGTATGGCAAGAACCAATCAGCTAACTAAAGAAAAACGAGTGGCCATCATTACTTTAAGAAATGAAGGTCAGTCAGTCCGGAAAATTGCAAAAACTTTAAATGCGTCCCCAAGTGGAGTCGCAAAAACCATCAAATCATCATTTTTTGTTAAGTACATAACTCCACATGTGTTCATTCATAGTTTTTATTCCTTCAGTTAGAATCTACAATGTAAATAGTCATGAAAATAAAGAAAATGCATTGAATGAGAAGGTGTGTCCAAACTTTTGGCCTGTACTGTACTCAAGAACAGTTTTTTCCCCAGAGCCGTAACCACTCTGAACTCAAACTTGCACTAACACCCCACACACACACACACACCCCACCTCATCATCCACAATCATCCTCAATCATCCACCCATCTCTCTTCTCCCACAGAAATTTTACTTTTATCCAGTGCAATATCTCATTCTAGTGCAATATTTATTCAGTGCAGTATTTCATGTCAGTGCAATATTTATTAATTCAGGGCAATATTCATATCTCAGGGGGACTATTTACTACTTAGATTTATACTGTATTTTGTTGTTTTATTGCTACTATTTTTCTATTTTTATATACTGACGCACCTCAAGAGATTGCTTACAATTTCGTTGTATCTTGTATGCAATGACAATAAAGGAATTCTAATTCTAATTCACACAGATGACCTCATTTATTGTATATTTATTTGACTCATTTTGTACTTACCTGTGGCTAGCTTAATCTACCCGTTAAAGAGACAGTGATATTAAGACAGTGATGCCAGTGATATTTACCTGGAATATTACCTGCCTGTAATACTTATCTGTGTAATTTGTTTTATTACAGTTTTACGTTTTCTCCATTAAAAATTCTGCCAAGTACAACACGTGGCCTGTTCATTGGAGGAACTTTTTGGAGGAATGAGTTTAAGCTAGCTGTTTCATGTATGTGAGAACAGTATAAAGATAATGAAAAAAACATAATTGTAGATCACCAAGCACGTAGAAAACTCCACTCAGGAAAATAAAATAAGAGCAGTCTAGAGAAATCTATTAAAAGAGAAAGTAACAATTGTGACAAATAAAGATAATACAATCAACAAAATACAACAAAACAAAAAGGGAAACAATAACAAATCAGAGTGAATAGACAAAGAAACAAATACCCAAACAAACAATCCTCAGCAATTCACATACAATGACAAAGTAGGTGTGAGGGAAAAAACACCCACACCGTACCACCGCACCACAAGATCCAACATCCCAGACAGTACCCATTCTCAAACCGTGAAACCAGTACAGTATCCATGTATTGCAAGTCTTAGTAATGGTTTTCTTAGCAGCAGTTGAGGCAGCTGATATTATTAGTTTATCCTGAAATGATGACAATGTGTTTGGATTGTATCCAACAAGATAAAGAGCAGAACAGCAGGGAAGGACTTAAGCAATGACTGTAGCAACGATTGCACTGATATATTCCCATAAAAATTTAATAGCAGAGCAATACCAATACCAATGCTCCTCTAACCATACCATAAGTCACTGTTAACCAGTTTTAATCTAAATCTGCACTCAGGGGTAAGGTAAAATTTATGCCCAAATTTATAGTGGATTATCTGATGAGCAAAATTTTTTAGTTTGTTGTAAAAAGTGGAAAGTTTTTCATAAACTGAAGCTACCAGTTTAGTCTTGGTAGTAATTGCGTCCACCAAAAGTTGTTGGGCTAGGTGTCCAACCCAAGGTACCTCATATGTTTTAAATAAACATAAACTAAATAAACTAAACATTTTAGTCAGAGACTGTGGTTAGTTCCTGTGTGGGAAAACAGAGTTTTCGAATTAACAAAAAGATTGTATTAAGCAGCTATATACTATCCCAGTGCTGGTTAAGAATAAACATCAAGAGGAATCTTCAAACAACAGTACAAGCCTTGGTCATTTCAGATTCAGCTACGCATCTTTTAGTGACAACATACAATTCATGGCACTTGCCTTAATTTATTAGTCTTCCTTTGCAACTCCAAAAAATAAATAAATAAATAAAAATGCACTGCATTTGAAGAAACTGTAAATTAACACAATATAGTCTAGTACTTATTATATATTAAACTAAAGAAAATGTAATTGTCCTAACTTTGTCCTAATTTTAATACTGAGAGACCCGATATCCATCGAGGCAGCTGGACATATGTGCATTTTCCTCATAATATTCCATACAAAACAAAAACTGAATCAAAATTGAGTCCTTGATGCAACAAATGCAATAGCATACAGCAAAGGAAAAAATCCAAACAAATATAGAGCAGCAGGGCTTTAAACATAACAAATCTGACAGTTAGAATATTTGCATGTATTACTAAATATATAAGCATGAAAAGTATGAACTGCATGAGTAACAACATGTATGCATGATATGTAATATACCTATTTAGACAAATATGTATCACATTAAGATATACAAAAATATGGTTTCCAATCATGTACCATCAAGAGCTATTCTTTGCAAAAACTACAGCAGCTGAGTTCAGTGACTCATACACTTTCAACCAGTGAGGAGGAACCAGTCAGTGAAATAAGCTCTTGCAGTGTTTGGTGCACTATTGCTGCCACCAAGTGGCAGTAATAGTTACAACAATGATGAACCTTGGATAGAGCTACAATTGGCTAAAGTTTCTGAAGAACCTTTAAATGTGCTTGCCTTACATTGCTGAATAGTGGCCCAGCAGTGCAGCAGTGCTAGTGGCCACTGAGACAGAAAAGGAGTGTTGCAGAGCTGCATGTGTATCTCTGGCCCAGCCTGCGTCAACAGGCCAGTGGCTGGTAGGTCTGTCATTGTCTGCCCAGAGGCAGACGTAATGCTCTAGAAAGCATGAGTGGCAGCCATAGTTGAGACATTCTGCTCAAAGTAATGATCAAGCAAATGCTTTTAAATCAATGATGGTAACTCTTATAAGGAAATAAAATGTATCAGCAGAAACATAAAGCTTTGATGAGCAAACTGTGTGAAAATTGTGTGCCAAGTCCCAAAAATGTCAGAAAAGCAAGTGTTTTCTACCAAAGTACAACAGATATCAAGCTGATATTTTACTCACATAAAATTTCACTTGTGCTGACCTATTTAAACTTCAAATGGAGTTTGTAGGCCAAAGTATAGGGAGCTGTAAGGATTTGAAAATGCATGGGTGTTGGCCATTTGCCCTTTCATTTCTAATGAGGGCCAAAAATGCGATTTTAATTTGAAATTGCAAAAATAAATGGTAAGTTGGATTGTATTGAAAATTGGCAAGCCACTTGTCCTCAAAAAGATGGATGTGTTTCATATTTTGGGGCATGGGAGCAGCTAATAATATATGTGACACAGAGCAGACAGTTAAATGCCAAAATCCGGCGGAATAAATGAATATTAATAACTAGAATTGGTGAATGTTACTGAAGAAACTTTAAATGTGCTTGCCTCCGCTGCTGACTGTGTGGCCAAGAGGTAAACCACCATCTATGCCGTTTATAGGCTGTGTTTGTTTTTATTTTGTTAAATTGTTGCTGTTGTTAGGGGATTGGCAGGTGGTTACTATGGTCCAGGATGTTGCCAGGCAGTTGCTATGGTTTTTTGAGTGGTTGCTGCTATTGTGTTCCTGATAGTTGGTGTTTGTAGTTATGGCTGGGATGTAGTGGCAGTAGTGCTTGTGGCCACTGAGACAGAAAAGGAGAGATATGTACATTGAGGCATTCAGGGACATTTGGAAATTCTTTTTTTTTTTTTTTTTTCTTTTGAAATTTGGAAATTCTAGAGTCAAATGAAAATCGCTTTGGAATTTACACCAAAAGTGAATATTTATAGACATAGATTAATGTTTGCTGTATGGCCAGGGGTGTAAGACATATTTTGATCTTCTGCTTAAGTAAAAGTCATACTTCTGCACTGCAAACAACCATTAAACTGAAATAGGCTGTTCATCAGCTGATCAAAAGTTTAAGACCACTGCCTTTAAAAGCCCAAATCTTTGCAAAAATGTGGATTCAGTGTCATTTTCTGTCAGGTGTCCACACTGTCATGACCTCCTGATGGCAAAGGCAAAAAAGCTTTCTCTCTTTGAATGCGGTCGGATTGTTGAGCTGCATAAGCAAGGCCCAACAACAAGGCCCTCACAGTGTGCCATTGCTGCTGAGGTTGGACGCAATAAGACAGTCATTTTAAACTTCTTAAAAGATCCTGAGGGTTATGGAACAACAAAGTCAAGTGGTAGACCCAAAAAAATTTCACCGGCCTGAGCCGGAGGATCCAATTGGCTGTCCGTCAAGACATGGGACGATCCTCAGCCCAAATTAAGCTTGTCACTGGTGCCAACTGCAGTCCCATAACCATCAGACGGCATCTGCAAGAGAGGGGTTTTAAGAACAAAAAATGCCTTCAAAGGCCTCGTCTCCTTCAACGGCACAAAATTGCCCGTTTGGAGTTTGCACGAGAGCACCAAACATGGGACATTGAAAGGTGGAAGAAAGTTGTATTCTCTGATGAGAAAAAATTTAACCTTGATGGTCCTGATGGCTTCCAACGTTACTGGCATGACAAGGAGATCCCACCTGAGATGTTTTGTACACAGCACAGTGGAGGGGGCTCCATCATGATCTCGGGGGCTTTTTCCTTCATTGGAACAATGGAGCTTCAGGTTGTGCAGAGGAGTCAAACGGCAGCTGGCTATGTGGAGATGTTGCAGGGGGCATCCCTCATGACTGAAGTCCATCGTCTGTGTGGTAATGACTGGGTTTTTCAACAGGACAACGCTGCAGTTCACAATGCCCACCTGACAAAGGACTTCTTCCAGAGAAAGAACATCACTCTTTTGAACCATCCTGCGTGTTCCCCTGATCTAAATCCAACTGAGAACATTTGGGGTTGGATGGCAAGGTAAGTTCCCATAATGGACACCAGTTCCAGACAGTGGATGCCCTCCATGAAGCCATCTTCACCACTTGGAGCAACATTCCCACTAGCCTCCTGGAAACACTAGCATCAAGCATGCCGAAACGAATTTTTGAGGTGATTAACAAGAAAGCTTTTTTGCCTTTGCCATCAGGAGGTCATGACAGTGTGGATACCTGACAGAAAATGACACTGAATCCACATTTTTGCCAAGATTTGGGCTTTTAAAGGCTGTGGTCTTAAACTTTTGATCAGCTGATGAACAGCCTATTTCAGTTTAATGGTTGTTTGCAATAAATTGCTTACTCATTTTTTTTTTTTTTTGTCTCACTCCCATTTCCTCTTTTTGCATTTTGAAGCTCTACTTAGAACCTTCTTAAGATCCAACAGTCTTAAAATTTTGATCCGGAGTGTATGTGCCCTCTTTGCATTGCAAAGCAGGTACATAATAAGTATGCAAGAGAATAAGATGTGTTGCCTTTTCAAGGCAAGCACATAATGAGAACCAGGTCCGTCCCACTGACCATTACATTTTAATATTATTCATACATAAACACACCCAACTCACTATATTCTAAAAATTGTTAATGAACCTATAAGTGGCAAACATGTTCCAGCCATAGGTCTTCGTCAGTGCTGTCCATCTGTTGTTGGATACCTAGTAAGAGATATGAGGCACAGACAGAGCAGGGCAAAAAAGGCAAACTACTGCAACACAGACAAAACACAACTGTGACAAAACACAAACTACCAAAATACGTCACACTAATTAGAACCCAACAACCCACCTATAAATAAACCTAACTTTAACCTCATTCTACCTTCATCATCCACCTATTAAAGAAGGGTACAAATTTGAAACCTATCCAAAACCTTCACACTGATCCTAACCTCAACCATCCCTTTGTCTAATCCTAGCCCTCATCTTAACCTTTGGTGAACACTGACCTCAATGATTCCAAAACAAAATCATCCACAAAACTATCCCCAGACCCAATCTAACCCTAATTCTAACCATTTTAAAACAAACCTTTGTAAACTCACCCACCACCAACCATTTCCTGCCAAAAACATTTTGTGTATGTTGCCTTTCTCTTTTTTCCCCACCATTTTGATGCAGACATAAACCCTAACGCCCCCTAAACCTAGCAATAACCTAAACCTAACAATAACCAAACCCTGTCTTCAATCATCTTAGATGGCAATCAATTTCTCCCAAACAATGCCCAAAACTTAATATTACACTAACCTTAACAAAAGCTTGACACAAACCAATAAAAAAAAAATACCCTAAAACCTACAGTCCCAACCTTGATCTAATCCTAATCCTTCATTAGAAAAATAAACCTGCCTAAACCCAGTAATCATAAACATAATCATAACAGAATCTTGGCAATATAAAATAAAATAATCTTGACCTTTAGCCCCAACCATGTCCCTTGGAGAAGAGCCAAGCTGATAGCACAAGACCTTTACTTTAGGCCCCTAATCAGCCCTGTAATTAGCCCCTTAATTAACCCCATAATCACATGCCCTAGTGGAAATTCCCTAAATACTAGGAACATCACCAGACCAAATGCTTTCTTGCACTACATAAAGATGACATTGAGGAGGTGAATCAAACTAGACCACGTCTGACAGTTTTAGTTAGCAATTCATAGTCTATAGCATTTTGCAGCATAGCCAAATGTTACATGCTCATAATGAAATGCAGAATTTCACAGGGTAGGGGTAGGTTCTTATGGTCACATGGACCATTTGGGCTCTGCCAGATAAATCAAGAGGTCAGTGGGGGATAAATAGGATGAGAGCCAGCTACTGATGTATGTCATTTCCAGAATTTATGATATTATCACATGCATAACAAAGATTAACACTACCATTCATATGTATGGACATGACTGTTGAAAGAAACCCAAGAGAACAATATGGGAACTCTAAAGAGAGGAACATGAATCAAATTCATAACCGTCTGTCTGTGATGGCAGAGAGATAGCCACCGAGAAACTGTGTTGTCCCTAATGGCTACTGAATCACCCCAAACCAAAAAACATGATGGCTAGCAAGCACCCAAGCTCATGTTTGTCATCTTGCTAATATAGCTTCTGTTTCATCAAGTGAGTAAAACAGCACATCATCCAAATGTCAGTCATATGTAACCCATAGCTAGATACTGATATAGTCGTATATACTGTATGGAGCTGCATGTGGAATATATATGCAAAGATGTCAGAGTACCATGTTGTCTAAAAGGAGCCATCTTAAGAAAGAATGTGTGACTGGAAGTAGTGCTTACATAACTCCATCCAAACATCATGCTCAGATTTGACTCAAAACATTGCAATGTTGTAACTTGGTCAGTAGATGGAGACATACACAAACTTAAAGGCTTTTTGTTCTTTGTGCCTTTAAAGAACCATCTGTGTGTGTGTGTGTGTGTGTGTGTGTGTGTGTGTGTGTGTGTGTGTGTGTGTGTGTGTGTGTGTGTGTGTGTGTGTGTGTGTGTGTGTGTGTCTTTATCCTTATCATTCAGTCTTTTTAATCAGGAGTTGAACCTGGTAATCTACTCAGAGGCTGTATTTAATATGGCCTCATGTTGATAGGCCAAAAGGTTCAATCAGTGTATCTTGGTGCCTCAGTCAAGAGCAAGATCTAGAAAGATGAAAAACAACTGTACACAAAGACACCAAAAAGACCACAAGGCCTAATGAATTCAATTACTACAATGTTGAGATCAAATTGCTGGTCTGCATTTACTCAGTAATATGTGCAGAGGTGATCAAAAAGTGAATCTAAAAAGGTAGACAGCAACCATTGTAGTCACAGACTTCCATTAATGATACTACATGCAGAGTCATCAGGCCCACTAGGTTTATCAAGCACACCGCATACGGCCCCACTATCCTCAGCTTCAGGCAGTTGCAGTTGCAGTTTTGTTTTTTTTTTTTTTGTTTTGTTTTGTTTTTTCAATTGAATTGAATTCTATGAAAACCATGACAAAAGGTAATGAGCAAATTAGCAAAAACTAAAAAAAAAAAAAAACTAAACTTTTTTTTTTTTTTTTAATATTTCTTCTTATTAAAATGACATATAATATTCAAACATCAGATCAGTGATGCTGGATTGATGTCATATATACTACACACTACACTACACACACACTGATACACCAGGGTAGTTTTAGCTGAGTACAGTTGATTCATTCCCAGCAGAAGAGACAATGGGAAAAGGCATTAACAAATTAAAGATTAACACTACCATTCATATGTACGGGCATGACTGTTGAAAGAAACCCAAGAGAACAATATGGGAACTCTAAAGAGAGGAACATGAATCAAATTCATAACCGTCTGTCTGTGATGGCAGAGAGATAGCCACTGAGAAACTGTGTTGTCCCTAATGGCTACTGAATCACCCCAAACCAAAAAACATGATGGCTAGCAAGTACCCAAGCTTATGTTTGTCATCTTGCTAATATAGCTTCTGTTTCATCAAGTGAGTAAAACAGCACATCATCCAAATGTCAGTCATATGTAACCCATAGCTAGATACTGATATAGTCGTATATACTGTATGGAGCTGCATGTGGAATATATATGCAAAGATGTCAGAGTACCATTACTGTGAGATTAGTCAAAATTACTGTGAGATTAGTCAAAAAAAAATTAGCTTAACAAAGTGTTTTCATAATTTTTTCCAGAAAATTAACAAAAACAAAACCTGCATCAGAAAAATAAAGAAAAAGAAAACTATAATTATAAAAGGATTTTTATAATTATTGAAATGACACATTTAAACATCAGATCTGTGATGCTAGATTGCTATCAGATTTCTTGTACTTAAATGCTTGTGAAAGTAAGCACTTTCAGAGAGCAATTAAATTCAAATTAAATTAAGCTATTCTTCATTTTGCTGAGGACCTCCTGCAAAACCTGTGGGGGTCCCAGACCCCACCTTCTGAAATCCACTACTCTAGTGGTCCAGTCGCCATCTTACCTGAGAGATACCTATCAATTTTAACAATGCTTCTTTTGAAAGATGTGTGTCCTGTAACATTGTTATGTCTCAGTCAAGGTATTTTAAATGAAATAAAACTTTGAATATTTTTACAGGATTCTATGCTTAAAAAGAGAGAAAAACTTGGATTTTCTACTTTAGAGAGAGGTGGAACATGTACTATAATTAGGTAAGGGAAAAACATAAAAACAAAAACAACCCACAATAATGCAGAGATAAAGATAAAATTTTCATCTTCAGTTTCATCTTCTGCTGCAAGCTCAAGGTCATCAACCCAGTGGCTGACGAATGACACTTGTTTAGGTAATTCTCTGACCAGAGCATTTTCTTTTCCCAAGTCGACCTCCAGGGCGATTATGTGATTTTCTGCATTTGTGACCCTGTGCTTCACTGCTTTAAAATCTTTGGATAAGCTTTGGATGGCCAAATTGATCTCTTAAAGTTTAACATTCAAAACTTCTTTATTGCTTTTGAATGTATCACTCAAACATTTTACCCATGTTGGATTCTCCTCATCTATGTCAACATCATGCAAGTGAGTCTGTTCTGTTCTTTGACGAGTTCTTAACTTTGAGTCTTTGTCTTGTTACCTGGTCTTGAGGCTTCCAAATTGTAAAGCTGATGAAGCAGGTGGAAGACTAATGCATGCTACTGTAAAAGGAAAATAGCATTATTTTACCTGCTAGACACCATGTTGCAGAATTTTTGATACATCACTATAATTAAAATGGATGGCTCTGGACTGAAGGTCCCATATGGCTGGCATGGCTTTTTCACCACTGTGTAACATCTAGGAAGCTTTGTGGTAGAAGCAAAACAAAGATGGCAAAGGTCCCTGAAGCATGCCTACATGCATATACCCCATTCACCTTTGCAAGGTTGGATGTATTTGGCCTGTTGACTGCATGTATGAAGCACACAAAGGGAGGTCAAGCTCATGACAAAAGCTAGACAATATTTTTCTTTCTTGTTATTTTGTCTTCTTGCGCTATAAAAATAAGGTCATTGCATCCATGGATTCTTCAAGCTGTGGAACAATTTTTTGAAGCTTGTAAATAGCTGGAATTCTACAGGATGGTGAAAGAACCAAGTCTACTGAAGTACATCTACAATCTGGCTGTAAATGGCAGCTCAGTTTCCCACAGTCTTCCCACATGAAAAGGGGATGCAGGATTATGGATTCAATGTTCATGGAGACTCAGTGGACATCTACATGGTCTGATTATGTCTTGTACACACTGATGGCTGAGGTGTCAGCTATTATTAATATGAGACTTCTCAACTGATTTAGAATCACCACTGATTCTCTGTCATTCAATGCTGAGTAGCCAGAAGGCCCTTGACTTTTTCTGTATTTTATTCTGGTTCTTTCAATGCACTTTTTTTGTTGTTGTTGTTGTTGTTGTTGTTGTTGTTGTTGTTTTACCTATGCCTGCGCTTTGTTTTTACTGTGAAGCACTTATCCGTGCCTGTACACCTGTTTTAAATGTGCACTTATTTTTACTGTGAAGCACTTTGGTTCAGCTAAGCTGTTGTAAATGTGCTATAGAAATAAACATGACTTGACTTGACTTGACTTGACAGTGTGCCTCTTCCTGTTGAACAAAACTTACATGGGTAACAGTAAAGACAAGTCCAGAGACTGACTGATGAGTTTTTGTACAAGTGGAGAATGGAATAACTTCCCCTCCTACAACCTGTAGTTGGCAGAAATTGCAAGCGAACATTAAGGTGGGGATGTGGTCCTTCTCAAAGATAACCACGGACCATGAAATGACTGGCCTATGGGGACTGTGACTGCTGTGTTCCCCAGCTAGCATGGAATCGTGTAAGTTGGAGCTGAAGGTCATCAATGATAAATCAACCAGGCAGGGAGGTTTCTGCGTTCAGGTCAATCATTCTGCCTTCAGTAGAAAATCGTATCTCCGGCACCTGTGGTGTGAAGCTACATTGTATGTTGTTTCCTCACCTCTAGTGTTGCCAGGTTTGATGTTTTCCAGCTCAATAATTGCTCCAAATCTGCCCACTTTATAAAAAAAAAAAAAAAAAAAAAAAAACACCAAAATATTTTTGATAATAAACAATACAAATTGATTCATAAATGACTACAACAATGTTGTGGTTCACCACAAATCTTAAATATGGCATAATAAAACAACAATTTAAGGATTCACAAGTGCATTAGAACATTAGAACCCATATACGAGACAGAATACATCATGTAATGCAATGCTAAAACTATTTTCAGTTTCTGCCGACAGCCCCAAAATTACTCACCCCCCGCCTCCCCTTAATTTTTTTTTTTTTCAACAATCAAGAATGACAGAATGAGGGAGTGGCCTTGCAATAATTCACAGAAAAGATTTCAACTGTTCACCAGTCTCACTTGGCAATTTCTCCACCTTTGAGAGTCTAAGTTTTATTTGAAGAATAAATTACCCATCTTACGTACTTTAATCTACAGACCTCTGAAATTTATTTCAGGTTTTATTCAAGAATTTTTAGAACTTTCATCAGTCATTATTTTAGAATATGACAAATTCACTCTCTGTTCCTCATTTCTGTCAACTCCCTCAATTCAGTTTTTATTTCCAATGAACAGCTTAGCCTCACGGTAAATGAGTGTATCAGTGTTTTTAACAGCTCCTGCACAAATATTTCAGATTCTATAGCTCCTGTCAGTTTTAAAAAGCTGAAATCTTCTTCTGTATCATGGCAGAATGAAGATTTAAGGATTTTAAGGAGACAGGAAGGTAGACAGGAGATGGAAGAGGGACAACTCTTTGTTTCCCTTGCCTCCTTAAAAGATTTATTGCTCACTCATGAGCGCTCTTTAAAAGAAGCAAAGGAACACCTGTTTCATTGATCAGATTGTTAAATAAGGACACAATCCCAGAATTTTTTTTAAAACAATGAATTTTGTCATTGTTTCCCCTCCTAGTCAACCAGTTGATTATTTCCCTGAGAGATGTGAAGAATTTCTTAATTATTTCAAGAACAAAATAGTGGAGATTCAGCAGTATTTCAGCACTGTAATCAGAAAGCCTGATGTTGACTCATTTCAAGGAAATCTCTCTTGAAACCCTGGAATGCACTGTTGCACTTTCTAAATCTTCCTCCTTGCCTTTGGACTGCATTCCCACTTGGTTTTAAAACGAGGTATTTTAGACACTTGGTCCGGATATTTAAGCCATTATTAACTGTTCTCTGTCCACTGGTATTTTTCATTCCTATTTTAAACATGCCACTCTTAAACCCCTTTTAAAAAAGCTACCTTTAGACCCCTCTGTTTTCAATAATTTTAGGCCCATCTCCTAGTTGCCATTTTTAAGATTTTAGAAAAGGTTGTATCCACTCAACTGATTTCTCTCAAAATGAAATCTTTGAAAAATTTCAGTCTGGCTTCCGTTCCCTACACAGTACTGAGACTGCACTGGTCAAGGTTTCCTAAACATGAAGCTTGGAGGCTACCCTCTGACTCCCATGTCTATGTGAAAGGAGTTAAGACTCGTCAAACTGTGTAAATCCATAACACACAAGGAGGACAGGATTACATCACTTACTTGATGAGAGGACCATCCTCCATCATTACCAGCTGAACATGCTATAATGCACATAATTCCAATGAGTTGAGAATGGAGGGTCAGAGATATATTGTATTATTGATTATTGCCACTGTGGGCTAAAAGCAGCATAATCCTGATACATCCTGATGTTTATCATGCAACACAGTACTTTTGAAAACAGATTCCTGAGAAATGCATCTTTCTGAGTCTATGCACCAAGTAATGCTCCCTCATGCTCCACTCCACATCTCCCAGCCCAACCATCCAGAAGCAGAAGCAAGACAGCTTCTAAAGTTTTAATTGAACTGGATTGCTTAATAGAAGTAAGGCTTTACAACCAGGTTGTACAACCAAGTCTAAAATGCTGTGGTACAGGGCAAGTACAAGACTTGCCCAGTAGCTACGTTTAAAGGAAAAATCACTGTTCAGATACACAGTCAGAAATGTTCAGTCTGGAGATGTTCAGTGCATTCTAGGAGCTATTTTGAGATTTGTGAATAAAGTTGAAGTTTATGAAACCACTAGAGGGCTCAGTTTTATGGTGAGGAAGTACCACACACAAAAGATCTTTAGCACAAACATCAGCATATTGGTGGAAATATTTGTTTAGTACATCTATCATATGTTGCATAAAACTGAGTCTAAATAATGATGGTCTATTCATAGGTTACCTGCTAGGGACCTCCAAACTTGGATTATCTGACAGATAGCAGAAGTGGCTGATATCGAGAAAACATACCAGTGGCTGGAAAAGGCTGGACTGAAAGAGCACAGAGGCACTGATCATGGCAGCACAAGAACAGGCTCTAAGCACAAGATCGATTGAGGCCAGGGTCTACCATACCAGGCAGAACCCCATGTGCAGGCTGTATAAAGATGCCCCTGAGACAGTACAGCACATCACAGCAGGGTGCAAGATACTGGCAGGCACAGAATACATGGAGTGCCATAACCAAGTGGCTGGCATAGTGTACAGGAATATCTGCACCGAACTGGGACTGGAATTCCAAGAGTAAAAAAGGAAGATACCTCCAAAGGTGGTTCAGAATGACAGAGCCAAGATCCTGTGGGACTTCCAAATAAGCTGGTGATTGCTAATCAACCACACATTGTGGTTGTCACAAACAGCAGGAGAAAGCAGTAATGATAGATGAAGTGATCCCAAGCGACAACAACATCAGAAAGAAGGAACACAAGAAGCTTGAAAAATACCAAGGGCTGAGAGAAGAGCTAGAGAAGATATGAGGAGTGAAGGCAACAGTGGTGCCGGCAGTAATCGTACCTCTTGGGGCTGTGACTCCAAACTGGGAGAGTAGCTCCAGCAGATTCCAGGAACAACATCTGAGATCTCTGTCCAGAAGAATTCAGTCTTCAGAACAGATACTGCGCAGAACCCTCAGGCTCCCAGGACTTGAGGACCCAAGCTTGAATGAGACAAAAGACACTCATCCCATTGGGGGAAAAAAAGGGAAAACAGAATTCTAGAATTCTTTGCAAATTTATCTAAAAAGGATAAACTGAAACATCACATATCACAAGTATTCAGACCTCAAAACTTGAAATTTAGCCCAGGTGTTTCCAGTTTCTCTTGATCGTTGCTGAGATGTTCCTACACCTTTATTAGAGTCCACCTGTGGTAAATTCAATTGATTGGACATGATTTGGAAAGGCACACACCTCTCTATAGAAGGCATCACAGCTGACAATGCATATCAGAGCATAAACCAAGCCATGAGGTCAGAAGAACTGCCTGCAGAGCTCAGAGGCAGGATTGTTGCAAGGCACAGATCTGGCTAAGGCTACAAAAAAAATTCTGCTGCACTGAAGTTTCCCCAGAGCACAGTGGCCTCTATAATTCTCAAATGGAAGAAGTTTGGCACAACCGGGACTCTACCAAGAGCTGGTCGCCCAGCCAAACTGAGCAATCGTGGGAGAAGGGCCTTAGTAAGAAAGGTTACCAAGAACCTGATGGTCACTCTGACTGAGTTCCAGAGATCATGTGTGGAGATGAGACAAAGTTCCACAAGGACAACCATCACTGCGGCCCTCCACCGATCTGGCTTTATGGCAGAGTGGCGAGATGGAAGCCTCTCCTCAGTGCAAAACACATTAAAGCCTGCTTGGAATTTGCAAAAAAAGCACCTGAAGGACTCTCAGACTGTGAGAAACAAGATTCTCTGGTCTGATGAAACCAAGATTGAACTGTTTGGCCTCAATTCCAAATTCCAAACATTATATCTGGAGGTCTATACTATCTGCTCAGATTCAGTCAAATGCCACGAAACTGATAGGACAGTGCTTCACAGTGCAGATGGACAATGACCCAAAACATACTGTGAAAGCAACCCAATAGTTACTGACAGCAAAGAAGTGGAATATTCTTCAATGGCCATGTCAGACCTCAACCCAGCTGAGCTGCTTTTCACTTACTGAAAACCAAATTGAAGGCTGAAAGACCCACCAACAAGCAGCAACTGAAGGCAGCTGCAGTAAAGGCTTGGCAGAGCAGTGTAGATTTTCAGATTCGAGTCACTCTGTTGGCAGCATATGTGTAAAGCCTCCTAGTGTTGTTGTATATGTATCTGAGGACTATCTTACTGTCTGTACAGAATTTAGCAGCATCCACATCAATGTCAGTTTCATCCCTTAGTAGGTCAAACAGTTCCACAGCCAGAACAGCAGCAAATAACTCCAATGATGGGACAGTGTGAGCAGGCAGTGGGGCTAGTTTGGATTTGCCCATGATAAATCCTACGAGGCAGTAACCTTCAAAGTTGATGGCTACTGCTCTGATTGCCAGTGTGGATACATCTGAGAAGATGCACAACCCTCTTTTCTAAGCAGAGGACTGTGAGAAAGGAATACAGCATCTTGATACCTGAAGTTGTTGGGGATCTTTTAAAGAGTCTTTCCAGTTGTTCCATTCTTTCTCCTTTTCAGGAGGGTGATGCTCATCCTAGTCATTTTGCTCAGCTGAGAGTTAAGAGAACAGAGCTTTTCCTTGCATCGTTACAGGTGCTGCAAACCCTAAAGGATCATAGAAACTGTTCACAGTGGCTACAATGCCTCTCCAAGCCTTTCTTCCTTAGAAACTTGAAATGTGAAACAGTCTGTTTCCAGGCTCCACAGGACTCCCAAGCTGTGTTGCAAGGGGAGATCATTCACTCTGAGGTTCAAATCTTTCAAGTCTTTGGCCCACTCATCAGCCTGAAAAGCTTCCATAACTTTGTGGCTGTTGCATGCTATTTTATGTCATGTGAGATTGGACTCTGCTAACATCTTTTGGGTTCTCTTCAAGATGTCAATATCTTCTTCCGGAGTGGGTGCAGATCCGAGTCCACTGTCAACATAAAAATACCACAAACTACTTGGCATCAACACCATGTTCCCTTGCACCCTCAGATGCAGCTTGCAATAGATAGCCACCGCTGGAGAAGGGCTATTTCCAAACATGTGAACTTTCATTCTGTAGTCTCTTAAGTTTTTGCTGAGGTTGTTGTTGTGCCAAAGGAATCTGAGGTAGTCTCTATGGTCCTCTCGTACTACAGAATAAAACATTTGCTTCACATCAACTGTGAATAGTACAGATTCTTTTCTGAAACATAAGAGTAACAACACAAGTACAAGTAAGTTGTTTAAATCTGGACCACTTAGAAGCACTTTGTTTAAAGACACCCCATCATATTGAGCGCAGAGTCAAACACCACTTTTTTGGTGGTGGTATACACCAAATGATGGTAAGTACCAGTGTTCTTCATGTTCCTCCACTGGAGCAGCAGGTTCTGCATGGTCATTTTCAAGCATTTTCTGTATAAGGTCCACATACTGCCTCTTCATGTCAGGTTTTCTGTCCGACATTCTCTTTAGAGACAAAAGACGTTTCATTGCTTGGTCTCTGTTACCAGGAAGGTGTTGTCTTGGGTAGCAAAATGGCAATCGCACTACCCAGCTGTTTTCTTCATCTTGATAAACTTCTTTCTCTGTTATCCTAAGAAATGCTTGACCGTCCATTTAAAGCGCAGGCTTGTCATCATCCCTAGTCTTTTCATAAACTGCGGATCCCAGCTTGTCTGTGTTCTTTCTAAGGTATTCCTCTTCAGTACAAAGAACTGGAGAGCGAATGAGATGGGATGGTATATGGTTGAGATTCTCCTTGACCAGGACTTTGTTTGATCACAGGCTAAGGAAGGATGCACGACCGTTACTGAGCACATTTGTTTTTATCCCATTGACACTTGTTGGCTTATGGGTCATCCCCAGGCAGGCTTCACCCACAATGACCCACCCAAGGTCAAGCTGCTGAGCATAAGGAGCATTGTGAGGTCCACTGATTTGCTCTATCACCTTATGCAATTGCAGTATATCTCGGCCCAAGAGCAGGAGGACGGGAGCATCTGAATCCACAGGTGGAATCTTGTCTGCAATTCGTTGTAGATGTGCGTGATGACATGCCACTTCAGGAGACGGGATTTCTCTCCTGTCATCATGTGACATTCAATTAAGTTTGGGAGGGGAAGTTGTATTTTACCATCCCGAGATTCGACCATGAAGCCTGTAGCTCTTTGGCCCATAACTGTAGTAACCCCAGAGCACATTTTCAGTGTGTAAGAGTCTGATGAGGTGGTGATGTTGAAAAGATGGGAAACTCAGATTTAGCAAGTGACTTGTTACTCTGCTTATCAAGCACTGCATACATTTCCTCGCTTCTTCTCTTTTTCCAGTAGGATATACTATCACTGGGCTGATTTTGGAACATGAGCATTTAGTGTCACCACAAATTTCTGTGCACTTGGTTGTGACTGGAGTGACTACATTTTCATTCACCTCCCCGCCATCATATTTTCATCTTCTGTCATTTCGTTTGCAGTGGGAAGAAGACCAGGATGTAGCTCTGACATATGTTTTTCACTACCACACTCCATACACCTAATTGTCTCTCTGCAGTCATTTGCTACATGCTGAGTTGATGCACAACACCTAAAACAAATGCATTTTGCCTTCAGGAATAATTTCTGCTCTTCTATAGACTTGGCTCTGAAGCTTCTACATTTTTTGAGTGGATGGGGCTTTTTTTTTTATCAGGACTGTC
This sequence comes from Myripristis murdjan, assembly GCF_902150065.1. Lineage (NCBI taxonomy): Eukaryota > Metazoa > Chordata > Actinopteri > Holocentriformes > Holocentridae > Myripristis > Myripristis murdjan. The sequence goes on along the minus strand of NC_043990.1, from coordinate 30,535,469 downwards.
ATCTCCTTCTCAACAGAGTTACTGTGAATAGTCAAAGTCTCTTGTGGGACATCAGTCTCATGTACATTTACAGAAGCTCTGTTACCACTTTTCATGTGTTTGTCCATTTTTGAGCTCTGGCTGCTGGAGGATGTAATGGCAAAACTGGGGTAATTTCTCACCTTTGCCTGATGTCTTACAAAGTTGAAGAACAAGCTGAAAGGGAAAATGCTACTCTATACTCTTCCTTATACTTGGACCCTGTGGCAATCCATTTCTCCTGTAAACTGTATGGTAGCTTGTCCACCATGGTGTTCACTCCACGAGCTATATCCAGATATGACAAGCCTGGCAGGTATCCACCTGCTTTTGCACACTCTATCTCTTGGAGAATGTCACCCAGCTCTCTTAGCTTGATATTATCTTTGTTGGTGAGTTTAGGAAAATCTTCAACCTTTTTTAGTAGTGCATGTTCGACTACTTCTCGAGACCCATAACATAATTGTTGCCAGACCAAATGGAGAGCTGCTGTTGGGTCAAACATACAGAGTGAATTCTCTTTGCTTGCTCTGAAGATTCCAAGCCAAGCCATTTTGTCATTAGATCCAGTTCTTCTCTGGCTGAAAGGCTGAGATCTTTGATGGCATTTTTAAATGATACTTTCCATGACCAGTAATTCTCTGGCAGTCATCAAATTTAAGGAGACCTGCACTCAACATTTCATGACAAATAAGATACTGTGTTATGTCTTGAACACATTGAGGCTCAGATAACTAGGGCTGTAGTCAACCAAAGAAAATCTTGGTCAACTAAAGTCCTGAAATTTCGACCCAAAGTCAACTAATCGGGGGGCAGCAGGAATACAAAAAAAAAAAAAAAAAAAAAAAAAAAAAAAAAGTTACTATTTTTCGATTAATTAACTGGGCAGTAGCCTAACTGGTAGCCTTGTCCGCCTAAATGAATTATAAATAAATTTTATTTGCAGTATTTGCAGTATATTAAATTGTTTTTTACCTAATTATTTTGCACTGAATGACACACTCGAGTCGGTCAGCTCTGACAGCGTTGCATCACGTGCACCTATGCAATATCATAGCCCAGGGGCGAGCAGTCATAATAAGCTATAAATGCAGCGCATGCCTAAGCCCTTCAATTAAAATTTTTAAAATGTTGGTCTCTTAGTGTGTCCTTTTATAATATACCTTATTTCTATCATTTTGGTTGCAAACCGCTGCCTATATACACGTATCTATCTCAATTTGCTAGCAAAATGCTGGAGAGTTGGCAGCTTGACGCGTGCATGCACTCTGTGATACCGAGTATTTACAGTAGTTTTGTAGCCGGTGTTTCCTGTACGTGGGCGTTTTGAATGGAAAATAAGCTGAGGACGCATGCACAACACGAGTAGCTACGTAGCTGGCTAGCTAGTACGGCAACGTTAACATTAGTTTGTTCTTTCATCTGCATCATGCCAATCAAAATGGGTGAAAATACAACTTCAATTGAGTAACCTGACATGTTTCATCAATTTAGGCTACTGCAGGTGTTCTGAAAAAGAGGTGTTCTCTGACGTTCATCACTTTGGTGCATAGCCTGATGGGCAATTGGGCATGTTTGTGTGTCATTTCATTGTCCATGTAGGCTACCTGGTGACATTGCTGTGTGTTTGCATCACCCCGTGGCACGTCCCAGTAGTTCTGATCTTTGTTGGTAACATTGTGAGCATGTTCATGTGTCATTTGCTTGACTCTGTAACTGGTTATTACTGCATCATCCGTCCGTTCTAATAATTTCCGCTTTCATTTACACTGTAAATTGCAACACATTGTTGTTGGTAACATTGGGGCAAAATGTGCACGCGTGTCTATCAAAATCGAGTTGTCGAGTTGATATAGTATATTTAAAAACTATATTATGCGTTTTTATTAATAAATAAATGCCCAAAAATTTTTGAGCTAACGCCCTCACGGGCGCTTGCATGAAATTGAGACCACAACATGACTACACAAAAACGTCACCGCTCGCCACTGTCATAGCGTATGATTTCCGAAAATAGTACTATGTCAAGCTGCCGTTGTCACGGGTGTGTGCGCCTGCAGTTATAAAACGATTATTAGACTAAAACTTTGAAATATGCCAATTCTGATATGTTTATACTCAAAACTGACAGGGCAACCTAACACAGACATGTTAGCTTACCGTTTTAGGTGATATGCCATGTTGGTCGTTGAGCTGTGATACGCAAACTGTTGTTTTCAAAGTTTGCGTTCGACTTTTTTTTTCCATCTAATGCTGCCACACTGATGACGTCTTTGACATGGTAGAGAACTAAATGTTCATTAAACATTCTTAATTAAGCAAATATTCCGAAAACCAGGCCTAATTTTTTCTTCAATTCAGAACATGCGGGCCTACCAATCTGTCTCTGCCAGTGGGTTGGGCTAATCCAAAATTGTGAAAACAAGGGGGGTGTTGAAATCATTGATAAGTTTGGGAGATTTGGTGAGAGACTGGGCCTTATTGGAGGATCTGTCGAATACAGTGTTGAGTCCATAGTTAAAATCATCCTCTATTATTAAGTTGTAATTGTAATTAATCAGTGGGAATGGTGAAGAATAGCTTGCTAAAGAAATTATAGTCATCACAGTTTGGAGCATAGACACCAAAATGACAGGACCTCCTTTGCTTGGAAAGGAATGTCCTTAGGCCAAACAAAAAAATACTTTGGGTTCCGGTTCCTTGTCATTTCAGGGCATGAATAGGTAGGGAATTTATTTTATTTTATTTTTTATTTTATTTAGCATTTTAAGGATGGGTAGGGGGGATTTATTTTATTTTATTTATTCATGGGAAGGATGGGTAGGTAGAGATTTTATTTTATTTTATTTTATCCTTTTTTATTTTCGGAAGCAATGCATGGGTTGCTTTTTAAATATAATTAATTCAATATTTGCATAAGTTACCACCTTTTTAACAGACGGAGCAGCGTTATTACTATCAGAGGGAGGTGTCTCTGGCTTGCATCACAGCTCTAGGTACCTGAAGTCGAATACACCCATCACGCCCACCACCATAGAGCCAAGCTCCACGGGGCAGCAGGCAAACATGACGGATCCCCCGTCATGTTTGCCTGCTGCACTTGCAAATCTACAATGGCACTGTTTCACCTCTTTCACTACATCTGCAAAGCGTTTCTCTTGTAGTTGGATTATTTTCACTGGTGGTTTGCGAGGACAAATCACACACACCGTTCGGAAGTCCATTCTTTCCAGCCAGTGCTGTCGGTGGCGCGTGATTCCATGAAGTTATTTTCCAAAGTTATGCGAGAACATCACAAATAAGGCGAGTGCAATATAGATCAAAATAAAAGCCCTGCTTAACTTTTGACCAATGCCAACAAGGTCACACTCGGTTGCATAGTGCGATTTTGTTTTATTTTATTTTTACACAGAGGCCAATAAAATAACCTGACTTGGGGGTTAAATGGGACACTCGGTCAGGAACCGGAACCCAGAATTTTATTTTGTCTGGTCTTATGTATGAGGATTGCTGTCTCTCTAGCTTTAGTGTTGGCTTTTTGTTTTGTTTTTTTCTCGGTTGTTGACAGGCTCATTCTTAAGGTGGGTTTCTTCTTTCTGTAGAAAGGCTATGTCTGTATTTAACTGCTGTAGGTAGGACACTACTTTCTGCCATTTTATCCAGTTATTCAGACCTTTTGTATTTAAAAAAAATAAAATCAACCTCTTCTAAGACCAGATTCCACTGGACCCCTCAAGCCGAGCTCACCTTTCAGAGGTTAAAGGTCAGTTTTACCTCTGCGCCCATCCTCTCTCTGCCCGACCCTCACCATCAGTTTGTTGTGGAGGTGGATGCTTCAGATGTGGGCATTGGAGCTGTTCTCTCCCAGCACTCTCCCGAGGACAACAAGCTCCACCCCTGCGCCTTTATCTCTAGAAAACTCACCTCGGCAGAGAGGAATTATGATGTGGGCAACAGGGAGCTGTTAGCCATCAAGGTGGCATTGGAGGAGTGGCGCCACTGGCTGGAGGGGGTGGAGCACCCTGTTGAGCACCCTAATGTTTCTGTAGTATTCCCATGGTAACTCTTACATTTAGGGTTAGGAAGAATATGTTTAATCGCACCAGGCACGAAATTGAAGAACTGCCACTGCCTCTGAATTTTATATGGAAGAAAAACCCTTCATTTTGTCAATACATATTTTAGAGACCTCCTCTAAATTTCTTGCATCATATTTTTAGGGCAGATCATGTTTTAATAAGGGGACCTTTTGTTCATTAACCAGCTGCTATATAGTTGACCTCCAATTCAGTTTGCCTTTGATCCATTAGCTGACAGTGTGGCTGTGCTGGGCAGAGTCAGGTAAGATATTTTCTCTATTGGAAAAGTGATGGTCTGGTGGGAGGTTGGGGGTGTGGCTGGGCAAGACAGAGGACATCAGGTTAGTATGTGGTCTTTCAAACCGTCTTGGGACATATGTCTGTTTATACCTCTGATGTGATGCGGACACAAGTGTCCCAGACCACCTTCAAATGTGTCCTGAGATCCGATCACTCAGGAATATGCATTGCTGCTGTTTACTCCTGTACTTAGAGTTGTCAGCTTGTATTTGGATTTTTCAGGATGGATGTTAGTACCAGGTGGGAGCAGACCCACAATGTGCAGTGAGGCGTACCTCCGTCTGCCTGATGGTGAAATGTGTGTAACATGTTCGTCTTTTTCTAGTGGCCTCTTATTTGTCGACACTTCTCTCCGAAAATAACTGGATCTGGGAAGCTAAATTTGATGCTCAAGCAATGTTGTCAGATTGGGTGATTTCCTGCCACTGGACCACAGGAAATACGATCATACTGGTAACTCTTCTTGTAGGATTGTGTTCCCATGCACTCCTCCAACACCACAGTAAAGTTTGCTGATGACACCACCGTGGTGGGACTCCTCAGGGCCAATGATGAGACCTACTACAGGCAGGAGGTCCAACATCTTGCAGCGTGGTGCTTGGATAACAACTTGCTCCCAAACATCACCAAAACAAAGGAGATGATCGTGGAGGTCCAGTAGGAGGACCAGTAGGACCACACAGTCCCTAATTTCCATTAACATTGAGGAGGTGGAAAGGGTGGACTCAAATTCCCCAAATCAAATTCCTGTGACTCTACATAAGCCAGGACTTAACATGGTCACTGAACACCTCCAACCTGGTGAAGAGAGCTCAGGAAAGGCTCTTCTTCCTAAGAAAACTAAAGCAGCCTCCACAACTGTTCAAACACTTTTACAGGAGTACAGTAGAGAGCATCCTTTGCCAGGGCTTCACAGTGTGGTATGCCAGCTGTACAGCAGAAAACAGGAGGGACCTGTTCCGGGTGTTTAAGACAGCTAAGAGGATAGTGGGAGCTGCACTTCCGGACATAGACTCTGTGTACGCTGACTGCCTGCAGAAGAAAGCAAGATCCATCAGCAGAGACAAAACTCACCCTGGACATTTTCTGGCCCCCTACCATCAGGAAAGAGGCTTTAAAAACTTTAAAAACTCAGACTACTAGGCTGCAGAACAGCTTTTTCCCCAGAGCTGTAGCCTCCAGATCTTTATTGACTCTTGACTAAAATTTTCAAGGACCAAACCAATGATTCTGTATGTTTAGCATATCTTCCAAATGTAGATACTTTATGCTTCTGACCATCTTTTCCCAAAGCAAGGAGCCATATATAGCTTTATTCAGCAAGCCTAATGATTTGTGATGAGGAAATATCTTTATTATTTTTTTACAGTGGGTATCTAGCTCCTCATTGTACAGTAACAGCACACCTAGATATGGCCCACATACTGATGCAATGCCCCATTTTTTAAAGAGATTGAACAGATGGTGAAACAAACTCAGGGACCCATAACACAAAAAAAAAAAAAAAAAAAAATGTCTAGGCCTCTATATTGTTTAATGAGTTGACTCTGCATTTGAGATTAATACATAATCAAAAATTAACCAGACAATGAATCAGGGGTTACTGGTGAATCGTGACTCCTGGGGTCTGGAGCAATTGATCTATACCCCAGACCACCTGTCAAGGCCCACAGGTTCGCATGGACTGGGCCTACGAGGAAATATTTGATATTTGAATATAAGAAAGAAACATGTTTGCAAAGAAGAATTTAACCATTGGTTATCCTTAATTAGTAAAGTAGGTCTAAAAGCATCTTATGGTTCTTCGTTGTCCTATTGATTATCTCTGAAGTGGCAAGATTTTGGGAAAACATGAAAACAGATAAAATACGAACACACCCTCAGATACTGCACTGCACATGAGGCATATTAAGAATTTACACTATTTCATCACAAACCATAAATCTGAAAACCAATATGCTGTATAGTTTACTCTTTAAATACTCGAAAATGATGGCTGTGTTTGTCGTCACTGTCAAAGGACAGTCACTAAAAGCACAAGTTGAAACGTCTCAGAGAAAAAAAAATGGGAAAAAAGAAAAAGAAGAGAAAGAAGCAGCTTCAGATAGAGTGTGATTCTTAATGCTCATATTGTTCCTTCAGTCCAGCGGAGTTAATATGGCTGTCCCCTCCAGACACAGACAACAACATTGCTACTGGCCAATCAGATACCTGCTTGGAGCCACCGCGGAAATGAATGACCAATCAGCTGTCTGTCGGACTCCACCGAATGGGGATACAGGGCCAATCAGCTGTCTGTCTGGCTTCACCGCGGAGAGCGACAACCAATCAGCTGTCTGTCTGGCTGCACAGTGGGGATGGCTGACCAATCAGCTGTCTGTCTGGCTCTATCACCAGGACGACTGACCAATCAGTTGTCTGTCTGGCTACACCGAAGAGTTGAGCGCCTGGCGAGGCCCAATCAGCGCCTCAGTGCTGCCTGCCGGTGCCGGGGACTGGTGGTGAGGAACCGCTGCAGCGCGTTAAGACCGGACCGTGAACCCGGAGACGGTACACACTGAGGGGAAAGGAGACACAGGTGAGTCCGAGGATGTGTGGGAGGCCTGCCCTTAACGAGAATCGTTTTGAAAAGTCAGCGGCGGGATTCATGTGTCAGAGCCTCGAGTCGTTGTGTCGCTTCTATACCGATGGATATGCCGATAGACTGATAGACAATAGAGTGGCTCTGCTTTGCCGTTTATTGATGCAGGCTGACATGTTGGCGACCAGCAGCCGATGCCTCAAAGTGTTAAATCACGTTTAAATGTCTGGAGTCGTTGAATAAACCTTCGCGGGTGAAAAATAATTCGTGACCGAAATGTTTTGTTGTAAAACCTGAGATATTACGATTGCATTGTCATGAATATGTTGTGGCAAATGCCTCCAATCCGTTTCATTGTTTGATCCAGTGTCTCTAGGGGTTAACTCAGACTGGAGAAAGAGCCAGGAGCCTCCAAATACTCCTTATTGCTCGTTTGAAGAGGCACCGGAATGAAATGAGACGTTAGATTGGTATTGTATAAGGAAAACTGGTTGGGGTGATGGGTTTCATGGCGCTGGGAGGAGGCCAGGGTTGCTGATGGCTCTCAGCAATTAGGAAAAAAATATCCGAAATGCATCAGCCATTTATGTAGAGACTCAACTGGCTCCATATGCACCTAATGGCTGCCCGACGCTTGACAGGATAACCAGCATTTTGTTGTGAGGGCAAGGCTTTATTCAGACTAAGCTGATGATTGTTTCCTGACCAGCGGATTAACGGAGGTAGATGTCTTGATGACGTTAGAGACCAAAAGGGAATCAATATTTAATATGTGCTGCCTATTATTCTGCGGCAGACAGAAGCTCATTTAGTGTCTATTGGCCAGATCATAGTTGGCTTCCAGTCTCCTGCTGCACTGCTATTATGGGGTGCTTCACAGTCCTTTTAGTATTCAAGCCCTTTTCCATTCTTGCCTATTAAACAACACTGAAATCATCATGAAACTGTATACACTAACATCTGAAGAATAGCAGCCTTCAAAAGGACCTTTTTGATTTTCCTGATCCTCATCAAGACCTTGTTGAACAAGGATTCCCAGAGATTGCTGGATAGAGTGGATTGCAGTTTTCTCCAAAGTAGTCTACAGTTTTCAAGCTTTTTAAGCAAACACAAGTCCCACAACAGCTTGTGAAATGAGCTCAAATTCTGAGGCGCAGATGACACATTCTAGATCTATAATTATGTTAAAATTATATTTGTCCACTAGAAAAGGTTATGTGGCAGTAGTAGGAATTTGACATGCTGCAAAGGTGAGCTAACAGTTAAGCAAATACAACAAATTGGCTCAAGGTTATGCCTAAGTTTAGGCAGCTAACAAGCCAGTTAAGGTCAGGGTTAGGGTTTGACTATGGTAAAATATGAAAAACTTTCTCTGAAAAACTTGGCTCACAGTAGAGAAAGGATCATGAGTTGGCAGTTGAATGTAAATATATCATCCACAGCCTTACTTTCCACCAATTCCAGCACCCAACTGCCTGTTTCTTGTCAAATTTTTTCATTGTGTGATGAACTTATCACTTTTATTATTTCTATTTGAAGACAGTTTGTTCATCTCATGAATTTCTGAGAGACCAAGCTGTTTTTAACAGATAGGTAAAGTAGCTCACATCTTTCTACACTTCTGGCATACAAGTTGTGAGGCCTTGATAAGAATTTCCCAGTTTGGGATCAATAAAGTACATCTATCTATCTATCTATCTATCTATCTATCTATCTGATGCTCTCACCCCTCCACTCACACAGTGACAGTCAGTCTGGATGAATGAGAGGTCCCTGCTGCTGAACAGTTGAACCAGGTGCAGTGATGGAGTGGCTCAGTGATGGAGCCCTTCCTATTCCTATTTCCCAGCTCCACTGCCAGCCCCCAGTAGCATGTACAAGGACCAAGATGATCAAATACTGTCATGAAGGTTTTCAATATATTTATTGTAGCTTTGGAAGAAAACATAGTCCATACAATTAGTGCAGCTGTTTTTAAACCATAGCTTTTATTTAACTTTTCACTCCAAATTTTTGACTACAGAGTATTATTAACTTTTTTGAAACACAGTGGTTGTGCATCAGTACATTGGAATTGCTTGTAAGGGGATTTCACGCTGTGTGCACACTTTAATTTCCATGGTGCAGCACCACCTTATCGCTGGTGGCTGCCTCTGAGACCCCCTGTCATTTGGCTGTAAGCACTTTTCATGATTTTTTTCCCCAGTGTTTCTCTATAGCTGGTTTGAATCTTGCACAGAGATTCAATCATTATACATTCTATATTAATTACGACAGATATCCACCTACGAAACAAGGTGTTTGTGCTGCCTTGCCATCGCCTGTCAAATAGCTGTAGTTAAACTCTTATTAAACCAGTGATTGTCAGGTATTTGTCTTTGTAACCCAAGAGTGCAGTTTTTTTTTTTTATTGCAACCAAACACCACAGCATCTGATTTGCTGACTAGTTCCTCCTCTCTCTGGTTGAAGGTGTGCTAATCAGTGACAACAGCTGTAGGCTTTGTTTGGAATGAAAACCTGCAGACTGGTATTAACTCTTAAATACAATTTATTATAAGATCAGGAACAGAGAGCAAGGACACTGAACTGACCCCCTTAATAAAAATGTAAGCACACATTGAAAAGAGTATGGACCCTTTAAAGAACCATACCAGTGATTTTTGCATTTTGGCTTAATGTCTACAAAATGGATATTTTTCATGTTTCTGCTTCCCAAAGCAAGCAGTCGTATCTTAGAACTTTATGGTTTTCCCCCTTTTATCCAGCAATTGTTTTTTTATTCAGTCCACTACAATATGAAAATGATCTTTCAGAGACTTCAAACTTGCCTCACACCAGTATTCCATCACCATATTAAAGTTGTCCCCAGTAGTTTTCCTAAAAGCAGCAGCACTGTTGGGTTTTGATGACTTGAAATTGGGCGGAGTGACACGATCACCTCTAGGTGTTGTGTTTTGGTCAGGTTTGTTGCGTTTAAATTGGCGGATGAAGCTGTCTCTCTGCCAGAAAATAGTCCCCAGGGAAGCGTTTTTACACACTGTGTTTTACACAGCCAATTATGAGAGATTGAAATTGAGAGATTTTGATAGGAATCTTTAGTACCCCTGCACAATTTGCAGAATGGTTAGTTGCGACGTAAAATGCAGATAGATTGCAGTAAATGGGCTGAATATTCAAAATCACTAGTATGGTCCCTCTTAAACATGCAGTTCTCAATATTATATTGCACTGAGACCCAAATATGTCTTCAATGAATACATTTCAATTCAACTCAAACAACTTTATTTATCCCCGTGGTTCCAGTCCTGTCTCAATGTATTAGATGAAATTAACCTAACGTTAACCTTCTCTTATAGGTTGAAAATCTGTCAGACAGACAGTCCTAGAGATTAGAATATGTAGACCATATAAAATCTGCAACGGATTTGCACCATCTACTTAATTAAAGAATGGGAATGGTAGTATGGTAGACTTCCAAGTGTAAACAGCAAGAATCACAATCCCATTCTACCTGGAGGGTTTGGGCTGCAAGCATCTGAAACTTTTTGGCAGGTAAACTTGATTAACCCACTGGAAATAAATTTTACTGGTCCAAATAATTAATATACATTTTTCATGGAAATATGTCACCATATTCATTTTCAGTTTATTTTTGATTCAGAACTTGCCCATCCAATTGTACGTCAGAACAGGGTTGTAGTATATCTTCGGGTGCAATAAATGTGAAATTATAAGAAAGCATTGCGAAGAATCTCAGAAAGTCAGTTAATTGATTTATCTTCCAGAAACAGATTTTCCTGGCACGTGACATTGGCAAGGTGTTAATTTTCAAACCTTTCTGCCGCACTGCCAGTGGTCACCATGAACCCTGACAGAGAATAATGTTTAGGTTAAAAAACAAACAAACAAAGAAAACAGTTAAAACAGTTATTTTCAAACTTGGGTTCCCAGTGTGAACATAGGTGAATCATGGGAAGGCTTCTCAGTGACAAAGGATGGACATTTTGAAATGATGCAGTGTAGGTACAGTGTCTACATCCATCAGGCACCTCTAAAACACTATTGACCATGGTCACCTGCATGAGTGACGGTGACTGGAGAATGCTAGCATCCATCTCAGCTATCTGACTGCGGATAATCCTCCAAAACCGAAAAAGGCACCACATAGAAAGTGTGATGAATCATGTATTGATTTTGGTTTTGTAGCTTGATAGTGAGGAAGCCCCCAAATGTGTTCTTTCCTTAGAAAGGTTATCCTGTGGTAACCTCTGATTTCCCACAAATGTAAATGATGATTATGTAATGTCAACCAAATAGTAATGCATTTATGGATTTTCTCATATTGAAGGTTAGACAATAACAAATACAGAATTCACCCTAATGATGGATATAAGTGCATTGACGAGTCTCGGGACAATAGTAGTGCCTCATCTGGGTCATAGCCATCAAGTGTTTGGGAACCCTCATGTTAAACAACCCTGTTGGACAACCTGTGATCTCTTACTGGTCTTAGGTTTTCCACATACCAGTAGGGAATTGCTGAGATTTAGACACAACAAAGTGCCAGACTGTGTTTGAGTGAGAGTGTTTGCCAGTGGACCAGCTACCCAACACTGATCTACAGCCATAACTTCAGCTGACAGGAACATGCTACCTCTTGGATCAGTTTTTGTGAATATCAAACTGATCTGATGTTATTAACAGGAATGGGATTTCTCTGTTACGGGGAATCTATTCTTAAGCAGCTTAGAGTTAGAAAATAAGAGATTAAGATGAATCTTTGCAGGTCCTTAAAAAGTCATGAAATGTTTTAAATTCAGTTGTAGAAATAAAGTCATTAAATAGTCTTACATTTGAATTTATGAAATCTTATGAAGACTTTCATAACAGGTCATAAAGTCATCATTCCTACCAAAAAATTGACTTTCTAGTTAACCTGAAATGCTTATTTGAATAAGAGGAAGATGATTTGTCCAAAACTTGCTCTTTAATTAAATTGAAAATTGACTTTAAAAGGTCTTGGAATTACATTTAGCTCTCTGATACCTATAGATATCCTAGATATGTCTGCAGAAATGATTGATTTTAAGTCAAGAAAGTTGGCATGTACAATTCAATGTTGGTTACTCATCAAGGGCATATTACACATGAGAACAGCTCATAAATTATAAAAGTAGGGTCTGTTGCATTTTGAACACCATGGGGGAAAATATGCAAGTAATATTAGAGCATCAGTACAGTGTATGGTAAACCTGTGGTCTCTTGCAAAGTTTAGATATTGAGCTCAAGAGTCTATGCTTACTTGAAAGCAAGCACCAAATGCTATCTGCTCTCTGTTTGAGGAGTGAAAAACCCTTTATAATAAGCTCTTAATTAGGAAAATTCAACTTTTCAGTCCACCAGAGTGGGGGTGGGGAATACCTGTAGCATGGTGCTAATTGATTTGTGTGGCGTTAATGAATTTGTGTTAAGCAATAAACAAGGGACTCATTTATGATAATAAGGGTTCTGAGATTAAAGGGGAGTGGGGAAAATGTGCTCATGGGTTTTTAATTTATGGAAGACAGTGTTTTTTGAAATGCCCCGCAACTGACTGCAGTTGTGACTAATGGAGCCAGTGAATAGGCAGGAGTATACAGATCGTTGCTGCACTGCTGTGTTGCATTTAGCCAGGTGCTGCACAAGGTCACCCCAGTCAACGGAGTTCTCCAAATGCACTAAAGGACAAAGCTATGTGTTTTTGAGTGGTAGAGTCATCTCAGCTGGATTTCTTTGATAATTCTGCCCTGCACCTGCCCACTGGGTTTGACCTGGCGACAAATGACAACCACCAGTGTTCACACAAAACCATTTTTTTAATCATTTGAAAACTTGGGTGATTTATTTATTTACTTTTAATTAAAGATGGCATCAGGTGGTTCTGTTATGCCAGACCGTACCATAATGCAAAGACAAGATTGTAGGAGCTATTAATTTGTATTGGTCTTATTTATTTGTATAAGCAACACCTGCTCTTTTTGATCACTATCACTTAAGGTTATTGGTACATGTGTGAGGCTTCACATTATTTACCTGTTCCCTAGTGTGGTGTGATGAAGACCAATAGGGGGTCAGTGGGTCTCTGACGTTTTCTGTTGACCATACCATCAGATATTTTTTAGTCTCGTTTTGATATTTCAGTGGTTTCAAATTGCAATGCTCAAAGCATCTGGACTACAGTATGGATGTGTAGGAATGTGTCACACTACTGTGTCTGCTTAGCATCTCAGCAATACTTAGCCTCTCCATTCATAGATCCTTTTACCAGCTTTTCCTGGATAGTTAAATTTACCTTTACAACAAGCTTTTTTGTGTGCCTGTTGGGCGACTCGTGGTCCTTGAATATGTGTGATATGCTGCTTCCAATGCCTTCTATAAACATTTAAACGCAAGAAATCTGATCCAGTATCAATAATCTCACATTTAAATTATAATTAGAAATATAGTTTTCTTGTGATATGTTGTTTTTTTGAAAGAAACAGAGTGAATCTGCTCAGTTTTCAAAGAGCTAACCAATCACTGTACATGGTGGACTACCTGCCAAATATTTTCTGGTGCTTGGCGGGTGGCGGATGTTAATTTGCCCCCCTACTTGTCATGTTCCACAACAGTTAGCCTTTACCTATTATTCTGAAGCTGAAGGTGATGAAGGTATGTGACAATGCTTACTGCTTTAACTGTGTTGCCCAGGAGTCAGGTTTCCCCCAGTTATTAGAGTTAAAGGATGTTTTCCTCTCTGGTCCATTTGTTCAAATCCCCCAGAAACTAACTGGGTTTTAGTTATTTGTGTATTTGGTTGGTGTGTGGTTCAGGTTACTCTGCTGTGTTTTCATGTTGTAGAGTAGCACCTTAAGGCTTATTAAACCCCACAGAGACAGTTAGGGTGGAATAGCTCTCCATTTACTTAGAACCAGATTCTGTAGTGTAAGCTCTACAAAACATATATGCTTATATGCTTATCAACAGAAACGTATATGCATGTTTCCGCTGATCTTTTCCCAAAGCAAGCAGTTCTAGAGCTCTGATGCTATATTCAATACCCTTGATCTAGCCATTGGTTTCCATTCATTCCACTACAATGTGAAAATGAACCTCCAGAGACTCAATAGTATTCCATCACCATACTAAAGTCATCCACATTAGCTTTCCTGAGAGCGGCAGCAATGTTGTGTTTGCGTTGGTTTTGATGTGTTGAAATTGGGTAGAAGATAGCAGTATCTCTGCCAGAAAATAGTCCTTTGGGAAAAGTTTGCTTTACACAACCAGTTATCTGTACTGTGGTTTATGACATATTTTAGCTGCAGAAACAGAACCTGATAAGGTGGCTCACTCAACCAAAAATTCAAATATTAAAACTTGCAGATTTTCCATACACGTGGTGACATCTTTAGTACCTTTACATGACTTGCAAAATGGTTTGTTGCAATATAAATGTTCAGAATCAGTGTACTGATATTGTCTCACAGGAGGAAGTAACAGGATCAGTTGCATTATTGATTTATTATTCCTCCCTTAGTAGTCAGTCTTGTAGGCTTTCCCCAGCTCCTGATATTGATAAATGCAAACAGGTAAATCACCTCTAGATTACAATCCTGAATGCAGATTAGAAAACATATTACTGGTGCTTTCTGTCTTTCTTTCTTCTCATAGTGTGGGATAACACTATCTTGAGCTACTTCACCGAGTGTGATATGTTAGAAGAAGGTTTGTTTTCTTCAGAGAGGCTTTTCAAATGTTTCTGCTCTCCTGACCCGATGGTCAGTTTTGGTGGTTGACCATGTGCACTAAACATGAAAATCCAACTCAAATAGAATATCTTTCAAAACATATTTAGGGAGTGCTTTAATTACACTTAAGAGTGAAATACCACGCTAGAGTGTATTTTTGTGCTTCACAACATGACTGCCCTTCACCTTACAGGCCTTTGACTTCTAGTATGTCAGCATGGCTTTCTGACCTTCTGTCTTAATCTTGAACTCAGCATCTGTTTTCATAGTTGTGCTGCCAACCACTGGGGTCTCTGTGTTCCTGAGGGAATCCGCTTCTGTCATCCCTATCTTTGCAATCCCAGCTCCTCTAAACAGTGCTTTTTCTGAAACTAGGCATTCCCAACAAACATTTTGATTTTGAATAGATGTTCATAATATGGTCTGCACCAGTGCCGAAAACCTGCAGTGCTAAAATGAAAAGAAAGACGAATGTAGTTGTCCATAACTCTATCTATCTATCTATCTATCTATCTATTTTTTACTCTAATTCAAATCAGTGGAACTAATCCCATATGTAACATTGCAAAAATGGCTATTCTCACTCTGTTAACTCCCTTTGTGATCTTATCTCCAATTCATCATCTGTTATCTACAAATCTTGCGATGTGGGTCCCGGGAACTGCATCTGATGAATTGGGGTTTCCTGTCTAATGTGGGTTATTCAGGGGTCTGTAACCTGCAAGTGAGGCCCTGGTTTCATAGAGATCAAAAGAACAAGAAGGGGCAACCCCATTCCTTTCTATTCCTATACTTGAATGCAGTTTTTCGCCAAATTCAATACGGAAAGGCCTTTTACAGAATTGGTAGGATTATGGGCCAAAACAGGAATAGACATTCTAATTAAATTTTGTTTGGCGGAAACTGCGACATCTTTCTGTTCAAGTGGTACTACCTGTTAAAGTAAGTGTTCCTGACAGCTGTAGCTCCAGTAATTTTGCATGTTCAAGTGTAATATCTACAAAATATATACACTTCACAGTTCTACTCTTTTCCCAAAACAAGCCATTTTATTTTAGAACTCAGATATGATTTTTCCTATCTATTTTCTGGCCACTGGTCTCTATTTATTCCAGTACAATATAAAAATGAACTTGAACTTGAATGAGCAAACTTTCTTCATACCAGTATTCCATCACTGCAGTTAAGACGTTGTTGGTCTTCCAAAAAGCAGCACCACTGTTGTGTTTTCATTTACACAGTGGCTCATTAGTTCTGTGGTTTATGAATGGCAACATCGGTTATATGCAGAAGCAGAACATCATAAATTGATATTTGCAAATCAAGGGATTTTGATAATATTTGATAATATTTGCAATTAGGGTTGGACATTGGTTGGTTCTAAATTGAAACCATTTCTAAATTTTTTTATTTCTGAAGGAATCTTTAAGAAATCTTTATTTCGATTCTGGTGATCAGTTCCTATTAAACAAATTAAACAAATTTCACACGTGCTAGTTTCAGTTTCCATAGCAGCTACCGTAGTATCCACCTGTGAGAGTTGGATGGGTTGAATCATGAACCGCAGCAAGCAGCGCTCAAAAGTGTGGCTTTATTTTAGTGCAACACCTGTGCTAAACTGAATTGGTGTAAGAGAGCATGCACTACTAACATGTGTAAACACCTTCGCCTGCATGGCGTACAAATCAACGAGTGTACCGTGTTGGATGTGTTGTGCCGGTCTCTTTCTCCTGCCCCGCCCTCTCTGTCTCCTCTGAGCTAATAACAACCAGCACCTCATGGCAGTTTGGTAAGGTGTTAAGTTTTGTATATTTATGTTATGTTATGTTTTTTTGGTTCGGTTGCAATTATGCAAGTGCATTAAGCACCACACACAGACGGTCCTACTTCTCTCCCGTTAACACCCACATGAGCTGCAGCTCCCTAAACAAACTGCAAAGGAGTTGGTTTTACCGTGTTGTTATTTTAGGGGCCTACAGGAATGGATTTATTATCAAACCATTCACCTTTAATGACAGAAACCAAATTGAACTGACTGTATGTAACAATACATTCATTTTATTTTTTATTCTTTCTTAATAAAGTTTATAAAATTTGACCTGTTTTGCCTCTGCCCCTAAGAACTGGAATCGGGAATCATTAAGAACCGGAATCAAAAAGCAGAATCAGAATCGTTAAAATCCAAACCTAACCCCTAACCCAACCCTATTTGCAGTGTTAAATATGGGGATTGTAGTAAACTCACTGGTATGGTTTTTTAAACGGGTGGCAGTCATAGTATACCTTCAATAAAGACTATTATGTTTTGTCACTTTCTCTTCACCATTTATGAGCAGCAGATTAAGCAAGTTCAGGCAAGTGCTAACATCGCGTATCGCAATATTGCTATCTTTAACGCACATGGGTAAACAGCGCTGCACTGTCAGGTTTAACCAAACGCCTTGTGCCACTTCAGGCTCTGTTTAAAAGATGCTGAACAATTATGTTAAGGAAGAGGAATTCTATGAGAGAGATTTACCAATATAGATTTGGGGGACTTTTGTTAAGATATTCATGTTTGAGACCACTAACCACAGCTGCAGTATGATGACACATTGTCTCTTCATGCAAGCCACTGAGATGAAAAAATGTTAAAAATGTAAACGTAGTGTAAAAATGTAACAAGGAATTGTGTGCTTTCCTTGCCAATATCTTTGATCTTAATTTTAGAAACAGTGAATAGAAACATTGCAGTTAAGATGTGAACAGCCATGGTGAAGAAGTGATATGTTGGTGCCAGATGAGAAAAGTCATGGAGGTTGGCATTGTGGTGAGAGGTGTTGTCTGAATGACACAGGAGCCCTGAGATCCTGGCTAAAATATGAAGCTCAAAAGCATATACATGATGCAGTTTTATGGCTGGTAACAAATACTGTTGGCTGGTAAATTTTCTCAGTTTACCCGCCTTTGGCAGATGAGTCAGAAAGTTCATTTTGAACTCGCGGTGTCATTTTCGTCATCCCCTGATGGCTTCAAAATCGAGTGGGATTACCATTTATTGTTCTTGTATGATTTGTCAGCGTGGTTTAGTGTTGAGCGTGCCTGATATGGCCATGCCTCAGTCTTCTTTGTTCTGTCAGTCAAAGTCTGCCTACACAAGTCAACAACAACTGAGCCAGAGAGGTTTCCCTTTTCCTCACTTATAACATACCTCTGCTTGGCCTTGTGGTATTTTGTGTGTGTGTGTGTGTGTGTGTGTGTCTACATGTACATGGTCATTACTCTGTAGCCGATTATGGGTGATTTTATCATGACATGATGAAGCGTCTTTTGTCAAACAGTATATGGGCTTTGCGTAATTCAAGAGTTGATAGCAGCCCGTTTGTTAAAAATGGAATCTTGTCCAGTCAATGTGGCCCACCTCTGTAATGATGGATATGATGCAGATAGATTATTTATTGTAGAACTGTGTAGCTCTTGAACTGATTCTAATGGAAAATAGGGATCTGTTTGCTTTTGGAAAGGATTAGCAGAAACATGAAGTATATCACTGCATGGTCCTTTAAGGAGCTACAGCAGTCAGGGACCCTTACTCTGACTGCTAGTATAACTTGGAGAGGGATGTCGCTGTTGGTATGTGTCTATTCCCATTTCATCCCGTAATCCTACCAATGTTTCTTTAAAAAGAGTTCTCATCTTGGATTTGGCCCAAAAAATGGCTAAATTGGATAAAGTGGAAAAATTGGATAAGAAGTATGAGTTGCTGTGTTGGGGAAAGAAAAGCAGAAACGTGAGAGATATTTGAGAGATATTATGCTAAACATGCAAAATTACTGTTATGGTCCTTTTTTTTTTTTATGTGACATACTGATCAATTGTACTTATTATCTTGGGTTTCAGTGGAGGGTCCTTTAGTCTGAATTGTGTTGTTGAGGCTGCACCCTGACAGGAACAGCATTCTGGGCATGCTCACTTCTCTCCTTTGTTGGTATGCATTGATTAAAAGCATCTCAGGTCTAGGAGTGTACTTTGTGTAATTCATGGATCCTCGCTCTTAGGATTTGGTGTATCTCACTTCAATGTGACGATGCTGTCTTGTGCTGGTACATTAAAATGCGTTTTGTATTTTTTTTTTCATTCTCCTTCTGTAGGCATGCTTTTCTCTTACAACATGCTCTCATTTCATTTATCTGTGCTGTGATACTCTCTCTCCCCGCTGCATTCAGCCCCATTTTAAGACGTCTGTGCTACCTCTGTCTGACTTGATGTCTCAAGTTCCCGCTGTTTTTTTTTTTTTTTTTTCGTCTTCCTTGGCTGGTTAAACAGCATATGCCCCACCCTGTGGTCTGAAGTTCTGCACTCAGCCTTTTCTTGTCAGTGTGCCAGGTCTTAAAGGAGGAGATTTTCCTCTTTCTGGTCTGAAAACACCGGGGCTCCTCTCCTCCTCCTCCTCCTCCTCCTCCTCACCCTCACCTCCCCCTTTGACTCTCCTCCCTCTCTCTCACTTGCCTCCCTCTGTCTTGCTGTGACGTCCTGACCACTAACGGCTACATATTAAGAGATAATTCCATACCCTGAGGTTACAAACCGGCTTAGACTGGCTCAATGCATTTTGACTGCGCTCTGTACCCTGGGTAAAAAAAAAAAAAAAAAAAAAAAAAAAAAAAAGACAGAGAGAACAGAAGAGAATTGTGAATGCCTTTTTAAAGGAACATGAGACTAATTTACAGCAGGAGAGCCAGAGTCAGGATACTGTGTCTGAGCAGGGAAAACACACACGCGCACACACACACACACGCACGCACGCACGCACACACACACACACACACACACACACACGCACACGCAGACTGCCGGTGCTTGGCAGTGCATTACAGTAATAATTTGTGACATTTTTGTTTAAATAAATGGTCATCTGTTCATGAAGCCTTTTACATTTGCTTTTCTAAACAGCCTGTTTTGGGTAGCTCTTTCCTAGTGTTGTGTCAAAATTCATTTTCCCTAAGAAAAAAAAAATCCTTGATCTGCTACTAAAAGCCCAAAGGAATTCCAGTTAATATAACGTCCCTCTCCTGCTCCATTCAGCTGTCATAAGACGTCCTGCCACAAATCATCACTAGCACTTGAGACAGTAAACAACATGACTGGCGAGAGAAGCACGCTTTTCAAATGTGTAATTCAAAAATTTGTTAAAACTTAATTAATTAATATGCTTTATTATTTCATCATCCTTATTGTCACAATAATATGGTTTTATAGCGTTTTCATCATTCTATTTCACAATACCAGGTTCTACATTTCCAAATGGCTTTTTTCAAAAATGACCATTTACCAGCGATTTTGAATCAATGGCCTGTTTTCCCCAAATTTTACTTTGCAACAAACCATTTTGCAAATCATGTCGGGGTACTAAAGACTTCACAACATATGACCAAATCCCTTGATTTTCAAATCAGAATTTTCTATTGAAACAGCAAAACATAAGGTATAATGTTCTGCTTCTGCGGAGTCCTCAAGATTCATAAACCACACAACCATTGATAATGAGCTGTGGAAAGCAAACATTTCTGCGGGACTTACCATTGAAGGGACCTTTTCATTCTGCCCAATGTCAAGTCAGCAATGCACAACAGTGCTGCTGCTTTTAGGAAAACTAATGTAAACGACTTTATGGTGATGGAATACTGGTGTGAAGAAAGTTTAAACTTGAAAAATGGTATTGGAATCCTAAAATGTGACTACTTGATTTGGGAAAAGATGACCAGAAACCAGAGGTACATACATTTTGTCCATATTAGGCTACATGTGCAAAGTCACTGGCAAGTTTAGCTATATAAGCTTAATTCATAACTGTAGAAAGCCCTTCTTCCAACCATCAGAAGTAACATAGATT
Organism: Myripristis murdjan; assembly: GCF_902150065.1. Lineage (NCBI taxonomy): Eukaryota > Metazoa > Chordata > Actinopteri > Holocentriformes > Holocentridae > Myripristis > Myripristis murdjan. The sequence goes on along the minus strand of NC_043990.1, from coordinate 30,514,852 downwards.
GAGTGCAAAGTGTCACGCTCGAAAAGCCATGCCCACTGGAGCGGGAAGCAATCTGTGCCCATCGATGCAACCAAATGTCAAACAGCTATCAAAATCTCTGAAGCTAGCTAGTTTCAGCATGTCTAAGGGTTTTGGCACCCCATGTCTAAAGAGGAAAAGGTCTTTAGAAGCTCACATATTTCACACCAAGCAAATGAAAGGAGTTTGATGCACTCCGAGTAATCTAAAACAAACAAACAAAAAAAAAACCCTCATATATATGTGTATGTGTGTGTATATATATATATATATGTATATATATATATATATATATATATATGTATATATATATATATATATATACATATGTGTGTGTGTGTGTGTGTTTGTTTGTTTTTAGAAAGAATATCCAAACATACTTTTTGGCCAATTTACACTAAAGATTATTTAGTTTACCGCTATAGGTCATGTTATCTGTTGTTAGTTTAGTATGTCTGACTTACCAGTGACAAAGTGTTTGCAGCACACATGAACTTATTGAGTTTCCCTCCTGGTGTTTCTTCCTGCCTGAATCCACTTTTTGCTGTATGAAGGCCTTTTTATTTGTTTGGCATCTTATAGAAACTTGATTCTGGATTTGTAGCCTTGATTTGAGTACATCCCACCACACATCAGCTTTTGGGCATTTTTTTTTCTATCATGTTAATAAACCAAACTCACAAGAAGTGAAGGTCACACAATATAAAGTCAGTGGAGAGTACTGAAACGTTTTCTGCTCGGGGTGGGCGGGACGTATTTGCGCCCTCTCCATAGCCTACAGTAGAGCATTCCCAGTTACTTGCTCAAACACTCATGGGGGAGCCAAAGGCTTATTACATTTATGCAGACAGTTGAGAAAAGCCATTCCATTTTATTCCCTGGTCTCAGATTTGTGAACCGGCTCTCATTGTTCTCTTGAAAGCACTGGTTCTTAGAGCCAACTTGTTTGCAACCAACACACCACGAAATGCTGTGGGTTTACTGGATAGTCAGACTAATCTTGCAGTGTGAAAGCCTACAAGATTTGGCTGGATCTCAAGGCCAGCAAAACCCTGCAACCAGATTTCAAGCTGCACACTGGACCGCCACCCACTGCACCACAGCGTCCACGCACAGCGGCGGGGGCAGTGTGGGAGCACCGCACGCCGTGTAAAGAGCTCAGCCGATCACTATTTCAAGTATTGTTCCTCTGGTCTGAACTTATCAACAGCCAATCACTGGACAGTGTCTAATTGTATTGATTGACTGACAAAGATGCTGTTATGAACTGGCACTATCACAAGTGTGGCTAGACTACCAGTTTTGACTACCAGTCTAGTCCAGTGAACAGCACGAACTGATGAAGCCATTTGGATAAGGGGCGAAACATCTTCTAGACATATAACTAAGTCCAGTTGACCTGATTCAGTTTCCTTGAGACTATCACAGCTCCACAGCTCACTTCACTAGTTAGTCTAGGTTCTCCTCTCCTGACCCTTTTTTTCTTCTGTTGAACCAGAAAGTTCAACTGTGGCCATTGCTAGTAACATATAGAGGAAAAGGTCAAAGTGTGCAAGGAGTGTTCCGTCATTCTGGTTGCTATGCAACTCTGAGTCTGACAACAACTTGCAAGCTCTTCAATTAGAAAGACCCTAGAAGTAACAAGGAGGATAGTGTTGAAAATCTAAATGGACAAGAGAAAGTTTGTAGTTGCTCTGCCTGCTCTTGAAGAGGAGGATGAGGATGTGAGTACATGATGTCCTCCTAGGGAGAGCAGAGCACTGTGAGTTTTATGATGTCGTCTAAGAGCTTCATCTACACTAGAGAGAGCCCATTTCAAGCACCATTTTCAGGTCGACTACAGTGTAGTGCTTGCCTGGTTTGCAGACCCCATGAATCATGCTGTAATTCAATAGGGTCTGGCCATGTCTCTTACCAGAGATGATTAACCCAAGTCAGTGCTTGTTCCCACTGTGGGCCAAGACCACTGGTCAGTGTTAAATCAATCATAGCAGGTTAATTCATCATCAGTCATTGGCGCTACAGCAGCAACATTTAGAGTGGCTAATTGTTCATGTTTTAATTTTTATCCTGTAACATTTCTGGAGAACAGAAGAAATGAACATCACGGTAACATCACAACTCTTCCCAGCCGCTGCCGTGTTGGTTTACTTCTGTAAAGTGAAGACATCATCAGAGAATTTGTCGACCAGCCAATCGGGCATCTCGCACAGACTCGGGTCAAACCCACGCCCACAAATGAGAGCAGCTCCAGACCTAAGGAATCACCTTGTACTGTAACTGTAATTAAAAATGTGGGCGTGGCAGCTCACAAATGCTAGGCTAACAAAGTGCAGCTAAAGCTCAACTTGGAACCCAGCACAGCTCTCCAGGGGGGCACTACATGCAAAACCCCAGCCATATCATTTGGAGGACAGTGTGGGGGGTTAATCATTGAAATGGATTGCTGTACAGTTTGGTTGGCATGAAACCTGGGCACTATTGGGGTGATGATGAAGAACCGAGGCTAAAGACCTTTGGTCTATCAAGTGTGTTAGAATGAGACATTGCTGGATAAAGAGCTGGCATCACCCATGTCAGCTTAGCTTGCTAACTCGCTCTTGCTCTCTCTCTTTGTCTCCAACTTCACACTAACCCCTCCTCCTCTCTCCGCCTCCTCCTCATAGACACTTCCTTCCCTTTGCCCCCTGATCCCCCCCCCCCCCCCCCCCCCCCCCCCCGCCCCTCTAACCCCCCACCCTCTCATCCCACCCCCCTCATCCCCAGTAGCCTCACACACACGCACCCCACCCCTCAGGCGACAGCAGAACAGGAATTGATTAGTGGCACAGCTTAAAAATAGACGGGCTGGTTGTCATGGCAACGCTCACAATGAGCTGTTGTCTAGTTAAATGAAGAGCAGTGTTGTGTCTGAGCGGGACATGGAAGATGTGTGTGTGCCTGTGTTATTTACTCTACATGCTGTATTTTCGGTGCAAGGCAGGTGAAGGTGTGTGTGATTAGCACATTCTGGGAGACACAAGCTGAGTGTTTTCCATCCAGTCCAAGCACTGATACGCTTGGCCAACAACAAAACACCGCCACCGCCCTCTTCTGAACTCCTATTGGCTCTGAACCTGCATCCTACAACCCACAACTCCTGAGCAGCTCCAGCCAACCAATTACAACTCTGTTGCCATGGGCACCATCCTAATTGGCCTCATTAGTGTCAGAAACTAGCCATATGCAAATTTTGGTCATATTCCCGGCAGCCCCACCATCTAAGTCCTTTGCAGCCAGGCAGCCACTGTGTTTGTGTGTGTGTGTGTGTTCATCAAGATGCAGGTCCAGTTTGTCAATTAACCAATAGGCTTAGCCAGTGCCTCTCATTGGTCTGCACAGGGTTTTGTTGTCTGCAGACATCTTTTATAGCACAGGCTAAGTAACAGTAATAGCAGTGACCTAAAGTTCCCTTTCTAAGCACTGTCAAGCAATGTGTACAGTATGATGGCATTGCCATCCTGGACAGAAATATAGAAATTTGCTGCTTTAAAGGTAGAATTCCCCCATTTTCATGTTGACATTATTTCACTGATTGTAAGTAAAACCTCAAATGATATCCTTTGTGCTGTTGCAGATGATCTTTATGCCAGAGATCGTCTATATAAAGAGATACTCCACCTACCAGACTATGTGCTTCCACCTCCAGGGGCAGAGATAGCTACATTTGGCCTAAACACAGTAAAATAAAGAGCTGTCAATGGGACCTTTCCATAAAGTCAGCTCTTGAAATTAGAATTTTTTTTTTTTTTACTGTGCATTGGTGAAAATGACCAGATGCTGGTTAAAAAAAATGCCCACACGGCCACAGTGCTAGTGGTCTGCTGAAACTCAATCATTTGCACTGTCGATGTCATCTTATAATTGTCTTCATTATAAATATTGGGTTTTGTAACAATGACAGTAATAGTCCAGTTACTGGTAAATATTTGAACTGTAGTGATCATTTCAGAGCATTTGCCTCACTGACCTCCATATTAGGCCCGTTTCCACCAAAAGGTTCCTGGTAGTATCTGGGGGGCAGGAGCTGCTACAGGAATGTCCTCCTGCTCGGCCCTCTCACCTGCTGTGTCTCCACTGAGAGGGCCGAGGAGGAGGAAGGTTCCTGTAAAGTTACCGGGCAGCTGCACGACCATGACCGGGGCATCAAAATGTGTGTTGTTAAAAAAGCCTGTTGTTAGCGTTAGCTCACGTCTGCTAAAGCTAACGTTAGCGCCCCTAAAAATGCCGGCTAAAAAGCCTGTTGTTAGCGTTGGCTAATGTCCGCTAAAGCTAACGTTAGCGCCCCTAAAAATGCCGGCTAAAAAGCCTGTTGTTAGCGTTGGCTAATGTTCCCTAAAGCTAACGTTAGCGCCCCTAAAAATGCCGGCTAAAAAGTGTGTTGTTAACGTTAGCTAGCACGTTAGCGTTAGCTTGGTAGTGTTGGCTGTGTTGCTAGGGCCGCCTGCTTTCTGTTGACACCACATCGCGCTGTGAGTAAACCCAGGAGTTTTTTCGGGGCCGCTCAGAGTCCCTACCCCGAGGCAGGGCCGTTTTTTAGCCCCTGTAAAGGTTCCTGAACTCTCTCCTTCGGGGTAGTTCCAGCGGTGGAGACACGCGACAACGGCCCCGGCCCCGTAAAATTACCCCAAAGTTCCGGCGGTGGAAACGGACCTATTGTGCTGAAGCACAAATGCCCCCCTCCCCAGTCCCCCGCTGGCCTGCACTCACATTACCCCAAGCCCAACCTTACTGAAGCAGGGTTGCCTCTGGTACGCACGTCATCACGTTGAAATACGACACACGCATGGCTCGACGTCATCATAAATCGACTTTTGTTTCTACGCGGTTGCAGCAGCACAACAGACGACACAGACAACATGGTTGATTATTGATTGCATGAGGTGGTGATTCGCAGATAATCGCGCTGTGCACATAAAACAATTTTTGCAGAGGCAGGAGGAAACAGGGAGGGACGGTCGCATGAGTTACGTCGTATTGTTCGCGCGCTGTGTGCGTGACCGTGCATGTGCTCGTGCATGAACACCCATACCGTACTGAAGCACACCCCCTCCAACCATGCCAGAGCGGAGGAAGTGTACTGTACTGAAGCACGGAGCAGAGCGCTCACACTAGTCAAATAATCCAGATTTTGGGGTCAGACGTGTTTGGGCACGGCACAAATGGGCTGATGTGAGTGGGCCCTGAGTGTGTTCCTCTTTTTTTTTTTTTTTTTTTTAAGGCATCAGGTATTTCGATGAGTCAGCTACTTAACTTTCACCAACACATCTCCTGCAAGATGCTGACAGCTAAGTGGGGTAACACCCAAGGGGACACAGTTAATTTGAAAGAATATTTAGTGCCTAAAGCCAGCGACACTTCCCAGAGCCTTCTTGGTGGTTTTGTCCCATCTGAGTTGTGCTTAGACTCTTGCTTCTTAATGGGATTGCAGAACAGCCTGATACTGGTTCCATTATCATTATTATTATTGTTATTATTGTTGTTATTATTGTTATTATTATCATTATTATTATTTATTGATTCATTTGTTATTTTGACCCTGAAGATATATACTTTAACTTTATCACTAGTATATATAGTATATATCTAAATCGACATTACAAGTTGTGTCACAACTAATAAAAAGAATATTAACAGCTAAATAAAATGTTGAGTCGGACTTAAAGCAAATTAAAAGTGATAAAAAATGTATCAAATAAAAGTAATTAATCATTGTTACCATGATAAATATGCAACAATTAAATCAGTGAAGATAATGAGCACAGAAATGTTTCACCATGACCAAGTGGCGCTCCACCTAAACAGTGTAGTGGTGACTATCACCTCAGGTTGGGATGCTGACGTCTGTAAAATAGGGCCTTTATCCACATACATTAAATGTCACTTGGACTGCACTGAGCTCCTAACATTTTCCTGTGAGCTTTTGCACCCAAAACATGTGCAAAAGATTTGCATTTTAACAGGCACCACACTGGTAAAAAATAATATTAATAATATCTAAAATGACTTGTATATGCTACAATCAGATCTACATTCATCACACCTACATCGGCCATTTGCTATGTACCTCTGTCTGCTTGCTGCTCCTACACACACACATACAACTGCGTACCTCTGCAATCAGCAATGTATGTAAGAGGGCTTGACTGATAGAAGTGTGTAAACTATCACCCAGCCCTCCCCTAGAATGAATGGCTTCAATCCCCATGGTGTTTGATCACCTGTTCTGTCTTTCTTCAGAGTGCAAGGACAGAAACAGCTACAGCATGAAATGTTCAAGTTATTGTCTTCTGCTCAGCTAATATTTGTGTTTTTAAGTGCCCTTAGGCTTGTCGCGCTGTGGCTAGTGCTTCGTCACCTGTCAGAGAGTGCCAGCAGTGACTGGATGTTGTTGGAGCAGCTGGGACGCTGCTTTACAAAGGACTATGTTGTAGTAGCTTCAGCCTCATCACAGCTAACCCCCCTTAAACCTGGACTAAACCTGATGTAGGGATGTTCAAAAAAACAGTTTATCGATTATTGTTGAAGTGTTACGTTGATCAGCCTAAAATCATGGGATTCAACAGATCGTTTGTACAGACACTACTTTGGAGGGACTCTTATTATGGTGAAATCTGTAATGACGTTCTGCTCAGCCGCAGATGACTATCAACCAATCAGCTGGCAGCAGAAAAAGCCAAAATCTTAGCCAACACTGCCAGACAATGCTGAATTAATACAGGTAAGAACATGACCACATTCAATTCAATTCAATTTTATTTATTTGTATAGCCCAGAATCACAAATTACAAATTTGTCCCAAAGGGCTTTACAGAAGGCCACATGCATTTATAAAACAAATTCTAGGCTATAGCCCGACTACGTGCTCGATGTTACAGCTTACAGTTGTCAATGGGCCACCACAAGGTAGAATGTTGGAATCTTGATGTACATGCTTGCAATTGAAAAATAAAATGAAAAATATTGTTTTTTCTGTGGCGCTAAAGTCATTCAGAAAAAGGTTTGTGACTCAGTGTTGTATACAGTTCTACAGTGTCCCTAAATACGGAATGCAAATGACCATACATGCACTGGAATGTTCCACACAGGCAGCTCTCCTTTCAAGGAGACGTTGCTCGGTCTTGTTGGTCACTTCTCTGCTGTCCAGGAGCATTTCAGTTTAGCTCCAAGTGCTCCGTCTCCATCGCTGCCTATGGGCTCCATTCTGCTCAGGTTTATCAGTGTCAGGTGTGTGTTGAGGCCACATTAGCTCAAGTGGGTCATGTGCTGTGGCATGTGTTGGGTTTCTTGTTGCAGGTTGTTAGGAAACTGTCTGAGAAAAGCTGATTGTGTTTCTAAATACACAACTTTATTGTCTCAGCAGTCGTGTCGTGTATCAGGAGCCAGAATTTTTTTGATAAAGGTAAAAAATATATGACAAAACATTGTTGTAAATAAAGTATTGTGGTGCTACAGAGATACCCTGGCCTACAAACTGCATTTTCCAGATTAAAAAAAACAACAACAAAAAACATGTTTGGTACAACTCTAGCAAAAATCACACATCATTTCTACCGAAATGGTGCAAAATGAATTTTTCACTGTATCATTCACCTCTCAGAGGATAGCCATCCCCAGTTGTACTGAAATGAATGTAAATGATAGGAAGTTAGAGAATGACGTGCTGTGTCTGAACCCAGCCTGGTCAGTATTGATGTATGGTATGAGTGTCCAATGTGCAGCAGCTTCATGGAGTTTCTTCACAGCAGCATACAGGAGATAGCCAACATGTCAGCATTAAGTAGATCAGTCATCACACAGTTTATATTTGTCCATAGCACAACGGCACCAATCCACGCCTGCGGTCACCTTATCCTGCCTTGAAATGGGTAAAAGTGAAACAGGAGATTGGTCAGCCATTAATTGAGCGCTGGTTCTCAGCTCAGATGAAAAGCTGTGTGTCCCCAGCGTGTGCCATGATGGAGGCTGACTCATGGCAACACTGTATTACCACTTCACACAACACACTGCCATTTTGTAAACTAGGGCTTGGACGTTTTCATGTCACAGACTTTCAAATAGACCTAGATTAGAAGAGTGGCCCCTATTTGATCAGAGTTTGCCCATAAGTGAAGATTTTAGTTGTTGATTTTCATATTGAATTGGTGATGGAGAAATAATGGTGGTGAGAATGAAACCCACGATTGCATGTTTTTGTGCTCTCTCTAATTAGGATCATTTTTAAAGGACTATTGCAGTGATTTTGTGAATGAATGTGAACGTTTTTTCTTTTAACATCCCTCCATTTTGAATTTTTCATTGAAACACTCACCTTATAATGTTCTGCTTCTCTGGCTAAAAAAGTCGTCAAGGAACACATGGTGGAAAACATACATTTCCCTGAGGACTGTTTTCCAGCAGAGAGACAGTTTGACTGCCCAGCATCAAGTCATCAAAACATGAGAGTGCTGCTGCTTTTAGGAAAACTAATGTGGACGACTTTATTACGGCGATGGAATACTGATGTGAAGAAAATTTCATTTTCAGTTCATATTGGAGTTCTTAAATACGGCTACTTGATTTGGAAAGATATGGTGAAGCTGTGAAGTGTATACATATAGCAGATATTTGGTAAAATCTTTGGCATGGTCCTTTTTTTAAAAAAATTCAAATGAAACTAAGCAAATGTGTTTTTGCTTAGGACTCCCACAAGGAATTGTGGAGACTTGAGCACAGGAATTGTCACTGCTGTTATGTCTAGTTATGCTGCTACGCTACCTGTGGAGGAAATTGGAGAATTCATTGGAGGTTACGCTGGTGTCCAGAACCAGAATGGGAAAGTGTGAAGCGTACACAAAGCAGAAGTGTGATCAGGAGTAACTAGCATGTTCTAGTGAGTGGCTCTGAAGCCAGTTGCTGCCTGCCACGTCCACCCTGTCTGACCCTGTGACAAATCCTGACTATAGACATCCAAAGTGTGTCACAGCCTAAAGCTCAGCAATGCCACAAATAACATGACCTGCATGCTCGGGATAACACTGTGCTGATGGCTGACCTCATAACCAGGGAATAGGGCTGGCCACTGTAATGATATTATATTGATACCCTAATGTATGACTAGATGGCATTTGGGATTTTGTGATAATGTGATATGGAGAAAGTGTTGACATTTCCTGCTTTTGAAGCCTGCATTAAAGTGATGCAGTTTTCTAAACTTACTACACTATTCTAACTATTCACATGTTTGCCTCTTCCTAATAGTCATCATATTCATATTACTAATGACTTTTTATCAGAAATATTGTGTATATATTTTGTTTAAGCACCAATAGTTTTCCCTACAATATAGTAATAAATATGTTATGTGATTTTGTGTGTATCGGCCAGCCCTACTGGGGAAGGCTGCACTACTGGTTGAAAATGCCTACTAGCACATCATTGAGCAGTGTGTGATCCCAAATTAATGGTAAAATTCGCTGCTGTTGTCATGATATGAAATAGGTTTGCCACTAGGGGTGGGAACGTGTCCAAAAAATTCTAAACGTGTACACATGTACACATAAAATCCGTCGTCCTCAGCAGTCGACACAGGCTGCATGGCGAGGGCGGCCATTTCCGCAATTAAGTTGTTAATTGCTTCGCTTCGTGGCTTGTCACATTTTCTGGATATGAATCCTTCATGCTAGCTTGCTGTTGTCGCCCTCCACTCACACCTGCACTGACGCCGGGCTCTGTCCCCAGGATGTTGGGGTGTTTCCACTGCAGGTGCTTTACCACTGAGCCTGTGCTGCTGCCCTTAAAGGCTAACTGAGCGTGACACAGTGTTTCCACTCAACGTTTCTTTCAAACAAACTGCCAAAACAGGGCTTCTGTTTTTGGTGGATGCCATCGCGCTCGTGAGTGAACTTGAAGTCACATGATGAAAAAACAACGTGTTCGCAGTTAGTGTTTTTTCTAAACGTTTGATTGGCTAACCACGTACACGCTTACACGTGTACAAGTCCCACCCCTATTTGCCACCCCTCCATTTATCCTTTATTTAACGGGTTAGTGTCCTAGCCAGGTGTCAGAATTATGAGTCATTTTTCTAGTTCTAACTTGCTTATATTTGATATATGGGATTGTCAATTTTAAACCTGCATGAAGCTGACATTTGAGACCGGTAACAAGGAAAACTAATGCACACACGGGAAAAAACACAATTCTGCATCATGGAACATTTGTTTTGTTATATCGTCGAACCTCTGTCGTGTCAAACTTTAAACAGCAGCAGTATTTTGGTTTCTAATGGAATTTTCCATGCACGTCCCATAGACCTGGGCAATAAAATCAAGTATTAAAATATCTTTGCCTGAATACCTCAATATTAATATTGTGACCATATTTAAGGGATTGGTGCTTTCATAAGATATTTAGACACCAAAGCATTTTGATAGACATTCATTAGTGATATGAATATGATAACAGAACAGCTAGAACAGTCTAATGAGCTCAGAAAATTGCTTCCCTTTATCAATATAAATATAATATCAGTGTCGCCCAGCCCTATCGTCACACTGATTGAAATATTAGTGGCCAAAGTCTGGCCTCAGCACGTTGGCTGTAACTTATTGTCCCTTTTGTCTTTGTACATTACTTGATTCTAGTTGGTTGTAGTAGTTTTGCTATGAGAAATATATATCACTTATTTTGGCCATAAAAATACTCAGGGCAGGGATTTATTTCAGCTTACTGTCCATTTCTGCAAGGGCCATGTTAATTTCAGATATTATGTGTATGATATTGATTGCTGATATGGAGTGCAGGCGTCTTGTGAGGCGGGGATCCTCCATGCAAGGGTTACGCCTTGGCCACCATTTTATGCTTGACAACAACACCATTTTGACGTCAGCCGCAGCAAAGAGGAAAGGATTAATGGCATGTATTGAGCTGGTGGGTGATCAGCGGTTGCCAGATTGGTGGAGGGTGGAGTTGGCGGGTGGGGGGGGTGGGTGGGGGGGGGGGCAGTCAGAAGGCGGAGCTAAGATTGATTCCTGCACCTCAGTGAAAAGTGTGGCATCTGCAGATGAATCCAACAGTTAAAAAAAAAAAAAAAAAAAAAAACAGAATTAGTCAGTATGGAAGGCTTTTGGGAGGAGGTGGAGGTGAGGGAGTCAGGGAGCTGGACTGGGAGGAGTGGAGTTGCATCAGCCAAATGAATTGTCATGATGCAGATCATGCGTGAAATGAGCAGCAGATTCCAGCGTGCAGTTGCAAATGGCCTTATTACTATTATACTCAGCCGTTTGGCGTTTGGCCCATTTGGCAACGTGAGTTAACCTGGTGTTAGGGCACACAGGGTTGGAATGGCGGCGGTGTGCGCGCAGGAAGACGTTAGCGCACGCCAGGCCTCAGGTTTTGGTTTCAGACGGAGGGGGAATGTAGAGGAAAAGAGGACATTTTAGCGAGCGGCGATCTGATCGACAGGCAAGCAGCGTGCATAAAGAACATGGTGTGTGTTGGGGGATGGGGGGGAATTAAGAGTTGGCATTATGACAGGAGAGAGCGGCTGTCTCTGCTGTAGGGTTCTTTCTTTTTACCTCACCACAGACGCACACACACACACACCTACACACACTCAAACACACAGACTTGGATAGTGCAACGTGAAAAAAAAAAAAAAAAGCAGCCCTCAGCTCTTGGTCTGTCTTAGCTAACCTATAGCACTACTCCTCTATTAAACCGCTTTGCGCCGCACGCGCCTACACACACCGCGCGCACACCTACACACACTTACAGATTTCTGCCGGGATAGTGCAACATGGAAAAGAAAGGCTGTCATTAGAGCTCTGTCATAGCTCCCATGCACACACACGCGCACATACATCCACCTCTGATCGGGTGGGATGAAAAAACGAAGTCCTCAGCTCTCGGTACCTTGAAGGGGCCCCACAAAGTAAGCGTATGTTTATTTTTACAGCAAAGGAGGGAGGGGAAAAGACGAATAGTTTTAAGATTGGGGGAGGGTAGCGGGAGCAGGGAGGGGTTTCTTTGTGGTACAGCTGTAGCAGGAGGGGGGTTACAAAATACTGCCTCATGTTGGTATGCTCGGCTATATCCCTCTCTTTGCCTGTTCTCTGCTTTTCCGCATTACACAGGCCCTCTTTCTTTCTTCTGTCCCTTACATCTGACTGGCCCGCCGGCTAGCCAGTGTTAGCGCTGTTCGCGTGTGTGTGTGTGTGTGTGTGTGTGTGTATGTGTGTGTGTGTCCGTCCCCGCCATAGAATCTCTGTGTCAAAGACTCAATAAAATGGTGATTTAGGCACAAGGTGAAATGATGTTGTTGTTTGTCCTCCATCTACCTCCCCCCTTTCTCTTTCTCTACCTCTCTCTTCGCCATGTGTCTCTCCCTCTTTCTTTTCCTTTGCTGTGTTGGCTGGCAGAGCGCCCAAAGCTGGAGGGGTGTGTGTGTGTGTGTGTGTGTGTGTGTGTGTGTGTGTGTGTGGCGGGGGGTGGGTTGGTTAAAGGAGGAGGGAGGAAGTGGGGTTGAGGAGAAATAGTGTGGCTTGTGTAGCAGCTGACTGAAACAGTCATTATATTATGTAAAGGCTGGGGTGGGGGTGCACTGACTGACGTGGAGCGTGAGGCCGGCTATGATTGGCTCATCACTGCCATTGTGGTGGTGCTCGCCTGCTCATTAGAGGTGGAGGCTCGGCAGAGAGGTTGCAAAGGCTGCTCCTGTTTTCTTTCAGCAAATGGAGGCGATGACTCTCCCCTCCGCCGCTGCTGCGTCACAAATTAATTTGAGAAAGCCTTGGTGGTAATGGCAGCCGGGGAGAGCAATACTCCTGCCATCATTAGGACCCCTCCCCATGTTAAAGAGGCTGCTTGAGATGTGACGACGATAACAGAGATGTTACAGGATGACAGAGTGAATAGATTAGACCGGTGCCAGCTAGCGCATGATAATACACGAGATGATGGGAAACGATAGAATGACACCACAAGGAATAATCTGCTAATAGAGAAGTGATTAAATGATAAAAGGGGCAATTAAATCTCTATTTGAATTCCAGTCGAAGCCACTCCGGCTCATATGACATTTTTGCAGAATTCAGTGGGTCCTGTGGGCTTCATTAGCTTGTGTTGGCTGTGAGGTGCAGGTGAGCTGTGCTGGGGATGTGCTCAGTGCTGGGAAAGTCAGGCTGAAAGCAGCCATTTGCATGTTTTGTGGCCCCATATGTGACGTTTGTATACTGTCACCAAACACACTGTCCTTATAAAATAGACTTGGTGCTCGGGTGCCATCTTTGAAATGCCCCCCAGGTTGTAGAATCGAGACAAACAACACCAGACCTCTGTTTCTGTGAATGGGGAGTTGCCAATATTAGGGGTTTTCAGAGGGGTGTCTGGGAACCCCCAGGGGGCCACAAGGGTCTTCCAGGGGGTCCTTGGTAAATAGTTAAAAGGCTTATATGATCTCTAAAAATATCATTTATTATAAATATAGTTTTCTTGTCATTTAAAAAAAAATCTTTTCTGGACATTTCTTGTAAATTTTTACCTATCGCTTGCTAATTTTCCAGTAATTACCAGAAAATTAGCACAAAAAAGACTTGCAAAAAACTGAAACATTTCAAGAAAACTCTATTGATAATAATAAATATTTTAAATGTAAACATTAAATCCATAATGTTGAATCAGATTTCTTGTCTGTAAATGCATGTAAAAAAAATCTCTCTTGATCTAAGGGTCCCTGTAAAATCATTCCAGCTGGGGGGCCTGCAGCTTACTGAAGGTCTGCTTGGGTCCAGGAAATGAAAAGTATGAAAACCCCTGGTCTATATCTATTGATTGTCACATTTATTCTCATCTGTTTTACATATTTAGCGACTGTCAGATTGCATACAAGTTGTTCTGAAGCACATTAGTCTCAAATTCATTCATCAAGGCTTGTGGACAATGGTGACCATACCTGTTTTCAAAGCTTTGCCTCCAGAAATGTCCCTGGATGCCCCCTTTTCCAGACGGTGTTGGTATTCTCAGAGGTCATCTTGCAATTTGTAATTTTTATCTCAAGACTACATACTGTCCTGACTGTAAATGAGTGTGTATGGCTTTAAAAGCTTATGTGATGGGAAGTGTACATTTTTCCTCTCTGTTTGCTACTTGCTACCACCAAAAGTAGAAGACAGACCCTCAATTTTGCCCAGTTTAGACAAGTATCAGATCACCTACGCTATTTAAATTCACTTGATTTAATTCAGAAACACGGGGGAAAAGGCAAGTAGCAAATTCTGGAACAATGCATGAGCGCCCTGGTGGCTCACCATGTAGAGCGTATACCACACAACTACTGAGGTTAACTTGGCCACAGCAGCCTGGATTCAGATCCGGCCCAGACCCTTTGCTGCATGTCATCCCCTCTCTCTCTTTACTGTGACTGTCTAGTAAAGCAGAAATGCCCAAAAATAATCTTAAAACAAGATTCTGGAATGTCTCTCCCCAAAGTTTGCTCCCCAGAGTCGGGGTAATTTCAATTCAATTCAATTTTATTTATTTCTATAGCCCTGAATCGCAAATTACAAATTTGTCTCAAAGGGCTTTACAGAAAAATACAACATCCTCTGTTCTTAGACCCTCACATCGGATGAGGAACAACTCCCTAAAAAACCCCTTTAACAGGGAGAAAAACAGGAAGAAAGCTCAGGGGAGCAACAGAGGAGGGATCCCTCCCCAGGACGGACAGACATGCAATAGATGTTGTAGACACAGAAAACAAACAACAAAAGATATATATGTATAATGCAAAGGCACTAAGGTAAAAATAAATAAATAAATAAAAAATAAAAATTTCTTGTAGGCATGCACTGTCCCCACAGCAATATTGCAACATTCTGCCTTGCAGCAGCCCGTTTTGCCATGTTAACTGGAAGCTGTCATATCCAGCATGTAGTCCAGCTGTAGAGATTCTTTTTAAAACTGTGTACATGCATACATGAATTTTATCTGTATCAATTCTGAGGTGTCATCTAGTCGAGCAGCTATCTTGTGTGGGCCTGCGGCACTGTTGTCCTTTGGATCTGTCCAGATCCCAAAGTTGGGCAGCCTGCTTTGACACATCTTCAGCACTGGGACTGAACTGTTTATGGAAGACAGGCTAATTGTTCCATATCGCCAAACTGGATACTACCCATACAAGACCCAACCAGTATTACAGAACTGAAGGTCTAAACTGTCCATATGTTATTTAAGAAACATTCTGTTCTTGTTAGATGTGCTGTATCACATGTAAAGCTTATCCATTAGTATGTTTAAGTAGTTAATTGACCCCACCGTGAACTCTAATGTGTCACTGGAAAAACGTGCTGATTGATTTTTCATCAGAAAGCCGATTAGAATGGCTTCTTGGTGTGAACAAAAGGACTAATTCTGACTGAGAGACATTCTTTTTTTTATTGTAGCTACCTGGTGGCTTCATTACAAATCCCAGTAGAATTCTGGGCAAAATCCACCCACATAGTTAACATTAGGGTTGTGGTTGGATGAGAGAGCTTGTACTGCTGTCCTATCAAGGCTATTTTAGCCAACAGGCAATAAGCACAAGCCCTCACAGGAGGAGCTTGCCTTATTCAAATTTGGCACAAATGTCCACTTAGATTCAAGGATGACTAGATTATATTTTGGAGGTCAAAGGTCCAGAGGTGGGCATGGGCCGTATACCTGCATTTATGCACCACCACACCACTGGTTCGAGCAGCCCTGGTGTGATGTGACATCATCCATTTGAAGCCTCGACCATGGGCTGTCTAGCACTCAGCTGTTGTGATTTTTGTTGTTGTTGTTTTTTAAGATTCTTTTTTTTGGCATTTTTGCTTTATTTGACAGTTACAGTAGAGAGAGACAGGAAAGGCAGGGGAGAGAGGGAGATGACGTGGAAAAGGACTTGAGGTTGGATTCGAACCCAGGACGCTGCGATCAGGACTCAGCTGTAACAAATGGTACACAGTCTTATCCAGTAAGCTACCGGGGCGCCCAGCTGCTCTCATTTAAAATAATCACACAGACCTGCTTGCCTTTTGGACATATTGTCACCTCGTCCCAAACTTGAGCTTCATGTTAGTTGATGGGACTCTCTGCATGCCCGCCACAAGCTGACATAGAAGTGAGGAATTGAAAATCAAAGCTACTATTATTTTAGCGTGTGGTTTATTTAAGATATTTATCATAATTTTGAACGATTTTCCTATATGAAGAGTTGGTTGGTACTCAGAGTAAGTGCCACATCTGGACCCAGCTGGATGTGACACAAATCCTGGCTGTGGTCCTTTTGTTAAAGGTCTGTTGACCATTATGCTAAAACAAACAAACAAACCAAAAAAACATGAGGTTGTTTCTTGGTATTCATAGTTGATGCACTGTAATGCAGCAAAATGCTTGATATATCCAAGTTGGAAATGGTGATCTTTTCCTCTTTTAACGCGACTAGCAGATGATACAAACCTAAAATGTCCATCTCTATCTCACACCTTAAGTCAACTTGTCACCTCTGAGCTGTAATTAATGAATTAGCATAGATAATTGTATTTTACAATTTCATGTGGCTACAGTAAATAGTCATGTCATTTGGAGAACATTAGCTGCTGTTCTGTGTGCAGTGCCTCCCGGCTGTTCTTTACCGTGCTCATCGCAATCTTTGAATTTGCAAGGTGCACCATGTGACTAAAATAAAAGTTGAAGGAGATGAAAAGGCCACATCTGTAGATAAACATAGCAACAGCGTAGAAAAAAATGGATCAGCATTAGTCTGGAGAGGAACGTTTTGAAAATGTTTTAGTTCTGTGATGTGAATCACAGTGTCGTTTGGCGATTCTTCAGTTTTAAGCCAGATGACAACAAGCAAGTACAGATTCAATGCAAAGTTTACCTTAGGGTTGAGGCAGTGTCCCGCAGTAATATATATATATTTTTAATGAGACAATGAGAGTAATTGAACACAATGAATTCAAAAAATAAAATGAATGAATAAAAAACAAGATTAAAAAAAAGATTAAAAGATTAAAAAACCAAAACGTCAGTGTCAGAACAGTGTCTGCCTAAGTCAGATGAATCTTTCGTACACTGTCACCTAGCCCTGATTGTGCTGTCACCATACTCTCTTTTTTTTTTTTAATTAAATGTTGAAATTGTAATCCCTTAATTAGTAAACATCCAAAAAAAATGTTTTTATCTTAGGTTGATAGGTAGCTCTCACTGTATTATTTTCCATACAGTTTGACCAGTCTTTATCAAACCACATACAAATGATGTCTACAGTATACTATGTAGACAGTGTCTGTAAAGCCATGTGCAAACTAATGAATATGTGTGAGCAGTAAAGGCAAAATGTAGCTTCTGAGGCATGGAACATAGTTCGGACAGCCTTCCAAAGCTCAACCTTGTCAGCTCAACTGCACACATAGTGGAGAAGAGGGAAAGAAAAAGTGTTGCATTGTGTGTTTTTCTGAAAAACAAATGTATTGTAAAAATTGCAAAATGCAAAATAGGCTACCATAATTTATCATGTGACATTGTACATCAAGGAAAACGAAAAACACTCTCATTTTGAGAGAGTGTGATAATCCTCTTGAAAAGCCATGTTTCGACCCAGGCTAAAGCCAGGTGAACAGTCGACAAAGAAAAGCAAACAATGCAAAGAATGAATGAAAATCATCTGATTGTTGCCTTGTGAAAACTGAACTCATCTGTGTAAAACTGACTGGAATTTAACTTTTGGTTTTAGTTTAACTCTGTTTGACACTGGTGGTATTGTTAGTGATAGTGTCCCTCTTCAAAGTTAGAATATGTTTCCTCGAATTCAAATGAGCCAATATTTCACAAAAAATCTGCATATCAGAACACCTTGTTTTGAGTGCATTTTAATATTTCATTGTGATGAATAACTAAATAGCTGGTGATTTACTGAGGGATTCATAAAATATTCATTTGATGAATTATTTACAAAATAATATGTATATGGTGAATATTGCAGATTTTTTCCTACGGAAAAAAACATAGTTTGATAAAATGTATACATTCTTAATTCACTTGCCAGCTTGGCCAATTAAAAGACAGCGGCCAGATTTGGTGCTCACATCTATAAATTATCTACCCAAGTTGATGTGGAAAAAAAGAATAGGAATAGAATAGAGTAAGAATAACAATAGGAAGCTAGATGTTGTTTTGGCACTAATGCTCTGTTTCATATCTCCCCCAATGAAGCATAAATTAAAGCCACCAAAAGCCAGAGCAAGGAGAGATCAATGCGACCCCCCATGGGGAATCAAGACATAACAGCCCACAGGTGGAACCTGGAACAGTGGTGGTGTGTTCCAAAGGCAGCAGGGCAAGCAGTCGCACAGAATGAGCAACTGAGTTTGAAAGGTTAAAGGACCAGTGGTTTACTATATTTTACCCACATTTTACATCACAACAAACCATTTTGCAAATCATGTGGGGGTACTAAAGATTTCATAACATCCAGTGTGATCAAAATGTCTTATTTTCAAATTTAGATTTAGAGAGACATTTTATTGGCATGTTATGATATTTAGAACATTTTGAAATGCAGCGAGAGAATTATTAGACAGTGACAGTGGAGGGGGACAAGAAGGACAGGGTAGAGAGAGGAAGGGGACAACATGCAGATACCATGATAAAATGTGAAGCCATTGATTTCTGGATTAGACTTGGTCTTGACCTGGCAGAATAACAGGGATATACTGTCTACATGAAGGAAGCTATATTCATAGTGGAGCATTCATCATTTTAGTGTTGAGGCATGGGGTTTCATTTTTCTGAAATTTAAAGCACTCCAGTATAATCTACTGGAGGTTGCTTTTAATGCATGTCCATGCTAAATGTCAGATTAGACTGTTAGAGCATTTGACGTCCTAACTCATTGTAAAGACTACAGGGATGAAATTTGTGAATATTCTAAAATGTCTAAATTTCCCTAGCCAGTGTGTCTATAGGAAGATAGAAGTGCTCACTGTTAGGTTACGATGAGGTGCTAATCATGGTGATTGCACACTGCTCTGGACTCATTGCAGTATCTCTGAATCAATCACCAATGCTTGGCCTGGCAAAATGTTGGTGATTTATTAAAAGATTCTGTAGTTAGTCCAGAGTAGTGTGCGATCACTTTGGTCTTCTAGCGAGTGTGTAACATTAGCATGTTGCAATATGTGTTTTTCACTGAGGTGGCAACCAGCAGCATGTCAGCAGATGAAACTGCAGTAGCAGGAGGGAAGGAGGACATCTCAGTTGGGGTAGCAAGAACTGCAGTTCTCTGCATTCATACGGAGTGCTGATGTCATTCACATGCAATGGAATCCCTTGGGAAAAGGAGGAATAGTTCTCATGGCTCAACCTGCTCAAGCTCTAACAGTACGGCCGTGTAGAGCTACTGAAGTACAAGCAGCGAGTGGTTCTTTAGGACTTACCGTCTGCAAAGTTAAATAGTTTTAGGACACAAGAAGAGTCATTCTAACAAAAACAGCTCTGTGGGCTTGAACCGTAAATAATATTCAATTTCAGTTTCAATTTCAATTTAAATAGCTTTATTGGCATGACAAGGCCATGCTTATATTGCCAAAGCAAATAACAGTGATAATAATAATAATATTAATAAAAATAAACAAATGAATAAGTTAATAATATTGATGTCTTCATATTTGAGAATATGATGTCACGTTAGAATCAATTCAGATTAAGGGCTTCTCATAGACAACTAATATAGTATTGATTTTCTGGTTCTTCCAATAAAATGTAATCAGTTAAAGTGTGTCAGATACATTATATCAGACCTGACCAACAATGTCAGGACTATGTTTCCTTCTTAAAAAAAAAATAAAATAAAAAAAAAATGCCGTGCTATGCTTCTTTAATATTGGCTTTTCTGTACTAGACTTCATTGGAGAAGCATTCAAATCTTGTTAGATGCTCATATACGGATGGTGCATTTACATTGGAAAGGCTTAGTGAATATGTGAATGGCACTAAAGTAGCATCCTGCATGGCATTAGAGCGTGCTGGACTGTTGCTGCAGTGCGCTCATATGCATCACTGAAGAGCTCATCTGCTAAGTGAAAATAAGCTCAGCTCGCCCAGTGCATTGTCTCAGTATGAATACAGACTGCAAGTTGTATAATTCTGTGAAACATAAATTTGGTTGCACTTGGGAACTTACCTTTTAGGTAAATGACAAATACCAAATAAGATTTTATCTATCTATCTATCTATCTATAGATATAGATATATATGGGATATACTATCTACATGAAGGAAGCTACACACACACACACACTGTATCTCCAGAGTGTAGGCATAGCTCTTTAGGAGCTGTTGCTATTGGGTTTGGCAATTAAGACTTTACTTAACTGCTCTCCTACTGAGGAGGGCCTCACCCACAACCACACCTTGCACATATAAGTGCCATGCAACCATAGCTCTGCTCCCTAAACAGCTTTTACGTTTACAGTGCCCCAGGGAGCCAGTGAGGCTGATGTCCTAAATGGCTATGCCGGTTCAAGTGAAAGTTACGAACTGCAACAGTCAAATAGAAGAGTGTAGTGTAACTATAACAGAACAAAATAACTGACACATGAACAATGGCAACTAGGTATAACTCCAACCTAATTGGTCATGGAGGGCTGAGGCACATCCCATCGATAAAAGCAAATGAATGAGCACAGGAAAGACCAAGAAGCTGCTGTGCATATGTCCTCCACTGCCAGCCCTCTGAGGAGGCTTGTGGAACATGGCTGAATATGCTTGCGTAATGGCTTTACACAGCTAGTGAGAGTGGCACTGTTTAGAGAGAGGCAACCTGGCTGAGTGTTCTCTGTGATGAATAAACAGCTGCTTCCTGACCGCTGCTGTGTGCTGCACATAGTATGCCAGGGTGTGCACTGGACAGAGGTGATACCGGGGGCCCTCGCCTCATCCTTATGAATTGGAAGGAAACTGTCCACAGAGATGATTCCTGACCTAAACGAGCTAGAGATAAGCTTTTGCGAATAAGCTGGGTTAGGTCTCAGCGTGGCTACATTTCTGTCTCCCTGAGTGTAAAGGCATGATGGAGCCACAGAGAGGGCGTGCAGGTTGAAGTAAGGGCTAACAGCAATGCTGTCTTTATGAACAGCATTTTGGTGGGGATTTGACTCAGTAGTTCATAAGGTGGTGTTCCTAGAGCGCACAACACTGAGGAGCCAGAGAGTGCACAGCTGGTCTCTGCTTCAGCATGGCCTTAAGAAAATGTTTAACCAACATGGTTGAGCATGGACCAGCAGAGACACATGTTTTCACAGTGGATGAGGCTAACATGTCCACCAACAGCTGGAGGAAAGTCCTATGCTCAGGAAGAACCACAAAGTACACTGTGCGTTTTTCTGATGGGCAAAGAGATCTGCATGAGCCCTGCTGCACCTGTCGTGCAGCATTCTGACCAAATTCAGATGAAGATGCTGCTCACCTTGACTTTGACATCACACAGCACACTTGTGAATGATCCATTCATCTGGCAAGGCATTGTTCCCTCAGTCATAGGGGAACTGGTGGCTTCAGCCATACAAGATAGCAGGACCATAGAGAGGTTAGGCTTGAACAGTGGCACAAGGAGAAGACTCAGTTGGTCAATCCCTGTATTCTGGAGAAGGGGATGTACTGCTCTGATTCCCAGGTAAACACACCACTTCCATCACTGCAAACTCTTGCAGCGAAGGGATTTGACCTTCAGTGTCTGGGTGAAAATATAGAAAAGCTCCAGGAGCCGGTTCCTCCAATGGGTAGAGGGAGGATGTGAGAGTGGAACAGTTTCTTGTTCTGACCTGATGTCATTCAGGATGCCAGCACAGGAGGAAGGATCGCCTGTGCTGTGGGCAAGATCCTGACTCCTCAGCATCACCAGATGTCTCTAGATCTCCTTGAATAGGGAAGTTGCACTGAGGGGAGTCCGGCAGTGAGCCGTAAATGGAAGCAGGAGAGCCAAAGGGGTCCCGGCTAACAGCAGGATCCTCCAGGCAGTTATGGGAAGCAACAACCTCAATATTAGCCTTGAACCTCAACGATGCAGCCTCACTGCAGTCTTCCTCCAGATCAGCAAAGAAAGTGCCTCTCTGCTGCTTTAAATGGCAGACAACCATGTAAGGCATATGTAGCCTGGAGAGTAAGGTCCAAGCCAGTGTGCTCAGCACCAAGGCAGTCTTTGCAGTGGGGATGGAGGTCAAACGGCTGTATGTAGACTCTCTGACAGAGGGGGATATCTGACAAGTGGGAGCCACCAGAATTCACTGTTATGGAGCTTTCCATTGCATTCACCTCCCTGCTGAATGCATGTCATTGCGACTGACATGAACACCTGTAAGAACATAGAAGACATTTATCTGTCCCATGGCAGCAGATCACTCGCTAACTGTCACCTATAGTGCAAGTGCTAGGTCTGTTCATCATATTAAAAGACTACACTCCTATAAATCTATACCATCCTGAAATAAAGACTACAGAGAATGCTAGACTGAAATGATCACTGACTCTGTTGTCCGCCGTTTTGTTTTGATGTCAAATTTTGGCAGACTCAGTGCTTTCAGATATTCTCCATATTTCCAACTTGGAGTTCCAACTTAATTGGCGTTCCTTTGCACTTTTCTGTGTAGGAAGTCGGATTTATCTTAGTTCTGAGTTCAGTGGAAAGCTCCATTAGTCTCCTCAGTGTAGCACAGGGTGCTCAAAGTGGATGTAGGTGGGAGGAAAAGTCTTGAGTGCTGAGGGTAGACCCATTAGCGACAGCTCTACATGAAATAGAACAATGAATACTATCCTATTTTGTCTTTCAAAGTGGCATCAAGTAATCTGCGCTGTTATTGACCTCTAGTACGATTGTAAGGAAGACCTGCAACAGTGTACTGAAGGTGGCCTGTAATTGACACAGTGAACACTTTACGACTTCCCAGTAGAAAGGAGTAAGTTAGCTAATTCCCACAAAGTGCTTAATGAGGATGAAATTTATCACCATACTAAACATTGGAATGGTAATACTGCTTTTGTCATTGGCTGTTTTTTTGTTTTTTGTCAGTTTTTTTTTTTTTTTTTTTTTTTGTTAGCCATCATTGGTTACTCCTCATAGCACTGGCTGAGTAGTTGAAAAGGCCATTGGGGGAGGAAACCCCCACAGATATATTATGGTCATTCTGTGCTACAGGACCTAAAATGTTACTCATTGTATTTTTAAATGTAAAAATGTACAGCTGGTTTAGAGTTCTTTATTTGCGTGTCTGCTGATGGTAACCTTGGCCCTCAGTATCTCAGGAACCTGCCCTCTGTTTACCATAACCAGTTTTCTGTTTTTCTTATTTGACTTGAGACAGAGAATAATCTGCAGTGCACATGGAGTTCTCCAGTGTGCCAGCCAATCCTGACTGTAGCGCAGAGCCACACCTGATAATAACACACTTAATCTGAAGCTGGCCATCTCCGCTGACTGGAATACAAATGTTGCAGATTCAAGGAAAGCAGCGCCTGCCAACCTCCATTTTGTGTGTGTGTGTGTGTGTGTGTGTGTGTGTGTGTATTCACCTCAGGCCATGCTAGACCCACCCAAGCATGCTAAACTGGAAGCGACCAGCACGTCTTTACGGCTGCATCAGTGGCTTTAAGTGACACATGCTCAGACCCAAGCCGACTCATGTATGCACACAGTTTAACTTGCATATGACCTCAGCATCTTACGCAGACATGTTGGTGTGGTCATGCTTTACACCTTTACTACCCCAGCTCCTGCTTGGAGCATGACCAAGCTTCAAACATAATGCTACATACTACGTACAGAGTGTATGACCAGTCACTGTTGTGACTGTGACAGGGTTCCTATACGAATCTGGAAAATGCAAAGGAAAATATTTGGTAATGTCCTGGCCTTGATAGCGATAATCAACATGAGGTCTCATTTGTTTTGTGCACCTCTTGAAGGAATGGCTCACCTGTTTTTTCCAATATTTGATATTATTTCACTTTCCCTCTTGCTGTTATGTGATGCAGTTGTGGTGCTATCTTCCTCTCATTGTTACTGAGTGCTGGATAACGGTTGGATGCTCCAAATGCAAAGCCTCCTGCCACTGAGGCAGACTCCCCCCAGGTCTCAATACGTTTGAAAATTGAACAACAAAGTGCAAAGTGTCAAAAAATACTATACTTGTCCCAATATAGCTGCACATATCTGAATGTTCACTATGGTTTTAGACCCCTATCAGTTTACATATTCACCACACACAGTCACTGTTAATAATAATGTAACAGGGTCTTGAGTTAGTACGGCCAAGATAAGTATGTATGTAAATCAAACTGCACTAATCTTCTAGTCACAAAAAGATGACCATGTAGGTCTCAAGTTTTTGTGTTGGTCATTTCACCCTCCAGCTGCTCTAAGGCTTTGATTTGTTCAGTGCTCAGTCCATTTACTTATCATAACCAGTCACATGACTAAGCTGATGTGCTCATAAGACTTGCGTGCCATCCGTACCAGAGTCTTCCTCAGTGGTATGTACCACATGGTAATGAAGCACACACACAAAGAGGAATCAGGCATTTCCCAAATGTATTTGTCACCATCATGTACAGGGATGTGAGCTATAATTAGTCAACTGTCTTTAACCCACTTCCATCTGAATGAGCTTACCATGGGTTCTTTGCATTGTCTGTTCATTTATTCATCTCTGTTATATCCTCACAGGTCACTGCACTGATTGCCATGTGATTAAAGTGACAGTGGAGAGTGAGAATACTTAATTTGACTGAGATGTGGGGTGGATCTGTAGGACTGTGTGCTCCTCCTCTCAGACCAGTGCCACTGCTTTGGGGACAGTAAACTCAGTTAAAAATGGGGATTTTATTATTTAGTATTATTCCTGAGTTCAGTCTTCATCCACCAAAATTTTAGAGTTCCTGAAACTCCAAATTTTTAGTAAAACATTTTTAGCGGCTACATTTTCCATTTTCCATGATCCATTCCAGCATGTCTGAGCAGGTGTTCCCCAACACTTATGTTGTTGTCAAGACACTGGTAAGAACAACCAACTGTGGTGAAAATATCTCTTTTGTTGGAATTGCCGCTGCAACAGTATGATAGCAGTTGTCTTCCTAGCTGCCATGGCTGCAGCTCTCACTTGGTAAAAGCTTTCATTTTGGAGGCTTGGCGAGTTGATCTGAGATGATATCATTCTCAGCATGCTGTGCTAATGAGCTGACAGTTATTGTTGCTATTGGTAGTTGAGGCTAGTACAGGATATCAGCTGCAGTTGACGAGTCTATCAAATGGAGGCGGGAGTACAAAAAATGTAGGTCATGTTCTGATTGGATCGCTCCACTCTTACATGTAAAAGTAACTTCCCCAGCAGCACTGCTCTGTCTGCATTGAAAGGACTTAAGATTCTCACTGTTTCATGATCGTGAATTTATAATGATTTGAATGAAAAATTGCACATTTTAGTTTAATACCACTTTAAGCGCGACACACACTTTGTGACTTTAGGCCCGATTAGGCTGTCCCAGACAATTTCAAGATCTGTTACAAAATCCCCATGTCAGAGTTGGCCACTGTACGTGGTGTTTGGTTTTTAGCGGGTTCAGTCAGACACTCTGACCCAGTCCTTTCTGCTGTCCTGTCTGAGGCGTTTCATCTTTGAGTTCAGTTTGAAAAACATAATTTGTAGGTGTGGGCTCAAATGAGTGCAACAAAGATCTCAGGTTTTTGTGTTAGTTGCACAGTGTGTGCCTACCTCAAACAAAGAAGTTGTCTTTATTGTGCTTCTCACACTTTCCTAGCACATTCACATTGGGGTTCAAGCAGTGAATGTAACTACTATCATGCAGGGAACATTACTGTTATCAACCTTGTAATTAGGTGGCCTCTTTGTCAGGGAGCAGGAAGTTGTCTTGATAGCTCAGTCAGATCAGTGGGCGGCCAGGAAACTGCAACGACATCCAGACATATACAGCTAGCAGCCCCTCAGGTTTATGTGCTCACATACTAACCGTGCATGTGCCTGTGTGTCACCACGCTACCACACCACTTCACAACTGTTTTCATCTTTAGGAAGTATTTTATATGTAAAAGGCCAGACATGTGATTGGAGAAAGACATGTTTGTGTCTGAAATAAACTGGCTGGCTCACCTGCAAAGGGCTTGCAAAAAATGTTTACCAACCAAAATAATTAATAAACATTTTTCATAGAAATGCCCCCCATACACTTTTTGTCTGTTAATTTAACCTTTTTCAGTCTTTTTCATGACGCACAGAGACACTACACACACACACACACACACACACACACACACACACACACCATTGAAGCGGATTGTAAACTATATTTTGACATTAACGCGTAAGTAACTTAAGGCTAGATAACTGTCCAGTCAGAAAACTGTCTTAAAAGGAGTCATTGCGTTGATTCTCTCACAATCATAGAGGGCTCTGGCCCCTGCCACCTATTAAAAAGGTTAAGGTTGAGACAATAATATTTCAATTTAAAAATACCTGTGTACAATACAAAAGAAAAAATAAAAGAAGAAAAATGAAATACCAAAAAAACAATAACCTACATAGAAATTTGGAATATTTTTGAAATATACTTGAAAATATTATAAAATGTGAAAATATTTTTTTTTAAAAATCAAAAAAAAAAAAAAAAAAAAAAAAATTAAGATATAAATCACGCTGTGTTAACCTGCTTATTTAGACAAGACTCTGCAGTTCTCAGCAAATAAAATGTGCAGTACTTAAAATCAACTTGATTTGCTCTGTATAGACTTTGCCTGTGTGTGGACTGTAACCTGAGGCTACACCAGTTGCCAACCACTGATGTACTGATAAGTGTTTGGAATGGGGCTTGAATAATTACTTTCATCCAAAACACAAAAGCATTTCCCCAAAATGTATCGCAAGTTGTTCGTCACGCCTAGCAGTCTGATTGTGCTGCAGTGCTAACCCTCCCTGTGCCCCTCTCATTTTCTTCTGCAGGATGGAGCGGATGTCTGAGGAGGCGCTGAGGCTGAACCTGCTGAAGCGAGGCCTGGAGTCACCCGATGAGCGAGAGGAGGCCCTAGCCAAGCGCCTCAAAATGGAGGGCCATGAGGCCATGGAGCGTCTCAAGATGCTGGCGCTGCTGAAACGTAAGGACCTTGCTGACCTTGCGGCCCTGGATGCAGCTGGGCCACTGGGAGATGGGAAGGGCCCCGGGGCTAGCACCTTGCACCACCAGAACCTGATGGGTGCTGCAGCCGCTTATGAGGAGAAGCTGAATGGGAGCCTGAGGCTGGGAGGCCATGGGGGCCATGTTGGACCCAGCAAGAATGGGAAAGAAAACATCCTGGACGAGCCAGTGGATATGAGTGCTGGGAGAAGATGGTGAGAATGGAATGAAGTGGATTTGGGTGTTCAGGAGAGTGCCAACAGGTCCTCACAATTAAAGAAAACTGAGCCAGTAAAAATAGTTACAACTACTGTTCCTTCCTTGATTTTAAAGTGACAAAATTGTTTTTTACAGAAAGTGGGTCTAGGAAAAGTCAGGAGGTGCATTTTGAAATCTGGTTAACTTATGGTTGGAAGCTGATTATGCATTTAGCAGTCGTCATTAATAATAATGCATCTTGATGAACGCAGCACCGTTTTGATATCTAAGATGAAGGGTGCTGACAAAGAACAAACTTGACAGAATGCCCACATGCATATCCCTTTGATTATGTCTGACTATCTTTAATTATGTCTCCAGGGTACGTGCCAAATTGTTACGTTATTTTAGCATTTCCTTATTACCCTAGGATAAAAGAGCAAAGCCCATTTTGACAGCTGTATTATGATTTAAGCATGTACCTCAGTGACTACTCCTGGTTGACAACAATTTCAGGCCAACATTATTGTTAAAATGATATTTCAGTTTAACAAATAGTATTACTGTCTCACTATGAGAGCAGATTGCTTACACATTGGCAAACAAATTAAACATCAATAATGTTTTTACTTTCTATTTCTCATGACAAGTGTAAAGCAATATGGATAGTTCAGTCATTTCGAAAAATGTAATAATATTTCCTAAAGGTAATAATACGGAGCTTTGCAAATTTCAGTGATCCCATGACATTACTTCCAGGGCCACCAGCAGGCAAATTTTTTAATCTTGCACACTAATGTCTAAAAAAATAGGCATTGCCATGAAATTTGGTGACAATATTCATGCCAACTAGAGGATTAAACCTAGCAATATGGGTGACTCCATGGTCTTCCCTCTCGTGCAATCAGTAGCCACAGTGCATCTGTATTAGAAATATCAACCTTGTCAGAGAATCTTTGGTTGATTTTGGTAATATTACCCTTGTTGGGGAACATGTCTGTAACTATTTATTACAAATTTGCAAATTTTTAAGTAAATTCTTGCTAATTTGTTCATCACTTTTTCCGCTATGTTTTTGAGAGAAATCAAGTGAATTTGCTCCTGTTTCAAAAGGGTTAAATACTTGTAAAAAGCTTCATTCAGACAGTTTTCACAAGTTTTTAAACAGAAGTCTGAGATGACATTTTTGACTTGTGGAAATTGCTTTTTTGATATTTAAATTCTTACTAGATATAAAAGGAATTGTAGATATCTCAAATATAATTGTTACTGGTCAGAATATAATTGTATTTGAGATATCTGCAATGCAATTCTAGATATCTGAAATTACATTATGACTGGTTACAATATCAGGACAGCGGACAGCATATCAATAATTTAATTTTGACTTGTCAGAATTGGATTTTAGATATCTACAATTCCATTTATGATATCTATAATGATATCTACAGTGAATATTGGCACTAGTTTGAACTGAATTGTGGATATCAGTAATTAACCTTTTGACTGGTTAGAACTGAGCTGTAGATATTAAATATAATTGCAACTAGTCAATGTTACATTATGGAAATGTCGACTTGGAGTTATAACACATCAAAACTGAATTCTAGATATCTGTAACTGAGTTTGAATAGATGGCAATGGCAAATGTTGACTAGTTGTAATTAAGTAACAGATATTTATAATGAACATTTCCACTAGTAAGAAATTAATTGTTGATATTAAGAATTAACATTTTGACTTGTGAGAAATTAATTGTAGATATCTTTATGTAGAATTGCTACTAGTCAAAATTACATCATGGATATGTTAGCTTGGAATTCTAACTAGTCCAGAAGCAATTGTTGATATCTACAATTGCTACTACCGCTGCTGATTGAATGTTAAAAGGGCTTGCCATACTGTTGGAGATAATACAGTGGTTTTGCATTTAACCCCTTAGTGATGTTGACCGTGAAAGACGAACCCCGTCTCCAGATGTTATCATCCTGTCAGACAATGAGGCGTCCAGTCCTAGGACAACACCTCGCCCTGAGGAACGCCTGCACCACGCCAACCTGGACATGTTCAAGGTAACACCCAAAAGGATGTTTATCACCTAAATAACACCATAGATGTCTGTGTAGGTTCTCAGTCATCCAGGTCATGGTTCTCCACATAGAGTTGATTCAACGTCAGCCAGACTGTATGTAGATTCTTGAAGATGTTTCCCCTCATGTAGCTTCAGACGAAGCTTCTTGGATGTCTTCAAGAATCTACAAACAGTCCAGTTGACCTTAATTCAACTCTGTGTGAATAACACAATAGAAAATGTCATATTGCACAGTTTATGCTGTGGTGCCAGTGTAAACCAATGGTTCAGAATTAGGTTTGCGAACCAGAATGGAACCAGTTCCTTGTTGGTCAGAAAGGCCAATCTGAACCCTTGGACACAGTTGTATTTTTTTTCCTCCAGATTAACTAGATGGCTTGTATGTGTCAAAGGTCATGCCACTAAACCAATTCCTTTGTGATTGCTACTTTTTGGGAACTGAGTTGAAACATTCATGTCATGTGAAACTCAGAAAACAGAAAGGAAGATTTGGGCTAAAAGGACCCAGCCAAGTCTTCAAACTCTTAACTTCTGTGCAGCTCAGAGCAGAGCACCACGTTTTTGGTAAATAGGCTGATCAGCATAGCATTGTACAGTGAGAGAGAACTAAATATAAATGTATTAAATACGGGATTCCCAGTGGTTCACCTGGGAGATTGTGTACCACATCTTGTCATCACACTGGCCTGGGTTCTGTTTTGGCTAGAGCCCTGCTTCACGTCATTTCTCTTCCCTATCTTTCCTCTCTGTCACTGTCCAATAAAGCAAAAATGCAAACAAAAATGTGGAGTAGAAAATGCTGTTCACCTCAGCTATCAGATGACAGATACTAGAAAATCCATCCCTACTTACAGAGACATGGATAGACTCCTTGTTGAAGTTGACTGTCTTTTGTTTTGCTGCATCAGGCCAATTTCTGGCTTAAGTTATAAATTTCTATCTATGTGCAAATCCCCCTTTGTTTCAGTTTGCATCGTCAAGAGCGCTGGTTCTCAATTCCTGTTCTCAGGACCCATAGCCCTACAATTTTTATTCTAGCCAACTAATGAGTGACCGATTGTCGACTGGCATGGCAGGTGAATACAGTTAATTGCCTGGTAGCATTAAAAAAAAACAAAAAAAAACAGTGCTGTGGAGTGTGTGAACTAGGATTTAGAACTTGCCAAGAACAAAATTTTTTCTCTTCTGCTACGTTTGCCCTGTTTGCCTATTTTCGTTGACTTTGTTGCATTTGCATTACCTGTAAAAATAAAGTGCAGTGCTTCAGTGCTATCTGCACTGTCTTGCCTTGAGGAACTATGATGCAATCCACCATTTTTCAGATTCACCAACATCAGTCTTCTGCTCTTGAGGTTGATGGCGGAGGGCAAACCAACTACTGCACAGGGCTGTCTGCTGTATTAGAGGGGGGGAGTCACATTTTCACTGCTCCAGCACATACAGAGACACAACTAATGAATGATGAAAACAGACGACAACTTCTTTTTTCTTTTTTTTCTTTTTTTAGCAATTTTATGGACTAGTTGTTGCAGCCTTGATAATATATTTAAGAGGCCCTGTTTTCCATTGAAATATATACTGGATACAGAAGGGAAAATGCCATCAGTATTCTTGCACGGTAGTTTGTTGATCAAAACTGGTGTTTTTATAGAAGTCTGTGAATTCTTCTTGAACTCCTTTTATTTTATGTGAACTCACACTTCAGTTTTCATCCAGAATACACAGATATTTCATCATCAATCTATGTTTTACTCATTGAATGTGGTGTAATAATTTTACTGAAATCCAGCATCTTGAGGCCATGTGTCATTGTGATTGTGTCTTTTGTGTGTGTGTGTGTGTGTGTGTGTGTGTGTGTACACCAGGGGAAGACTGGAGAGGAGAGACAGCAGATGATCAAAGCTCTCAGGGAGGAGCTTCGTCTGGAGGAGGCTCGCCTGGTGCTGCTGAAAAAGCTGAGGCAGAGCCAGATGCAGAAGGAGAATGTGGTGCAGAAGGTCAGACCTGCTAACACCACGTTCAACACAGCCACAGTAAATGTCCTCATGATAGAAAAGCAGGGAAATGATTTATAGAATAACCAGTTCAAGCTGGTAACCAGTTCCTCTGTGACACACCGCAGTTTAGAAGGAATGTCACCACATTAAGACATTCTCTTGCATTTTTCAGTGAACTTAGTTTAGGTGTTCAAGATTTGGTGTGCTTTAGGGCTCATGTCCTGCCTTGGTTGAAAGGACCATACCAGTGATTTTGCATGTTTAGCCTTGACTCTAAAAATACATGTACTTACTATTTGTGCAAAGCTTTTAGAACTCCAATATCATTGTTCCCAACTTTTATCCAGCCATTTCTGTCCATTCGTTGCTGTGCTGTGTGCAGAATGAACTTTCAGAGACTTCAGACTCTCCTCACAGCAGTATTCCATCACTGTAAGAAAGTCCTCCACATTAGTTTTCCTAAAAGCAGCAGCACTGTTATGTTTTGATGACTTTCATGAATTGAAATTGGGTGGAATGAAACGGTCTTCCCATGAGAAAGTAGTCCCTGGGGAAATGTTTGCTTTACATTTTTATGCCAGTTATCAGTTCCATGGTTTATGAATAGTCACAGCTTTGTTATCTACAGAAGTAGAACATTATGAGGTGGGTGTTTTAAGCAACTTTTAAAATTTTAAAAAGGAGGGATTTTGACTATATGTGATTTTGATTATATGTGAAGTCTTTAGTAGATAGATAGATAGATAGATAGATAGATAGATAGATAGATAGATAGATACTTTATTCATCCCGAAGGAAATTCAGTTTTCAGCAGTATCCACAGAGTACAAGATTAAGTAAATCAAAAATAAAGAATAAGTAAATCAAAAATAAAGAATAAAAGATGACCCTCGAGATCTAAAGATCTAAGTACCCAATGTGCAAAAAAACAATGTGCAAAAAACCAATAAAACCAGTGTGCATCGATGTATACAATGTGCATAGATGAGGGCAATGTGCAAATTTACAGTATAAACAGATGATAAATAAATAGCACCCAGATGATAAATAGATGATAAAAAAAAACCATAAAACCAGTGTGCATAGATGTATACAATGTGCATAGATGTGGGCAATGTTCAAATTCACAGTATAAACAGATGATAAATAGCAGCAAGCAATATATATATACAATATATACAATATATACACTATAAACGAGGAATATATAAAAAATAGCAATATGAACAGTTTAAACAGCAGAAATAACCTAAACCTGGGGAACAACCCGCTCCGACGGAGGTTCAGGGTTGGTGCGAGACCATGAGACCAAGTGACAGAACCCGACGCCCGGTACTGGGATTCAAGAACTGTCAGACTTGAGCCCTTCCCCTCCAGTCTTTGCGTGTTATCTACCACCTGATGTACCCCACCTGATGTGCAAAGTGGTTTTGTCAAATCACTGGTATGGTCCTTTACAATTAGATATTATTATTGACCAAATGTAGTTTGGTCTAGTAGTGAGGCCTCTGCACATCGTTGAAGCTGCAGTGAAACCTGTTATTCAGCAAAACAACGCAGGTTAGATGTACACAGAACAAAATTCACAGAGTGGATACTGAATTGGAAAAAATCAAATTGCAGTGTGTACGTGTGGTCAGCGGTGGTTTTGGTTTCTTCTATTTGTATTTTTGGTTTTTGTTTTGCAGGTACCGGTCGTCCAGAATGCCGCCTCCTCTGTGCAGCCCCCTCCCATCCACAGCTCTCCAGGTCTTGGCAAGCTTCCGGTCCGGCCTGGCCTGCACACCCCGGAGGCCCAGAACCTCCGCACCACACAGGTCTGCCTCATTGTGTGTGCGTGTGAATTTTAGACCTCGACAGTGAGGACATCTTGGCCTCTACATGCCAATACGCACATACGATCACAGAGCGCTCGCAGATGATAGTTTTGCTCCATTGTCTGTTCAGAACTGGTTTTCCTGTCACCAACATCTGCAGAGATTTGGTGACTTTAAAGTGCCTGCTAGCCATCATAACTGAGGGCCAGCACAGAGCCCAGCCCACACAAGAAAACAGTCATTATATCTCCACCAGGCACCAGACCATCATGTATTTGGCCCTCCGTGTGTGTGTGTCTGTGTGTGTGTGTGGGTGTGTCTGCCTGTCTGTCTATCTGTCTGTCTGTCTGTCTGCAGCAATCTCACAAACTACTGGGTCCATTAGCCTGTGCTCCAAGTGTGTGATGAACAATCCCATGCTCGTGGTGATTCAGAATCTTTGCAAAGTGTTTGTTTTTCCTACGTGTGTTTTCTCGCTTCATCGCTGTCTTTCCTGCTCAGCCACAGTTGCTTCGTCTCCACTGGGCCCTTACACACCGCTCCCTCACTTCATTCACTGTATAGCTTGCTTGACCACCGCCGCCCAAAAGTTTAGTTCACACATATTAAAATTAACTAGCTCATGTTCATAGATCACATTTTTGAATGTTGAAGTTCACAATCCTAAAAATGAACTAGTTCATGTTCGTTTCTTAAGTTGTTTTTTTTTTTTTTTTTTGTAATGAGCTGATCAGTGCTATTTTATTTCAGTAGAACCTTCTACCATCCATCTCCAGCCCCCAGCCATTGCCACTGCCCACTTCCCAAACTAAATGAATTACTGTATACTATTATAGAATCCCAGTGATCACTTGTAAAATCCAATAAAAAACAGTTGGAGCTTATGATTTACCAAATTTACTTTTGTTTATTAAACAAGTGCTGTGTGTGTGTGTGTGTGTGTGTGTGTGTGTGTGTATGTGTGTATGTGTGTGTGTGTGTGTGTGTGTGTGTGTGTGTGTGTGGACCCGCATGCCCGTGGTCCCCACAGAATTAACGTGCGGTCCACGTTTGGAGCACAGCGTCACTTGAGAAGCTGCTCAGTGTTAATCATGGTTTGTCCTGTGTGTCTGTGTTGATGTGGACTTTATGTGGAAATCTTTTGTGTGCCAGGATCATGTTGTTCTGTCTGTTTTGGTGTCATTTCCCTCATCAAGCCAGGTAGCTACTGCCCCCTGTTGATGAAAGCTGGTTATACAACCCTTTTTATCTCTATGCACAGACCCCCATGAATGGCCTTTATCTAGAATGGCAGCTACATGTACATGAATGGAGAAAGGAGCTGTAACAAATTCCAGAAAGTTTAGTTTGGCCAGTGTTAATTAATATAGCCAATTTTGATTTTAGATCAAATAAAGTTTGTCCATGATGAAAATGTAAATTTATTTTGTGATTCATGTCGGGAAAGTCTCATTTTTGTATAATTTTTGTCTCATTTTCATCCTAGGAAAAAGTGTTGAATAGTTTGTCATAGACTACGTTTACATGCACACCATATTCCTGTTCGGGTCAATATTCCGGTTAAGGTAACTGCGCCGTGGCAACTGGAATATTCCGTTTACATGTTACTTGGCATGCCCCCGTGTTCCGGCGTATTCCACTCTCTTACGTAATGCGACACTCAGCCTACAGGGGGCAGCAGTTCACTTCTCCTAGCTCTTGCTGCTTTTCGCCATGCTGTAGTGTGCGCCATGTCGTTTTCCCCACTTGCAGTAACCATAGCAACAAAGACGCCACAGAATTCCTTGTGAGTCGAGCATGCGCAGTCGTGACTGAATATTCTGGTTCAGGGCATTTTCCGACTAAGGTGTTTACATGCCTCAATATTCCGGTTGGAACAGGCATATGCCAGGGGTCTTATTCGGAATTCTCTCCAACCGGAATATGACCTTAATCGGGTTCGGTGCGTGTTTACATGACGCTTGCACAACCGGAATATTGCGAATATTCCGAATAATACTGGAATATGGTGTGCATGTAAACATACTCATAGTTTTAGACAACAAAAAAAAACACTGGATTATACTTAAGATTTTCATTTCTTTACACTGTGGATTAAAAAATAAAACCTGTATTAAAAATAACATGAGTAACAGTAGTAGCACATTAAAATAAACCTTTAAACAAATATGCTCGCACACAAGGCTGAAGTCTAAATGCTGAGCCAAACACTTCTGTGGATGAATCCCACCTGTGCACCTCACTCCTGTTCTAGCTGAAATTCTAAACAGTTTTTTTATGTCTCTTTGTTTCTCTCCAGGGTCATACAGTCATCAGGTCAGCAGCCAATGCTAACCTGCCGCCCATGTTGATGTCCCAAAGGGTGATCGCACCCAATCCTGCCCAGCTGCAGGGACAGCGGGTCTCCTCTAAGCCTGGCATGGCCCGTACGAGCTCCGGCAGCATGGCCAACGCTGTCAGCTACCAGCAGGTATGGCAGCCAGAAAGCCTGGCAAGCTCTGACAATTTCTGCATCATAGCAAGTAGGGCTATGCAGTATTATGATAGATATCATGGGATGAGAGAAATAAACCCATCAATAGAGATTTTTCTCAATCATTTCTATCACTGTTGTTGCAAAAGCCATTTCATGGCAGTATTTTACGTCACTGAGTTGGAGCTCCTAGTTGTCTTGAATGCACCGTTACTGTATGTGGGCTCCAGTAACAACCAAACATGGAGGAGCATGACACACAGTGCAACTCCCCACAGCACTCCAGTACAGAACATGACACAGGACAAGGGACTTGAACCTCTGTTGTTTAGATGTGGTTTAGATATAAGAATTCAGACGCCAACCAGAAAATGGTGCTTTGCAAAGTACGTCCCAGATCTGGTCCCACTCATGACTGCAACACCACAAACATCCAAAAGATGTGGGCCAAGTGTTGAAAGAACCTCAGTTCTATTCATTGTCACTTCCAAATAAAAGCATGTTTAATTTGTTTAGTTCACAGATCAATTTTACAGAACACATGCTATATCGTGACATATCATTATCATGATATGAAATTATCTATATCATGATGGGCAATTTTGTCTTACATCACAGCAGTGAAGGAGAACTTCAGACATTTATATGGTGTTATTTTAAGACTCAGCTGGGTTGCACCAACAAAGATGAATTTAATCTACGATTAGTTCTAATCAGAATTTAGCAAAACTATGTTTAAAATGAGTAAATCCAGATTTAAATTTCAACAGAGCTCTGTTGCTCAGTTTAGGTGGTGTAGTAATTCAAGTTCAGTGATTTAAGCCTAAATTAAATAATGAGAGTTAAACTAAAATGGTATGATTAAAAACAAGTGATCAAGTTAATATTTTAGACTAAAAGAACTCCAAGTCACCTGCTGTCAGACTGAAGGATTAAAAAAAAAAAAAAAAAAAAAAAAAAGCGAGG
Source organism: Myripristis murdjan (assembly GCF_902150065.1). NCBI lineage: Eukaryota > Metazoa > Chordata > Actinopteri > Holocentriformes > Holocentridae > Myripristis > Myripristis murdjan. The sequence goes on along the minus strand of NC_043990.1, from coordinate 30,478,069 downwards.
AAAAAAAAATTTAATTTGTATCTTTCTCTGAGGAACTTGATAATTTTGTAACATTTGTAATAGTAAGAATAAGAATACGAATTGTATAATTAAAAAAAAAAATTAGCCATTTTAAAAATGAAACCTCCTGAAGTATAAGTTTAAAGTTAATCCCACATCATAGTTTAAAGAGGAGCAGCAGCAGGGCGCCCTGGCAGCTCACTGGATAAGAGCATGTACCATGTGTCAAGAGCACAGAGCCCAGAGCGCAGTGTCCTGGGCTCAAACCCCACCTCAGGTCCTTTGCTGCATGTCATCCCCTCTCTCCCCTGCCTCTCCTGTCTCTCTACTGTGACAGTCAAATAAAGCCAAAAAAAAAAATCAAAACAAAATTGGAGCTGCGTTATTACGTTCAATCTAAGCTTAGAGTGAAAACCACACTGATATTTAAGGAGAGTTTTAGCTTGAATCTTAATTCTAAATCAGTTTTAAAGGTTGCTGCAATAGAATTTAATGTCAGCCATGATCAAAATGTAATCGGTGTTGGTGCAGCCCAGGCTACATGACAAGTGACTGACGATGTGTTGCTTCTATTTCTGCAAGTAAAACACAAGTAAAAGAGCTGATTTCTCCCCAGTGTCAGTGTGAAACTCACACCACAAGTGAATGTTTGGCTCTGTCAGTGTATGTGCAGTGTTTTTATGGGATGTACACTCTGCTCTGTTGCAGCCCCACTATGTGATTTAGACTGATGGTGGTTGTATTTGTGTACTAAAATTTTTACTTTTGAAACCTACAGGGAGTCACACTGAAAGCAAGTTCTTATGAGAATGCTGTTTACAGAGTTCAATTAAAAGTAGTGCTTAAATAATAGTAAGTGATAGGGCATTCACAACTACTGAATTTCAGTAGTCATCAGCTTCTCCTATATATATTTAAGCAATATCACACTCAAGCTTGTGCTGTTATACTGAATCACAGCATGGCTGTGATTCAGTAACAGATCATCACAGCTGTGCTGATATTCAGTACCACGTTGAGTTCCACATATATCATTCATCAAATGGTAATAAGAAACAACAGATGATTTACTTATTTAATCAGTCAAGTATTTCCATCCGAAATCAAGCAGCTGATTTGAACATAAAGTTTTCGGATGGCAAGCTAGCCTGGAGGTTTCTGTCATAGTATCTGCTGGTATCCACGCTGTCCACACAGTCTTCTGATCACATTCACGTTTCACATCTCCACATGTGGTCTAATAGTTATTTTTTATAGACCTGTCTATCTTTGCACCAATGTACAATGCAGGACTTCATGCAGTTGAAGCTTATTACTGAACAGTAGTAAAGCGGAGTGATACATAATAGTAAAACACTGTGCTGTGCAGCACTCATGGAATGCCTCTTGTCCAATCAGATTGGCAGGTGGGGTAGCTTGCAGCAGTGGCAGAGCACTGTGCACAGCACCTCACTGTCACACTTGGCAGTCAAACAAGCAGCATGACACTTGAAATAGCCAGCATTCCATAGAGAAACTGTTTCAGTGTAATTATATTTTTTGCATTTTCTGCAATCCCTTATTATTTTATATTGCCATGGATTGGTGTAGTTTGAATTATGGTGATATAGCTGTTAGCCATGACACATCTGTTGAAAAATGAATGTTGTTCTCTCTGCAGGCCACCAGCCAGCAGGTGGCAGCATCCCAGCGCTCGGGCTCCAGCGCCATGTACATGAACCTCGCCCACATGCAGGCAGCAGGTGCTGGCGGGGTGGCAGGCGGCTTGGGCGGAGCCTCAGCGGTTAGCCCATCCACCATGTCCAGCACAGGCAGTGGAGGGGTGAGTTCCATGGCCGACCAGGCCAGCAGCCAGGCGGCGGCCAAGCTGGCCCTGAGGAAGCAGCTGGAGAAAACCCTCCTGGAGATCCCTCCTCCCAAACCTCCTGCTCCACTCCTCCACTTCCTGCCCTCGGCTGCAAACAGCGAGTTCATCTACATGGTGGGCTTAGAGGAGGTGGTGCAGAGCGTCATCGACAGCCAGGGTGAGCAGCTGACACACACACGGGCCACAAGTACATATGAACTGTCCACACACATGAAGTGAACCTTCTAAATTACCTTCTTATTAACTTACAGTCTGAACCCATCAAACTTCTCATTTTCATTTGGATATAGTAACCATAGAGGTATGAAGGCTTAACATTTATTGACTGATGGATTTGATTCACAGTTCACTAGTGGTTGGTTTAATTTGAGAACTGTTTGTATGTTTTGGGACAGTTTAATTTTATGTACCGAGGATCCTATGATTTCCACGATGCAGAAAACAGAGAATTTGATAATGAAAACAGAATCAACTGTAAAATGCCAAATATCACGGAATTTGCTGAAAAGTTGATGCAATTTCTAAAGATCAGGGTTTTCCCTGCCATTGTAAGTGATTTCCACAGCTCTTAACCCAAATGAACCAAACGGAAACAAAAGTGAAAAACTTTGCTGAGAGTCTGTACCATGTTTTAGTGTCATTTACGTGCAGGCTGCTGCAGCTTCTGTCGTCTGCCTGCTTTTTGTGTTTCACCAAGTGTGAGGCTCCGGCCTTCTCACACACACACACACACACTCACAGGCTCATCACATCAGCAAATGAAAAATAGTCTAATGTTGTTAAAAAATCATTGATATACATTAAATTTTGTAATTTTTAAAAATATTTTAATATTAAATTGTTGAAATTTTATTCATCCATCATATAATTAAACACTGATGACAGAATGTGCTTAAATAATAAAACACACAGTTGAAAGTCTGGAAAAAAAATAAAATGAATTTAATTGGGCCCCATATGCCCCAATTAGATTAATTAATTCAACTGAGTAAACCTTTGACCTTACCTTTACCAAACCATTAAACATGTGCAGTAATAATAATAATAATAATAATAAACACTTTTTCTAAAGGGAAAAAACATGTGACAAGAGACTTGATATTTTCAAAGAAGTTTAGGTAGCAGCCCTCAGCGGGTCAGCGTCACACAGTGATCTCTTCACCTCTTTGCACATGTGAACTGGTGGCTAGCTGTTGTGGCTGAAAAATATGTTCTGTTTCCATTTTACAAATTCTACACGCTGCACAGCTTTTAAGTGAATAGGCTTCAGACTTTAAGGCAGATTGGCAGTATAAACAGTATCACTGGTTGAAGTGGAGTTCTCTCTCTCTCCAGGTAAACTCCGAGGGGCGCTGTCCCGCATGGAGCCCTTCTTCTGTGCCCAGTGCAGAACTGACTTCACCCCCCACTGGAAGCAGGAGAAGAGTGGGCGGATCCTGTGTGAGCAGTGCATGACCTCCAATCAGAAGAAGGCTCTGAAGGCGGAGCACACCAATAGGCTGAAGAATGCCTTTGTTAAGGCCCTACAGCAAGAGCAGGTGAACAGGACTCATGTTTCCCTAGTGCATCAGAAATAGTGTGCTTATATATTCCTTTGGAGGAGGGGGGGGGGGACTCAGAGGTTCAACATAAAATGTAAAGTGTCACTTTCCAAAACTAAAATGCGCATCCAGCTGTATTTTTCCTGTTCTCATCATCCAGCAGCATGTGCTATCTTCTGTCCGTCCTGATCACTCAGCAAAGCCACTACAGACATGAACGTAGATTGCTTGAGTTTGTTTTCTTCATTGAACACATGCACGCATGCTGGAGGACAAAAATCACATGTTTCTTCAAAGATAACTGGAAAGTAATGGTGTGCCAGGCTTCTTCCGTGCACACATTTCATGTACCTAGAGAGCTTTAATAGATCTACATTGTTTTTTTGTTTGTTTGTTTTTTACATTGTTTTTATCTCATTTTTGCTGGAAAATTCTGCCATAAATCATAACATCCAAACTTTGTTTATTGTATGAATGTTAGTGTGAGGGAAGGAGGCTAACAGTTAGCATGTGGAGCATCCAGCCAGTATCCAGCACTCAGTAACAATGAGAGGAAGATAGAGCCACTACTGTCCTATAGAACAGCTGGAGGGGAGGGAGCGAAATAATGTCAGATTTTAAAAATGGTGAACTATCCCTTTAAAATGATGTCAATAGTATCTGTAACACTGACCACAAATGTGTGTCCCTGCCTGTGTTTGGGTGTCCATGTCAGGAGATTGAGCAGAGGCTGCAGCAGCAGGCAGCCCTCTCCCCCAGCTCGGCTCCTCCCGGCTCCAACGCCACCAAGACTGACAGCATGATCCGACACCACGCCCTGCGCCAGGTACCTGCAGCACAGAGCACAGCACGCCTGTCTGCATCACGCCGGGGACAAGGGGACATGCATGCACGCTCATTTTTGGTGGAATCACACTGATCTGATTTCTCTTTCTTCTTGTTTTAGCAACAGCTGCCATCTGATTGTCTTTTAAATTGAATACTCTTGGAAGAACTTTGACTGTACAGATTGCTACTGGTGCCAGATCTGCACCATTATCAGTTTCTTCCACTGAAGGGGAGGGCTTTCTCCTTACTTGGCTGAAATCTGGTCATTTGATGTGCACATACTTGCACAACTTGACATCACAAATGTGTACAAGCTATAGCAGCTGGCATTGAGTGCAGTGGAGTGTTGTGGCAGTGTAAAACACTGTGCACTGTGGGCAGCTGGTGAGGGCCAGCCATCACTAAGGGCCCACTCACATTGGCAAGTTTGAGCCCGTATCGTGCTAAAGCCAAAATCCCCCCCTCCCCAGTCCCCGGCTGGCCTGCACTCACATTACCTTTTTCCCAAACGCGCCCAAGCACGATTGCCCCCGGTGTGCACGTCATCACGTTGAAATACGACAACAACAGGCATGGCCCGACGTCATTATAAATCAATGTAGTTCAAATACATCATGTCTTCCTTTTAACTAAAAGACGTTTTTGGTCCCTTTAATCAGACATGGGATGTTTATTTACCTTGACAGTTTCGGAGGTAACTTCCTCCTTCTTCAGAAAGGTCCAACTGACAGCCGGAGCGGCACCTGTCAGATCCGGCAGACCGGGTGACCGGGTGGCCGCACACCGCGCGGTGCCGCGGCCAGTGCCGGCCGGTGCCGACGCGGTGCCGGCCAGCACCAGGTCTGCCGGATCTCCGCACACAGACTGCCGTACTTTCATTATAAACCGACTTTTGTTTATCCGCGGTTGCAGCAGCACAACGGACAATGACACAGACCACATGGTTGATTATTGATTGCGCAACGCGGCCATTCGCCGGTAATCGCGCTGTGCACATTAAACAGTTTTGCAGAGGCAGGAGGACAGTTGCATGATTTACATCCGCGCACTGCGTGCGTGACCGTGCATGTGCTCATGTACGCGCCCGTACCGTGCAGAAGCACACCCCTTCCAACCGTGCCAGAGAGGGGGAAGTGTACTGTATTCAAGCACGATACGGAGCGATCACACTGGTCAAAGAATCCGGATTTTAAGGGCAATCGTGCTTGGGCGCGGATCAAACTTGCCAGTGTGAGTGGCCTCTAAAACACTGCTGTTATGCAGACTTTGGAGATATCCAGAGATTCTCAAATACTCATGAGGAGTAGGAAGTAGGGGGGTATTTAAGCAATTTTCAGTGGTTTATTAAACTTTTTTGTGAAGGAAAAGTATAAAATAATCATTTAATAACCACAGAATTTTTAATATGGTTCTCTCTTTCTTTTGTCTCTAATACTAGAACCTTTTATTTGAAAAGGGTAAAGTTGGAAAAAATGTGGAAAAATATTCTCTAGTTGTAACAATATGAAAAGAGCCTGGTGAAGCAGTTTGGGGTCATATTGTTCTCCTGAGTCTCAGAACCAAACTGTCTTTTTTTTTTCTAAAGGGGCAATACAGTGCATGCTGGAGAAACAGTAGATAGATAGATAGATAGATAGATAGATAGATAGATACTTTATTCATCCCGAAGGAAATTCGCAGTTTTTCAGCAGTATCCACAGATTACAGATTAAATAAATAAAAAAATAAATAAAGAATAAAGAATAAAGAAGTATTTTCACAAAGTAATTTTCATCCAAACCAGACAGACACAAAGTGACCTCACCAATATGTCACAGCTTTTCATGGCACAGCAGCTCGTCCAGCGAGCCCTGGCCTGTGCTGTGCTGACATGTTCATGGCAGCAGGCTGTGTGCTGCATATTCTCTGATGCACTTCACTTATGAGGCTTCCAGGGGGCTGTTGAGCTCCTTTAGCCTATCAAGTTGCCAGAAATGTCATTTTTAAATGCCTCTGACTCAATGTGTTCCATTGCAAACAACATGGATGTAGAAAATGTATGTGTTAGCGAGTCAGTGACATTAGCTGCTAACATTAGCTAGGCTAGCAACAGCGGCTCATCACTGCTAGCACTAGGTGTGTTCATCAAATGAAAAGAATGCACTGCTATAACTCTGTACCATCATAAGACTACAGAGAATGCTTTTTGAAGTCAAATGTGTTTTCAAATCAAAACAGAGTGATAGGAAGTTTGAGTGTGTACCAGCTAGCCGCTGCTGGCTCATGTGAGTGCTGTGTGTAGTAAGGGTGTAGCTGACGGAGTGTGTGCTGTGTCCCCAGGCCCCCCAGCCTCAGGCCTCCCTGCAGCGAGGTCTGTCCAGCTCAGCGCGAGGTGTCTTGTCCAACTTCGCCCAGGCCTCCCAGCTGTCAGTGGCCAGCAGCCTGATGGGAATGAGCGGTGCCAAGCGCTGTGCCAGCGGTGGAGGAGGCAGCAGCAGTAGCAGCAGTAGACTGCAGCATGACAGCCGTCGCCAGATCTACAATATTCCCGGTACCTACAACACACAACATGTGTCCATGACTTGTCACTGAGCGTCACTGAACCTGCAGCCACACCCCAGCAGGCTTGTTCAGCTAGCCGTCCTCTTTTAGCCAGGGCCTGTGTTACAGGAGCTTCCCATCTACATCTGAACATACAAGCACTGTAAGCTAGCATTTCTCCCACTTTCATATCACAGAAGCAAATCCTAACTACATCTTCCTTTATCCTGTCTTATCACTGGTTTAGAAATCCTAAATGCAACATCACTTATCTGTTAACTAGCAACCTACTTTAGCTGTCATGCTAAACATGTTAATTACTGGTGCTTCCTCAGGTGAGTTTTGTGGTGCAGCATTAGTGCATTGTTTAGTTGTGCCCCATGTTGCCTGGTTGACCTGTCCAAAGCTGGCCACAGCCGCTGGGCTCTCTGTGGGATCATAGCCCAGGGGAGCCTTTATCTACCAGTGAGCACTGGTCATCACCACATCAGCCACATCACATGGTTTGGTCTTTCAAAGAATAGGTCCCGCCTTTTGACATTTTGTTGGTTCTTGTAAGGTTTGGATGGTAAACTGATCCTTACTTAACCAGGAATGGCAGCAGCTACTGAGATTTACAGCCAGCAGGAAGAAACACAGCAGCCAAATTGCAGCAGAGCTCTGTCCTTTACTCAGTTGTAGCATTTAAAAAGGTACATACCCAAAGGTAGGGGGAGACATGGATTCCCCTCTACCCTCAACAAAGAGACAAAACACAATGACCATCAGCCAGTATATACACTGCTCACAAAAAGTTAGGGATATTTGGCTTTTAGGTGAAATTTATGGAAAATGTAAAAAGTCCACGCTACAGTGATATTATATCATGAAAGTAGGGCATTTAAGTAGAAGCATGCACTGGTGATTTCCTCATCTCAAACAATTTCTTGAAACAAAAGCCAACAACAGTGGTGGATATACCACAACGAAAAATGTCAGTGTCAATAACTTGTCATGTGCCCTTGAGCATCAATTACAGCTTGACAGCGACGTCTCATGCTGTTCACAAGTCGACTTATTGTCTGCTGAGGCATGGCATCCCACTCTTCTTGAAGGGCGGCCCTCAGGACATTGAGGTTCTGGGGTACAGAGCTCCGAGCCTCTACACGGCGACTCAGCTGATCCCATAGGTTTTCTATGGGATTCAGGTCTGAGAAAGTGCAGGCCACCCCATTTGAGGTACCCCAGTCTCCAGCAGCCGTTCCCTAATGATACGACCTCGATGAGCTGGAGCATCAAACACCTGATGTGAATTTTGCCGTTAAACTCCCAAACTCAAAAGTTTACAAAGGGTCACATTAAGTTCACCTGGAAAGGTTAGAATGCATTTTAGGTTCATCCTGAAATTTCACCCGAAAGCCCAATATCCCTAACTTTTTGTGAGTAGTGTATTTATTAGTTTTTCTTTTACTAGTTGCTGGAGTAGTTGCAATCCCATTTCACTGCTCCCGTACATGTACATCATACATGTGACGAAGAAACCTCTTGAAATCTTGAAGTGTTACTTAACAGGCAGCAGGTATTTAACAAAAGAAGACGTCCTTGCACACTCCTCTGCACTCTAAAGACACATTTCTGTGTCTTATTTGTTACAGACTTGAACTGATCATGTTCAGGCTCACATTATTTCATTATTCCAGGGGGGTTGAGAGCTTAGGTGGATAAATCAACCTGTAATATTTCTGTGGTGTTCCTGTAGTAACTGCAACATGCAACGCCACCTATATATTTATATATTTCTGTATTATTCCGATAGTAATGTCATGTCTCGGGTTAGAAAGTGTGTGTTTAATTAACACCTGTACTTGGAGGTGTCAGCTTGTATCCGGATTTCTCAGGATGGATGTCAATAGCAGGTGGGAACAAGGCCTTAGGAACTGTTCATTTGTAATGGCTGTTTTCCTAAATGAGCTCCTAAGCCTAATTACTGTGGTTCCCAAAGAGTGAAGCTAGGGTTTGCATGATAGGAAGCCTCTGTAATGTGAGCCCTGGTTGTTATGTTTCAGAGATTATTAACCAACGGCTATTCTCCACTGGAGCTCCATGATGCACAGTCCCTGGTCCTCATTTACTGCTGTGTATATAAACCATGCATTCAGCCATTTCTAACCAAAGACCTGATGTTATCCATCTAGCTGTAATTCAAAGCAGCAAGTGGCTGAAAAGGAAAGAACACCAACAGAGACAGTAATAGAGAATGTGTAATCCACCTTTGTCTACCATTTAAGCATTATGATTTAAAATAACTAATTGACAGGCATGTCAAATATATGGATGGATGTTATAATTCACTGTAGGCAGTCATTGAAGGCAACAATAATGCACTGATAGCCGTGTGCATAAAATGGCTCATGTTGCTTTACTAGAGGATTTGGAGCATTGTGCATGAGATTGCTTTCAGAGAGTGTACTTACTCTGAAACATGATCTACTGGCTACTCAGATGATTTTGTTTTTCAGTTTTTCATCTCATCCTCCGTCTGTCCAACACCTTACGGCAAGGCAATATATCTCAAAAATCTTTAAGGTGGAATGCCATGAATTTTAGTGAGCACATTCATGGCCCCCAGAGGATGAGTCTTGCTCATTTGAGTTAGCCAGCTTTCCTCCTCTAGTGCCACCATCAAGCAAAAATCTGGCTTCGAAACAATATTTCATCATGCATACACCCTGTTTTGTTTTTAACTGCAAAAAGTGGTATAATTTTTTTTTTACAATATAAATATTTGTACAGTAGAACAAAGCAATGTCACAGGAGCACTCCACTTGGGTACCACCAGCGACACCCACCTTTTCTAAATGTTTGCCAAAGCTTGGCACACAATGAGTTTGCTGTGGCTCACATCCCCTGCCAACACTGTGTTTTTACACTGGCTCATTTCTTTGCCTGTGCTGTGTTTACCAGAGAGTGGCATCTATGATGTTATACGTAGCATTCAAGGGAAGGTTGTCACCACATATGGTCAGCTGGGGGTGTATCTTTGGCCGTAGTTACACCTGTCATTTCACTGCAGTATGGCACAGCTGATCATGCTGTCAGTTGTGTTTGCTTTCAGCTTGGATCTTGGCTCCATTGAGATCCAGTCACAAAATCCGTATGCTCAAGTGGCCTTATGGCACACTGCTGTGGGATTTCAGTTCTGTGTGGACATAAATCCGTCTAGAATCTGAACATTACAAGCAGCATCATTATTTACCATGCATCAACTGACATCACCTCTTGCAAGCTTCTGCGTTCCATAATCAGGGATCAATGAAGGGAAACACTATGGGTTGTAACAGAGGAGAAAGAGGAAACAACAGAACAAAATGTTATTGAGCCACTTTGTGAAGACGCCAGAGGTGAAGATTTCCCACCAGTGTTGTCTGTGTTCTCAGATTAAATTTCCCACTCCTGGGGGCTGTAAGAGTGCTGAGGAATATGACGTCTGCATAATGCATGTGCAGCTGCAGCGCTTTTAACTGCCAGCTGTTAGGAGTTCTACTGTCAATCAAGAAAAATCAAGAACAAGAGGAGAGATTGACACGACATATAAATAGTGCTCCCCTTCCTCTTTTAAACATTGTATGGGGAAAACAAGTTTGATGTCATGTCTGACCACAGACCTCACAGGTAATTGTCGTGTGATCTAAGATCGGACCTGTGATTGCTGAGGTTGCTGTGAAAAGACAGCAAGGCCTTTGCTTGTGAGTGGATGCGGATGAACCTGTGGTTTAAAAAATGTTGGATTTATGCAGGCAGATTACTCTGCTGTGTGTGTGTGTACATTTGACATGGTGATTTTTTTTTTTTTTTTTTTTTTATTCGGGCAGTGCAAATATTCAAATTTTATTGGCTAGAAAAATGATATACCTTTTCCATGTGGTGTTGATAAGAGCCGTTGTTGATTTGTGTCACAGCTGCAAAATGTTGACAATGTAGGAGCGTAGTGGTTTTTAAACATCTTTATACATCTTTGTTTTTCTCTGTCTTCCAGGATTAAATATTGCCTATCTGAATCCAGCGGCTGTTGGAGCCCATAAGAGCTCCAGCTTAGCAGACCGGCAGAGAGAGTACCTTTTGGACATGATCCCTCCTCGCTCCATATCGCAGTCCATCACCGGACAGAAATGAGCACCACCCAGCCCCTATTGCCCCTCAGAAGTCACCTCATTTCTGCCCTCTTGCCCCCTCACTAAAGCACTCCAATCTCAGCCAGCCAGCCCCCCCCCGACCCCCAACCCCAACCCCCGCCCCCATCGCATGCAGTGCCTGTCCGTGTGCCTACCTTAAACCAACCCATGAAAACCCGAGTCAGACAAACACAGTAAACTGTCAGAGCATCTCAAATTTTCTTACTATAGCAAATCTTCTTTGTCAGCATTGTTTAACAAGTATAAATCCCATTATTATTGCTGTTGGTAGTGCCATTATTATTACTACAACTACCTTTTTTGCTTCTGTTACTATTATTCATGTTATGCTTTTTTGTTATGCTTAAGTAGTGTGTGTGTCCATTTTTTGTTTCTCTACCTTCACTCATATTTATTTTCGAGGAGGGAGGGCAAACTATTGCAGGGTCGTTTTAGGCCGTGATCAGATAGGAGTCCTTTCTGTTCAGATCCAGTGCTCAGCTGGGAGGCTCACTAGTAGACAGTGCAGTGAGTGTTATACCATTGTGGATGCTAGGAGACGGGGATGTCCCGATCAACCTTTTTGTCCTCAGTCCAAGACATTCAGTAATTAGTGTCTGCAGATGCCAAGTCCTGAAGAGGAAGTATTTCAAAACAACCTGTTTTTATATATGTATATCTATCGATCGATTGATCGATAGAGATATACACATACATATGTACACGTAAGTGTGTGTGTGTGTGTGTGTGTGTGTGTATATATATATATATATATATATATAGGTTGTTTTGACTTAAATCATGGCTTTGTCATTTAATAGTCTTTACTGAACACCATTACAAACATTACAAACACAAGGGTTAAACAGTGTTTACAAACAGGTAAACATTATTTAACCCTTTGAAACGTGAGCTTTTTTTTTCAAAAACATGGAAAAAGGTAATGTGCAAATTAGCAAAAAAAAAACAAAATCAAAAACAAAAAAAACAAGATTGGATAATTTGAAAAAAATAAATAAATAAAATAAAAAAAACTAGGGCCTACAAAAAAAAATTACCAAAAAATTAGCCCAAAAATATACCTGAACATCAGCTCACAAAAAAAACCTGAAAATTAGCAAAAACCTTTTTTTGCTAATTAAACTATTATTTACACTGATTAAAATTCTATATTGAAATGCCTGAGTAGTGAATCTGTATCAGGGTCGGATCTCTTGTGACTGCAATCAGATGCCTTTCACAAGCATTTAACATATAATTTTATTATATTACATATTACATTATTTAAAATCTGAACCTCCATTGTGTTATATGAAGCTCTGTCCTAACTGCCTGTAGAAGTGCTTGCAAACATTGCACATAGCTGTCAAGCTGCCTCACTTTGCAAAGTGACAGAATTCCACACAGCCAGCATTTCAAAGGCATGCTCCCCTCCTCGGTCAAACCAGTGTGATGATTTGTTGCGCTCGGTTTTATGGCAGGTGCTGTAAATATGCAGCAGAAGGAAGTTACATCAATTGGAATTTGATCAAACATTTTGTACCCAATCCCAATCACTTAATGCCTGGATCAGTCCAGGACCACTTTTTTATATCAGCTCGGGACATCCCTGATATGCCATACAAAGTTTCAGAACGTGCAAGCTGTCAGTTCTTTGTTAGTTATGTTATTTGGCTAAAAATTGCTAACAAGGGGTATAACACTGTTGGAAATAATCGAAGAAAAGAGAAAGCTAGTGATGTGCTTACTCTTAAAGAGGAGGATGAGAAGCCTGCACTGGGGAGAGCAGAGTACCAACAGTGTTATCATGAGTTCCACCGAGATAAAGCCCACTTTATTATATATCATACTGAAAGAAATGCAGCTAAAGTGGAGACATGTTCCACATGGAGCAAATTGTTCCAACAGGCAAGGTGTGTGCGTGTAGGTGTGTAATCAAGAGGAGATGCATGCCTGTTGCCACTAAAGCATTGAAGATAACAGAAAAAGGCACAGGTATGTTTAAAAAAAACAACAACAAAAAAAAACAGCATCCTATTTGACCACGGCCCTAGAAAAACTCATTTTTTGCTGCTCCCACTCAATAAGCTGGCCCATCAACAGATTTTAGTTGACTCATTTTTAGATGTCAGCCTCTCCTGTTACAGACTAACAGATGAATTTCAACACAGCTACTAGATGGATGTACGTGGGACATAATAAGCAGGATTGACAGACCCAGCAACTGAGATTCCCTACTGTACCTTCAGTGGACCAGCGCGATGAGAGACCAATAAGGAGGGAAGAGACAGACTTTGATGGAACACTGTGCTGACTGACTGGAGGATGGTATCTACAGAGACGGCTCATCCAGTATTTGCAGGGGAGACAATGCCCTCCACTCAGAGATAAGCAAGGTGATTTTCCCTCCTGGTTTCATCCGTCTCGCTACCTGGCACTGACTCCCCAGTGTCTCTTGTTACCCCTTAATGCCTTCGCTTATCCAGTATGCAGAGACTTAAACCCTTTTTACCTAATAGTTCTTTGTGGCACCGTGTGTTCTTGGCAAAAATGGAGAGGACTCAGATCTAAAGTTGGGAGTACATTTTGTGCCACCCAAACCACAGACTCTGTACCTAGAAATCTTTTTTTCCTTTTCTTGTTGTAGTAGGGTTTTCTGATTGTTGTTCCCCCCCCTCTCCCTTTCATTTTTTGCGGCGTCTCCTAATGGAATGGTGGCATACCTGAGAGGTATTAGCTTCCGGAGACGATAATAATCAACATAGCTAAAAACAGAAACTATTGAAATATCTATATGGATTATGTATAGATGCCTAGCTTGAGAGAAAAAAGAAATGGATGTGGATTATATCTTTTATGGGAGAGACATGGATCAATCATTGTGTGCAAACAATGCGCACAAGTTGCCTCACTCTGGAGGAGCACTTTTCATATTTCCAATTGGAAAAACATTTTTTTTTTTTTTTTAAAAAAAAAAAAAAAGGAAAAGAATGTTACAATTCAGAATCCCTATGGTCTGGATGCTATCTGATGGTCTACCAGAGAGTCAGGGGAGAGATCATTGTGTGTATTGTAGATTGCGTCAAGGTGTATTTTAATGGCTATTTCATGGTTTTATCCTAATTTTCTTTTCCAGTGTCGAGCTTTGTGAATGTGGGATGTATCAATAGAGTGTCAACTTTCAAAGTCCTGGTTTCCATCATGTGAAGTAGGTTTAGACCGATATCGGTTTGCCCCTATTGGCTTTGATTCAATATGAGATATCGGCCAGGCATGTGGGTCATGGTCGATATGATTTAGGTTCCTCCTGAACACAGCAACATACTGTAAAAACAGTTTGGCAAACCTGATGATATTTGATTTTCTTTGCACATTTTGTTAATTCATTCAATTGAATTTAATTGCAAAATGTTTTTGTCAATGAATCCTCAGATAATCCTCAGATTAAGGCATTAATGTACCACAGAGTTTTCCTACCAATCCTATTGGTAGGATGATGCCTCGCTGACTTCAAGGAGACTACCAGTGTCCTTCAGAGTTCTAGCCCATTTAACTGTTTACAACTAGCTTACATTTTGCCCATTCATTTTGGAATGCATGCCATATGTAATTACATTTTTAGCATTTGCTCGTTTTTCGTCGCTTTAGAATGCAAATATTACAGTGTCGAACCCAGCTTAAAATGAACTGCTGTCCCAGCTCATAAAGACACGCTAAATAAAAAGACAATGTGACAGTAAAATTTGTAAGACGACATGTTTTTGAGGGATTATTGCAATTTGACTCGCAGTTTCTTCCTTTGAGTGTGATTGACAGGAAGCAGAGTGCAACATAATGTGTGCACTGAGACGAAAACACAAAAGAAATGACCAAACAAATTGTGACCAAACCAGATGAAGGTTTATTGTTTACGGTGATGGATTATCTAACTCTGGAATTTATCTTTCATACTTTACATGAATGAATAGCATCAAGGGGCTTCTTCTGAATGGAGAAGAACCAGCCCTGATATCTCCACTTGTGCTGATATGTAAATATCAGCAGGAATAATGGAAAGTAAAGGGGAGACCTAAACCCTTGGCACTGACAAAAAGAAAAAAAGGAAGGAAAAAAACACCACCATTTTCCTTTAAGGAACAACTAACCCTAAAAAATCATTATTTTCAGAGGCTCTCTCCTTTGCAATAAAATGAAGACATGAAATTGTTTTGAAAGTCAACAGATTTTCAGATGTTGACTGTTTGCACAAGACATCAGGTATCAGTAACTTTAATACGACAATATAAGTATCAGCCCTAAAAAGAACTCATATCCAGCCTAAGCTGGGTACATTTAAAAATGCATCTTCTTGTCTCCGTTTCAGCCTTCCATCAGCACTAAGACTGTTTTCCACCCACGAAAACAGACTCTTTTCAAAGCGGTCTCCAAAGTGTGTAAATGTGAGAATGCCGGCCTGCTGTTTTCATGTGGACGGGGAAAGCTGAACTTTCTGAAAACAATGAAGTAAGATTGTCATGTGATCTAGCGAGTGCCTCTGTGTTGTAGTGGAGAAGCTGGGTGGGCCCACACGCGTGGACGTAATGTGTTCTGGATCATTTCAGTGGGCTTTTGGAAAGCAGCTGCATACTGCAGTGTGGATGGAAGGCCAAAACGGCATTTTTGGATTTTCCTAGCTTAAGTGTGGACATGGATTCAGTCCATCTCCAATGTCAAGTTCTAATGTAAAGGCAGTACTTTGATTCATTTCAGGACTCATAGACTTTGAGGTTGCAGTAGGTGAGACATTTGAAGCTGTGTTCAGTGTGCAGTATTACCTCTGTTATTATTTGTGAAGATTCAGTGTGAATCTGGATTTGAGCTGGCTAAAAGAGACCTTTAACCCCAGTGCGGGTTTGACATTTGAGAACCAAGAGTTCATCAGCTCTAAGGAATTCAGAGTGTTTAGTCGTTGCTAGGTTTTGTTAAGTTACTTTGACTCTCTGCTTGCCTGATGTTTTACAGCCAGACTTTGTCCCATCATTTTTAATCAATTTGTGCACCAGGATGGTGGATTTTTCTCTTTGATGAGACCGAGTGCATTCTTAGCAAACTCAATTGGGGATCCTTTACCAAAATGTGATCCAAGACCTAGACCCTTTGGCTAGAATCTCCATCAGCACAACAGGTTAAGTTTGGGTCTAAATGCTGACTCAGAGGCTAAAGGACACATGAGTCCCTGCTAAAGCAGAGCAGGAGGACGTGTGGTGGCACTGCAGTACAGATGGAACGGGAACGGCCACTTTTTCCGTAGCACTTCCAGAAGTAAATTTCCCATTCATTTCTCCTAAGACTTGTCAAAAAAAAGTATTTCAGGAATTTTATGGCTTGAATGGCGCCAGTCCCCATCAACATGAATAATGACATTACTTGAACAAAAAAATATTTTATTCAGGCAAGGTGCAAGACTCTGTATATATTATGTTTTAAGACAGAAAGAACTACTCCAAAAAAAAAAAAAATTCTCCATGTAGACTGTCAGACACACACACATGCTGTTCCTGTGACAACAGCTCTTTGATTGGTAAAGTGTTTAAAGAATTATGGGTAATGTAGTACCTCTGCATTGCCTCTGGGAATAAGGCTGCTCTCTTAAAGATGATGTTGAAATGAGAATAAATAATGGCTTTTGGAGTAGCACATTCTATTGTATAACAACGGCATAGCTGATAGTAAGTGGACCTTGATCACTTAATATTTTATAGCCAATTATGATATTTGCTTTGGCATATATGAGTGGAAATTTTACCTCTGGAACCATATGTGCCTGCTCTATGACAATAGCATTTCTCTGAAAACACATGCCTTGCCTCTTGAGTTGGCAAAGACGTTGTATGTCATGCTTAGGATGTATAGCTACGAGTTTTCAAAAAAAAAAAAATGAACTAATCAAAATAGCATTTTTTGGACAACTCATTGGATGGCCATCCAGTCAATTAAACGTCAATTTGAAAGAACTGTTTTTATGAAATGAGAACATTTTAAATTGCATTTAAACTGATAAATAATTATGTTGTGCAAACATGTCCATCCCCATCGTGGCATGACTGATGTGGCAGTGCAGATTAGCCAGAGCCCAGGAGCGTCCCCTCTCTGTGGACACAGGTGGTCCACCGGGCTCTCAGGTGGTCCACAGGGCTCTCAGGTGGTCCACAGGGCTCTCAGGTGGTCCACGGGGCTCTCAGGTGGTCCACAGGGCTCTCAGGTGGTCCACAGCCTGCTGCCAGCCGCTCTGCAGGGCTGCAGCTTCAGCCCTCGAGCAGCCGTGGCGTTGGATCACATGGCTGTCTTCATTTCTGTGTTGCTTCTGTTTCCGTGTGGGAACTGGTGATTAACTGTGACCAGCAAATCTGATCCGGTTTCTGTTTAGCCAGCAAAACAAAGTGGTGGCCAAGTCCAGTCTTTAATGCACTTTGCCTTCTCTTAAGGTCATTTTTTGGCCCAAGTGTTCCAGCTTAAAAGCAAGTGATGTGATGTGATATTTGACAATTTAAAAAATCAATTAAAATCTAAACCACTCTTTCCTGACTGGCTGTTCCTTTAGGAGCTGTCCATTTTTTGTTGTATGTTCCCACCTTCATGCATCATGAGTTCCATTGTAACCGACATGGACACTTGCAAGAAGATTTAAAAAAAAAAAAAAAAAAAAAACCTGTCCGCCCACAGCAAATGAATCACCAACAATAATCAGTGATGACTAACATCAGCTGCTAATGTTAACTAGACTAGCTACAGATGGTCATCTTCACTGCTAGTGCCTGGCCCATCCACCACATTAAAAGAATACACTGCTATAAATCTATATTGTCTTAAGCTGAAGACTACAGGGCACTAGGTTGAAGTTGAACATGTTCTCAAATAAAAATCCAGTCAGAGAAAAAGTTTGTTGGTGGCTGACTGTGTTGTCCCTCATCTTGTTGACATTGTGAAGTTCCAGAAAGGGTTAGTCTTGGTGCCAACACGACCCAAACCCAAATCAAACGTCCCATATTGGATCCAGTGTTTGGATGTGGAAATGACATGCGCAGTCGTCAGATTGAGGGGACTGGGAATAAATAATAATAATAATAATACATTTTATTTGGAGGCGCCTTTCATGTCACCCAAGGTCACCTTACAGAAGATAAAAGCATAAAAGAGTCGAAAACATAGCATAGAAGAGTCAGTAACATAAATTAGGACAAGACAAAGCAGCATAAAGCAGGTTGAGGTAACAGCTCGGTCACATTTAAAACCACACAGAGATAGCACAGTACAACCATGGCAACTTTGAATAAAAACAGCGACAGATCAAATGAATAAGACCAAATATCACGGAACTGTGAGGGATTTCGGGCTTCGCTGTCCAGAATACGATGCAACATCAATACATTGGGAAACAAATCGACCACATCACACCATTCTCTTGAACTTCTTACGCTGCTGAGATGACAACAGTCTTTTTCAGGAATCTGGGTTTCTAGCCTGCTTGGGGTACGATTCCAGATTAGACATCCATGATGGAGCCAGACGTGCTTGACAAACAACTGGAAAGCCTCTAAATCTGTGTGGATCACATGTCCACTCATCCTGTCCATGTCTTTAGCATGTCCCCAGTAGGTGGTGGTGTTTATTCCAGCCATGCTCGGCTTCTTCACATTGTGATGTGCGGGAAGACAAACACAAGAGCTGTCAGTGAACGCGTCAGAATGATCAGATGATTACAAATCCCACTGAAGTAGCAAATGGCAAGACTAGATGATACTACCTAGGACTAGATGAATACATGCAATATGTCAATTGAAGTTTACAGAACATTGGCTTTGTATGTATATAAAAAAAAAATCAGTAAGCAAGTTTCCGTTTGGTGGAATGGTTGACATTGGATGAAGATATATTTTTCATGATTTTTTTTTTTTTTTTAAACTGGGGGTAAATTTGTGCTACCCCTCATGTTTTGATTTGAGCTCTTTGTTTCACTCATTTCCTTTTGCTACCAAGCTGAACTTTGAAACAAACAAACAAAAAAAAAGCTCCTGTCTCTCTCTTGCTCTTTTGCAGACTGAAAAGCGATGCATCCACACACCTTTGTATTCCAACTGCAGTTTCTTTTCAAGTATCAATTTTTGGATTTTCAAACGTCATTCTTTTGCTGACGTCTCAATTAAGTTCTGTTTTGTTTCTAATGCAGTTAAAAAAAAAAAAAACACACACACAAACAAACAAATGTATTGACTATGAAATAAAAATGACACGATATTTGCTAGGTTTGAAGTAATAATGACTTATTGTACATACGCTTTTTTCCTCCCTTGTACTGAAAAAAGAAATTGAAATTTAAATGGTTGTATATTGTGTAGAAAAGCAAACAAAAAGCCATGAATATTGTGAAGCTTGTCATTTCGTTTTGTGATCACTGTGTATTATTGTGAAACAAATGTGCAAAATGTTCGGGATTCTCTGTCCCCTTTTCTTCTCAAAGCAATCTCCCTGGATGTAGTTTTGCTTTCTGTTGCTGAACTGGTCGGAGGTTGCAGGAAAGTGCTCACCGACAGGATTGACAGTCAGGACTGTGCAGCCCTTCACACCTCAGACATTACACCTCTCAATATTTCTGTTTTTCTCTGTGTGACTATTGAAACGTCAGTAATGTTTCACTTTCTTACAGAGGAACTTTGTGGACGATGGAGCGTAACATGACTCCATCACCTTTATCAAATCACATGTCCGCAATTTAGCAAGCCTTCCTGAAGAAATGGCTACGGTTACACCGGTATATGCTTTTGGTGAACAAAAATTTAATTTGAATTTTTCAAAAAACACATTTGAATACAAAGTAATACAATAAAAATTAATTTGAATAAAACAAGCAAAATTTGAAATAAAAATAAAAATTGAATCTAAAAATTGAATTTGAATAACGTTTTGGAATAAAATTTGAACATGAACAGATAAAATAAAAATGAACTTGAATAAAATTTGAGCAAAAATTTTGAAATAAAAATAAATACAAATTGGAATCTAAAAATTTAATTGAATAAAAATTGGAATCAAAATTTAATTTGATTTATAAAAAAAAAAGAATACACATTTAAATAAAAAATACAATTTTATAAAAAATGAATTTGAATAAAACCTGAACAAAAAACTAAATTAATGAATTAAATTGAATAATAATTGGATTTTTTTTAATCAAAGCAAAAGTTTTTGTGTCCCTTGAAGGTAGAAATGCCTTTTCCACCCAGACAACAATGAAACTCTGTAAGAACCACTGCATCATTGGAATTTTGATGATCTTTTTTTTCTGAAAATGGTCAAATGAAAATATACAGAAAATTGTCTGTATGAGCAGCTTCAGACCAAATATATCTGTATCAATACTGGCCGTCATAAATGCAGCCGGGGGGAGCGGTAAGCTTTCAGAAGGTGGAGGTGTGCAGAAATGCCTCACCTGTCTGAAAATCCTGATCTGGAGCGATGATCACATTTCCTCGTAAAATCAACATACAACCTGTATGTTCCTCTACTGCTAGAACTTTCTCTTATAATATTAGCTGTTGCTAACGCAGGGAACATTTAATTGCAAAATCATTTTATAAATTTTAAAGTTCACTGTAGAATACTTTGTTTTTGCATAATGTTGACGATGTCGCACATGAACATCAGGGGAACGAGTGACATGATTAAATTGAATTTGACCTGAGAATAATCCAAGTCTTTGGTTTAGTTTCACTTCTGAACATCAATCCTGACCTTTTGCACATCCTTGATATTTAACTGTCTTCAAAAAAAAAAAAAAAAAAGAAAAAGGAAAAGAAAAATAATAATGCTGTTTGAATACTGCCAGTTGATTGATAACAATTATGCATTGACTGAAAAAATAAGCTAATTTTGGAGGAAATAACTTTGTAATATTTATCTCTTGCAAGCTATGTTTAATAAAGGTTGAAACAATTTTCTTGGAAGCGTGACTTTTTTTTTAAGCCTCTTGGTCTAGAGGCGCACTACAACTGCTTTGTCATCTGAGCTGCTGCAAATCTGAAGATGTCCTCATGTGTTTTCTGCTCCGTTCTGTTCCACTCTAGTCAAGCTTTCAGTGCACACATATCCCTCATTAGGGTTCATCCTAATGATCCTTAAGTCTTTATGAGTGATCATAAGAGTTAATTTGCAAAAAGAGGTATCTCAAGTTGTACTCATCTATAAACTTTTATTTTTCAGATATCAGTCAAAACCTCACACCTGGAGGCTGATGCACTCTGTAGGCAACACTGGCTTTTGCAAATGTCGGATTTTGATTCAGAAAGAATGAAACTTCAGACAACATATTTGTCTTCAGGAATGGAATTTTAAATGATATTACATGTCATTTAAATTTGTTCAACTAAAAGGCGCTGGCATCAAATTGATCATATTTAGTTTTAAAACAAAAATAAACCTGAATCAGAAATACTTAATTGATCCCCAAGAGAAAATCGGGTCAGATGCAGTTGCTCAATTCTCAAGAGTTAAATTATAAGAAATAGAAAAAGAAATAAGAAATACAGAAATATAAATAATATAAATATAAAAAGCACTGCATTATGTCTAACTATGTGCATTAATCCTACAAAATAAATTCACAAGTAAGACACTGACAGGGGCGTCATAGTGGGGGGAAAAGTGGGACTGATTACCCAGGGCCACAATGGGGGAGGGGGCCCTTGAAAGGCCTGAAATAAAAAGGTTTGCCTATTGGCCTCCTATACAAGGGCCCAATAAGATTTCTTTTCATGGGGCCCAAAATCCCTGGTGGCACCCCTGGACACTGAGCTCATGTAAAAGAAAAAAAAAAGTCTACCTATAGCCACCATATATACACAGGGGTACTGTACTGTTGAATCGTTGTCAAGTCCTACACTTATCTAAGTATTACACAGAGAAATGGTGACATCAGCAGTTACATGTCTGCTCCTCCACATGCAATAAAATCACATGCTTAAGGCTGCAAGTCATCATTCCTCTCACAGGGCGCCATGCTCAGCTGAGCTGCAGCAGCCTCTGCTGCATGTAGACACTGGGACACGTAGCATTATTGATTGGTTGATTTATAAATAATACTTTGTCAGCCAGGGCTGAAAGTTTTCATGCATCAACAGCAGCTCCATTTATATTGCACATCATAACAATGACATGAGGACAGGAAACAAAAAAAATGTATCAATTTCCATCAGCTTATAATGGCTGAGGACAAAGGTCTGTGCAGATGTCAGGGTGCTTCAGCGGACACTGGATCTGGGACTGCATTCTTCATTTAACTTGAGGACTGACCGACACGTGAAAGAGAGCTGCAGGCTGACCCTGTCACGACGTGGAGCGCTGTATCTCTGGCCGAGGGGCAGCTGAACATGTTCACTGCTCCCTGAGCGGCCGGCTCAGTGTGTCGTCATGGTGGGCCGATTCATGAAGCTTCTCAAGACACTGCGGTCTTTGAGCAGATTTTCATTTGGTGTAGCAGTTTAGATTTTAAAATCGCAGTCAAACTCTTTCCAGAATTTCCCTGGTTGGGATCAATAAAGTATATCTATCTATCTATTGTACCATGTCACTGCAGCCTGCACGACCCACAACTCCATGCTGGGACCCACCAAGTGGATCAGGAGCCATAGTTTGAAAAGCCCTCTTCTGTTCCCTGTTAGCTGTGCCCTGAAGCACACAGGAGCACACAGGACCCAGAGTGTCCCCCTAATGCTTATCAAACAATCCAGCACTTTTTATTGCTTTGTTGCAATGATTAAAAGTTAATCATTGTAGACAACTGTTTCTTTCATGACTAAATAGACAAAGGAAAAACGAACAAACTCAACAGAGCAACAACAAAAATAGCAGTAAGAAAAAGAAATTAAAATGATTTTTAAAAAAAATGAAAATAGAAAGAGGAGAGAACATAAGTGCCCATCTGCTGGAAATCTTGTGTTAGATTCATATAATTAGACTGTCTTTAGGGTAGATCTGAGTTATTTTACAGTTACTTTACAGTTTTATTATTTTTTTGGTGTGTAGAAGTTTGAGTCTCTATATATATTATTTAAATTCATACCAAAAACTGTGGGGGTAACGTCTGTAATTCTGCATTTATGTAACAAGTTTAACATGGCATCAGTGTTACATTTGTCACGGCTGTGATTAGTAACGACAGGGGGCGCCAAACCTACCATGTTCATTCATCCTTTAGCAACAAGACGTCATCAAATTGCGCCCCAAAAAATGTTAAAATCTTTTTCCCCCTACAGAATGGCAGTCTGCGACACTGCTGAGATAAAGCCATTACTGCAGCTGTGTTGCTCAGACTAACCCTTCCAGCGCCACGCCGGAGCCATGTGCGGCCAGAGGCCGGCGCAGCGCGAGCTTCTCACACACATGTTGACGGAAGTCGCCCCTGTCAACCGTCCTGCTTTTCCGGTGTGTGGTGGCACTCAGATGTGTCGAGTGACTGTGGCAGCGCTGGAAGGACCGGAGAACGTGTTATTATATCCTGCGAGAGATAACGCTCCACCTCTTGAGCTCGGACACAAGCAAAACCACCACCAACAAACAGAGGAAGAAGCAGTGGGCTGTTTCCACGGCACGGGAGCGTGTCCGCGGATGTACGCGAGCTAAGCACGTTGAAGCCGGCTAAGCACCTTCCACCACTGACCAGAGGGGGGCAGCAACACGCCGAGAGCGTCTACCCTGCCGAGCACCGAAGAGGAAGAGGAGGCAGGAAGCTGTGTGGTAAGCTCGTGCCGCTTCGTTCCCCTGACAGCTGCCCGGTCAGGCCGGAGCGCACCGGACACCGAGCAGGCAGTTTGATCAGTGGAGCAGAAGAGCAGGAGGCGAGCAGCTCCTGGAAGAGTCCTGGCTGTGCCAAACCTGTTCAGTGTGAGCTTGCCTTGCATCAGTCCTGTCTCTGAGCTCTGCAGGCAGTTCTTCTGACCTCATGGCTTGGTTTGTGCTCTGATATGCATCGTCAGCTGTGAGGCCTTCTATAGAGAGGAGTGTGCCTTTCCAAATCATATCCAAATCAATTTCATTTACCACAGTTGGACTCTAGTCGAGGCGTAGAAACATCTCAGCAATGATCAAGAGAAATGGGAGGCACCTGAGCTAAATTTCAAGTGTTGTTGCAAAGGGTCTGAATACTTATGTCTGTGTGATATTCAGTTTTTCCTTGTTAATAAATTTACAAAAAATTCTAAAATTCGATTTTCACTTTGTCATTATTGGGTACTGAGTGTAGATTAATGAGAACAAATGAATTCAAAGGATTGTAGCATCAGGATGAACATAAAAGTGAAAAAAGTGAAGGGGGTCTGAGTACTTTGTATAGATTTCATTTCTGCTCCATGTAAACTTCTGCTTCATTGTGCTCCCATGTTTCTAACTGCTGGATGCTAACACTGAGTTGCTTTTTCCCGATATTTGCTGATAGACCTTTTTCACAACAGACAGTTCAACACCAAGTAGCAGGTAAACAAGTAATAATGACATTAATTGAGGATCTGTTGATTCAGGTGGAACTGAGGGTCTCTCCTCCACTTAAATGGAGCCGAACTCTTATCAACAAGAACCGTTCACATTATTTGTGTTTACCTGCTATTCCATTTACAAAGTGGCTGCTCTGATAAAGGTCTGCTGTTTTGGAATTCATACAAACCACATACACTACTCACAAAAAGTTAGGGATATTTGGCTTTCGAGTGAAATTTATGGAAAATGTAAGAAGTTCACGCTACAGTGATATTATATCATGAAAGTAGGGCATTTAAGTAGAAGCATACACTGGTGATTTCCTCATCTCAAACAATTTCTTGAAACAAAAGCCAACAACAGTGGTGGATATACCACAACAAAAAATGTCAGTGTCAATAACTTGTCATGTGCCCTTGAGCATCAATTACAGCTTGACAACGACGTCTCATGCTGTTCACAAGTCGACTTATTGTCTGCTGAGGCATGGCATCCCACTCTTCTTGAAGGGCGGCCCTCAGGACATTGAGGTTCTGGGGTACAGAGCTCCGAGCCTCTACACGGCGACTCAGCTGTTCCCATAGGTTTTCTATGGGATTCAGGTCTGAGAAAGTGCAGGCCACTCCATTTGAGGTACCCCAGTCTCCAGCAGCCGTTCCCTAATGATACGACCTCGATGAGCTGGAGCATCAAACACCTGATGTGAATTTTGCCGTTAAACTCCTTGTTAGAGAACAGCAACTTGTGCAAAAAGTACTGAAACACTGAACAGTTGGACATGTGCATTCAAAAGTTTACAGAAGGTCACATTAAGTTCACCTGTAAAGGTTAGAATGCATTTTAGGTTCATCCTGAAATTTCACCCGAAAGCCGAATATCCCTAACTTTTTGTGAGTAGTGTAAGAATAGATGTTTGAACCTGTGATATTTCATTTGTTGTTTAAATAGAGCAACAGAGGGAGCTCAAAATATCAGCTTCCATAGGCTTCCTAATAATTGCTTCATTACAAGTCAGGACAGTGAGGAAAGGTCACTGGTTGGACAAGTGAGAGTCTGTGGAGAAAATGAGGAATCGAGATGATATAAAGAAAATCCCCAAAATGGAAAAGTAAGCAGTTAAGATTGTTTCCAGAAAGACAACAGTAAAATATAACCTTATTGGGATGTTGTTGCCTTGACATTGGAGCATATTATAAAAAGCCTGCTGCCTGATTTCACATGTTATTTCTGTGGTGCAGTTTCCTCAGTGAAGCTGCTGGAGGCTGTGGAGAAATCCCCTTTTGGCTCTTTAAACAGGACCAGATGTGGCAGGTGGATCAGGTCTGAGCTGCAGCGTTACAAACAGTCAAGGCCTCTGTACCTGTGTATGTTTCATTCCTGTGCATTGGTTTTGTTCCCAGGTTGTCCATCATGGCAGGCAGAGGTGGCAGAGGGCGAGGAAGAAGCAACATGACCTTCAGCCTGGAAAATCTGGGGATCGGTCGAGGAGAAGCTTTGCCCCCAAGCAGCCTCCAGCCTTCGCCCTTGTTCCCAGTAGGAAGGCCCATTTGGCTCTCACATAGTATGAGCTGCTAGAGATATCAAGTTCAGACCTTTGGAAATGTTCTGAGGTTTCAAGGTTGTCCACAGAGCAGTTACTGTATCAGTTCAATACTTGTGCTTTCATTGGAAATGAATATAAATATCTTTTCTTATGTGATGCCCCTATATTGTTTCCTTCTTCACCAGCCCATGACTTTTCAGCCAGTGCCCCTGCAGACTGGAGAGGAGGTGGAATACATGCTGGCTCTGAAACAGGAGCTGAGAGCCGCCACCAAAAACCTGCCCTACTACATCAGACAGAGTGCAGCCAGAAGAGGTGCGTGTCCAGCTGACAGCAGGTGAAAGTGAACTCTCTCTGACTCTGTGGTGGCCAGCTCTCACACACACACACACACATTCTGTAGGGACTGAACACTTCAGGCATATTGTATCTCTGACCATACCTAGTCAGTAATGTCGCAGCAGCTACTTTGCAAGTGATGCCTGATGAAAATGAGAAGAGTGCAGCAGAGATTTTCAGACATACACTACTCACAAAAAGTTAGGGATATTTGGCTTTTGGGTGAAATTTATGGAAAATATGAAAAGTTCACGCTACAGTGATATTATATCATGAAAGTAGGGCATTTAAGTAGAAGCATACACTGGTGATTTCCTCATCTCAAACAATTTCTTGAAACAAAAGCCAACAACAGTGGTGGGTATACCACAACAAAAAATGTCAGTGTCAATAACTTGTCATGTGCCCTTGAGCATCAATTACAGCTTGACCACAACGTCTCATGCTGTTCACAAGTCGACTTATTGTCTGCTGAGGCATGGCATCCCACTCTTCTTGAAGGGCGGCCCTCAGGACATTGAGGTTCTGGGGTACAGAGCTCCGAGCCTCTACACGGCGACTCAGCTGATCCCATAGGTTTTCTATGGGATGCAGGTCTGGAGAAAGTGCAGGCCACTCCATCTGAGGTACCCCAGTCTCCAGCAGCCGTTCCCTAATGATACGACCTCGATGAGCTGGAGCATCAAACACCTGATGTGAATTTTGCCGTTAAGCTCCTTGTTAGAGAACAGCAACTTGTGCAAAAAGTACTGAAACATTGAACAGTTGGACATGTGCATTCAAAAGTTTACAGAAGGTCACATTAAGTTCACCTGTAAAGGTTAGAATGCATTTTAGGTTCATCCTGAAATTTCACCTGAAAGCTGAATATCCCTAACTCTTTGTGAGTAGTGTATGTTAGTGAGTGTGGACTTGCTCTGTAAAATACAGCAGGCTTCAGTGTGACAAAGTGGGCAGGTTATTGTAAGTACACTGATTAGCACACAATATGTTTTTTTCCCTACCTGATGAAATCTTATTGATTCATAGCCTGGAAAGACTATGAATTGGCTTATTTTTTTCCTCCCAGAAAATACAGACCAAGTTTACAGAGCAGTGGTTAGAGCAGTGGTACCCAAACTTTTAACCAAGACTTCCCTAAAAATATTCCCTCCCCCGAAGGGAACTCAACTCTTCAGAGGTTTAAAAAAATGCCTCAAAGCTTCAACTAAAAACAACACACGATCAATTTGTTTGGAAATGTGTATTTAAAACTGCTAAGTGAGTTACAACAGTTTCAATCAGTTCAAATCCATTAAACAAACAGTGTTATACAATTGATCAAACTCTTTGAAATAAGAAGAATAAGCCTATAAAAGCATCATCATTTCATTGAAAATTACTGATGAATAAAGTAGGCTCTCTGTTTTGGCTGAAAATAATACCTTTGTAAAAGTGAAATTCTCATTTCAATCCTCATTCTGAGTTATTATTATTTGACATCTGGATGAAGCAGGTAGCTGACAGCTTTAAGGAACATGAACATAAAGCCTGAATGAGTAGGATTTGTCGGCTGCAGTTTGTAAACACAACATTCAAAGCTGGACCCTCCTGTCTGGCTAAGCTGAACAGCAGCCAAAAGTTTAGTTTCCTTCGATGGCGACTGCATTCATTCTGTCACCATCCCAGGAAAACAAACTTACCTCTTTATCCTCATCCTCTCCCTCAGTGCTCAGCAGTGGGTGAAAGCCACTCTTGTTGTGGAAACAACTTTGTCCTCTTGGTGTTTCTCATCACTAGGTTTCCTTTTTCCTGTGTCTGTGATTTTCATAGCTTCCTATTGGATGTTGTGCTGTTGATGTGGCACTGCTCAGTGTTTTTGGCATGGAGCTCCACAGCCTCTGGACTGTGGGTCTGGACTCTGGGACTTGTCCTGAACACAGCAGGGTCTCTGCGAGTACACACACCAATACACACTTACAGGGTCATAAGCGATGATGGAGAGGGATTATTGTATGAATCTATACATTTTAAGGAAAATCCTACTCATTCTGCCTTTCAAAAAGAATAATCATGACAGAATGATCAGATTTGACACCAGTAGAAAAGGAGAGAAAGCCAGTTATTGGGACACGTGGCTGCTTTTGGGAGCAGACAGTGCCAGCTTGCATAAGTAGACAGAAAAAGCACCCTGATAGTGCTCTCTGATAGGGATAGATGTGGTGTCCCACAAGCAGCCAAAACCTTTGTTCATCTTGAGCTTTGCTGCTCAAACTAGCAGCTGACGGCGATGAAAAAGATGAAGCACCTGGTCAGCGCATTCAGTGGGGCTAACATTATGTTCAGTTTGATTGGCTTCTGAACTGCATTGTACATGTAATAAAATAAAATTCATATGAAGTAGAAATTATTAGAGGAAATATTACAGTGTGAGTCTGCGCTTCAACCACTTTTATCTTATTACCTGGAGCAAAGAGTTGATTGGTTGGATCGATTTTAAAAAGTGCTAAGCTTGTCACCTGTTCTGTTTCATCAGTCCAGCAGTGGCTCTCCATCTTCTTCATGTGCTGGACCCTCAGGTTGACTTTTAGGAATTCCCAGGTCCCAGTTTGAAATAATTTTGCATATAGGGACCCTTATATCAAGAGGTATTGTTTTCACAGCATTTAGACACAAGAAATGTCATTTAAATCCAGTATCACTGATCTGATGTTCAGTCATTTTATCAAAGTACCAGAAAATGAACAAATGGCAATGAAACTTCTAACGATTAAAATGATATATTTAAAGGTCAGATTAGTGATCCTGGCTCCAATTTCTGGTCCTTAATGCAGCTGTTGAAACTATGCAGCTGTGCAGCTATTTGTCATTTTGCTGAAGACCCTTGAGGACCTGTAGGGGTCCATGGATCCCACTTTGAAAACAGCTGACTTTAAGGTGCAATATGTAACTTAGCTGTTCCACCAGAGGGTGCTGTTGTCTACTTCTTTGATTGTAAACTCAGACATGGCCAGCCAGCAAGAACAGCCGCAGGTATCCTTCTGGTTCGGGCCTGAATGATGATGGGTCCAGTGGAGTTTCTTGAGTCATCTCATGGAGATCATGTCAAAGAGGTCAAGCTTGTCTGTGAGAGGCTGTGCTAACCCTGCAAGGCTACACCATCAGCATAGTCCAGGTCTGTGAGGGTCCCACTTACCACATAGGATTCCAAATGATGGCCCTGCTTTGGCCGTCACACAGGGCATGAGAGACTCTACAAGCCAGTCAGGAAGTTCAGGGGCAATGAGGCAAGCTCAGGGGATGTCAGATCCCAGTGGGAAACTGTTGAAGGTGTTTTCCCACAAAAGTCTCCATGAAGCACACACTAGTTTTAGTTTCACATAGTGCAGGAGGTTTTTTCTTTTTTAGATGAATTCAGTTTTGTTGTCTTGTTCCGTGCTGAGGGCAGTGGTTTTGTTGTTTGCAGATGTCCTTCGCTACTCTGACAAATACCACAGAGATGAGGCCAGAGACAGTATTATGGACTGGAGGCCAGGTGAGGAGGCCTTACTGTGAGCCGGCATGAGACACCACACAGGGACTGAAACATTTTGGGACTCACTAATAATTATATGATAGTAATCTTTTAATATATTTTCTCTTGTAGACTGGAGCAGGTTACCTAATGAGCTTTGCATCAAAGTGAGAAAGTCTCAGAAAAAAGGTGGGAAATTTCTTTCTGCTATCATCTTGGTGCTCTAGAATGTCTATGTGACATTTTAGTGACATTGCAACTGTTGCCAGTGATCAGTGGCCTCCTTGTCTTATGGTGTCAGATGTAAGGAAATTGCCACATTATGAAATATTACTAGTATTACGTTGGGACTCTGTCTGATGATGTTGATAATGAAATAAAGACATACGTTTTATTTCCTTTACTTATTTTCTCCAAGCAGTTTTACCTCAGCTTAAAGGAACCAAAACAACCACCAGTGGGAAAGAGGAGGTCTTGTCCAAGCTAGAGGTCAGTGCATGCTAACACAGCAACTGACACAGTTGTCATGTGGTCACATTTTGTTGACTGTGTTTTGTTCTTAAATCCTCCAACAGTTTTTGGAAAAGAAAGAAGAGATAGTGAACTCTGAGGATGAGGAGGATGAGGAGAAAAAGAAAACAAATGAAGAGGAGGAGCAGGAACAGGAAGAGGAGTTGGATGAAGAGGAGGTGGAGGAGGTAAGGAGAACCAGGATGTTAGTATGTATTGTAACAGAGCCAAATCGTAATAATCAACATAATCTCATGTCATAACCTCCACAAATATCAGGCTCAGGGCTCTTAAGAAAGACTAGTTGTCTTGATTTGACTTTAAGTTTTGACTTTTAGGTTCTAAAGCGTTTAGGTTATTTTCGGCTGTTTAAATTGTTCATATTTCTATTTTTCTATATTCCTTGTTTATAGTGTATATTGCTTGCTGCTATTTATTATCTGTTTATAATGTAAATTTGCTTCATATTTTGCTATCCACTTTGCTACTGTAATGCTGGAAATTCCCCCACTGTGGGACTAATAAAGGAATATCTTATCTTATCTTATCTTATCTTAGAGGTTTGATACAACTACAGTACCAGAGCAGACAAGTAAAAACTTGAAGCAGTGTCCCAGAATAACGACTGTATTTAGTTGTTGGCCTGGCGTCCATGTGTGGCGTCTGTGGGAGTGAAATATCTGTGTATTTGGCACTTGAGGTGAGCTAGAAGACATGGTGACAGTTTTTCAGCTGTTTGACTGTGACTGCTGCAGTCAGGAGTCACACTCTGCTCCAGTCTTTTTACAGTGCCATCCACTCTTTATTTCAATAATAGTGATAGATTAAGGTAACACAAGGTGTCACATAACACTTCAAAATCATGCTTTGCAATTACTAATCTATTGTCAAGAAAGAGAAATGAAATATTCTTGTGTGGAAAAAAAGTTAGTAGGCCCTGTCTTTATCATCCCGCCAAATGACTTAAGACTCTCCAGCCAGCTAATCCTAACTTGTTGCATTGTTGTTAATGAACTTATTGAATAATATTATGGCAACGCCACCAGATAAGGGTCAACTACTCCAACACCCTTTTTTATTTGAATGGAAATCAAGAGTCACAAGGTTATTGTCAGAATTCTTTGATTCATTTACAGGCTGACAAGTTAAATCACAGCAACAACAGACAAATGAGGACAGAGACCCATAAATAAGTCCAAAAAACTCAAAGCACAGATGAGGAAATAAGGCAATGAAGCAATAATTAATCCAATGGGGCAGCTACTCAGACAGGCTAACCAAAAGTGTTTCAGCCTCATGAGAGCACAGTGACAGGATGGACTTTTTAATTCCACACAAAGAAATTGCATTTCTGTCTCTAATAAATGGTGGTGGTGTGATTTTTCAGTGTGATTTGCTGAAATAGGTTACCTTTGTCTGTCAGTCATCTTTAAGTGAACATGTAGTATCACTTTGTCACCATGTATCAAAAGGCCAAAATTCTCAGAACATTTAAGGTATTCCATCTTCTAACTATTCCATCATGGTGTCATTGAGGTAGAATTTCAGCATGCAGAGCACATTTAGTGAAAATATCAACTATTCAGTATTAAATGTAACAATAATGAAGTGTGATACAGATATTTTGGTTATTGACAGTTGACGCCACTATAAAAGTTGGCAAAGGCTGGGACTTTGTAACGTTTTATTTCTGCTTCCAATTATTTTCCAGGAAACAGACTATATCATGTCTTACTTTGACAATGGAGAGGACTTTGGAGTAGACAGTGATGACAATATGGATGAAGCTACATACTGAGACTCCTGACATGGGGACAGGACCTTTGTGTGGACATGATGCATCTGGAAAGAGGATGGTCGGCCTTGGAGACAGTGTGTAGTTTTGATGGGAGACTAGACTCTGGAATTTCATTTTAGACTGCTATTTAATGATCTGGGATTGTGAATGTTGAAAATTACTGTTCCAACTGTGGCTGTCAGTCTTTGGTTATTAAAGATTGTTTGCTGTAGATGCCAAAAATTGAAAACTACATCACTTTGTTCTGCTATGCAGTATTAAGATCCTGCTTCAACACCCAACACATTTTATCTAATTAATACTTGATTTATCATGTTTTGAGTGTTCAGTTCAGTTCAGTTCAGTTTTATTGTCATTTCCATCATACACCTTGGCATACACAGATATCGTTCTCCAGATGGTGATGCTCAAACAAGCACCTGGCAGGCACACTGAACAGTCACTTCACAGAACGAGCAAAATAAGACATTTAAAGACACTTTTAAAAGACAGAAAACACCACATGTGGACACATTAAAAACACAAGGAGCAGACCAGGTTTGTGTTACAGTTAGGACTGTTTTTCTTCTCTCTTAAGGAAAGTATTACAAATACAATTTTGATGTTGTATGTGGGGGAGTCAGATATAGCAAAAGCTGCCTCCAGCCTCCTTTTACAGAGCTCACCCAGAGGTCCCAGATTAATTTGTGGAGAGTGTTGAGGCCTGATACAGATCATTTTTAGACGGAAGTCATCAGATTCTGATATTGTGTGCAAATGTTAAATATCTTTAAGTTTGACCATTTTCATGGCAAAGAAGTTTGTGCATTTAGTGTTTCCTTTGGCATTTTATTCCTGTCAGGATGGTCAAGCCTCTAAAACAGCATAAAGTCCATCATTATCCCAGGCTTTCCAGCTGTGGTCAGGGACCAAGCTCCATCAAATCATATAGCTAGCTGTCTTGCCAGTTATCTGAACAACATTGTGGCATGCTCCCTGGCAGAGCCAATCAAACCACCAGCTCTCCAGTTACCAGATGACAACACTGCTGCTGGAGCTAGGCTGTCCCACAGGAAACATCCACTCTTTAACACACTGTAACTGTCATACTAGTGATTCTGCATGTTAAGCATAATACCTACACATTATTTACTTTGCTGCCACTTTTCTGCTAATCTTTTCCCAAAGCAAGAAGCCGTATTTTCGAACTCCGATATCATTTTCCTCTCTTCTCCCTTTCCTCCAGCCATTGTTTTCCATTTATTCCACTATGATATGAAAATGAACTTTCAGAGCCTTCAGACTTTCTTTGCACCAGTATTCCATTGCCGTAATAAAGTCGGCCACGTTAGTTTTCCTAAACGCAGAAGCACGGTTGGGTTTTGATGACTTGAACTGGGTGGAGTGAGGCCGTCTCTGCTGGAAAAATCTATCCCAGGAGAACATTTGCTTCACAAAATCAAATCAGATATCTTTTACTGTCACTGTACAAGGATGCACAACGAAATTTGGGGTCTGCACCTCTGAGTGGTAACAGAAGACAGTATCAGAAAATAAATAAATAGAACTATATGCACAATAAAAAACA
This sequence comes from Myripristis murdjan, assembly GCF_902150065.1. Taxonomy (NCBI): domain Eukaryota; kingdom Metazoa; phylum Chordata; class Actinopteri; order Holocentriformes; family Holocentridae; genus Myripristis; species Myripristis murdjan. The sequence continues at coordinate 30,444,409 of NC_043990.1, read as the reverse complement.
ATAGAAACAGTAAAAGACAGACATAAATCAAAAGTTATTGCACACTTAAGTTATAGCACTCATGACTACTGCTGCTTTATCAGCCTGATGACACAGGGACAGTAACTGTGTTTGAATCTGGTCAGTTCTCAGTTCCATTTGTTAGTAATGACTTTGTTGGCTGCAGAATCATCATAAGGTGGCTGTTTGAACCAAAGTTTGTTTCAACTGAAAAAGTGTGTTGGCAATTGTGAGGAAATTGAGCTAAATATTAAAAATCACTGGTTTAGTCCTGTAAACACTGATGGGCCTTGCATTCCTGGGCACTTTGTTGTTTGATGATATAGTTTTCTTATTCACGTTGATAACTTGCCAAACAACCATAGTTGGAGCATAGCTGGGTGTTGATAACAGCATCAGCAGTAAATGTCAGGTTCAGGTGTCGGTGCTGCGAAATGCAAGATCAAGGGCTTCTTCCTGGAGCCTCCCTTTGGCACTAATGCTTAGCATTCATCCATGGAGGAGTCCACCGTAGAAGACACACGTCTCTCCATGGCTAGTGGCTTCAACAGGCCAGGATGCAATGTAACCACAAGTCAGTGTGTCACGAGTGGCACAGCCCTATCAAATACACATTCATGTTTCCTGTCTAGCTGATCAACGAGCAAATCTGTGTGCATCCACCTCGGATTGAAGGCAGCAAGCATGTGCCTTCTCTGGGCCTTTCAAACGCCATGCCGGGAGAGACAGAAGGACAGAGAGAGCACGCTGTGGTACCAGAAAATAAATAAGCCTTTTTCAAAAAGTAACTGGATCACAAATGTTGTCAGGCACTGGGATCCCAAGAGGAGCCTAGTCCTGAGTCAGGCGTCCACTGTAGCCTCTGCACACAACATCAAGACTGCTGCAGATGTTCATGGCTCCTTAGGTAGTTGGACAAACATACATAACCCATACATAACAAATTAATTTGTTGGAAATCTTATTATAATGTTTTATAATTAAAATTTCAAAGACTACTGTCTTTTGAACTCCCAAACAACCTACCCACCATTCACTCACCTTGACAAATAAAACTGATTCATAAAAACGGTAAAATAATTAAAGTAAAATGTAAAAATAAAATTACAAGAGTTACCAAAAGTTATACAAGTAATAATCAAGACAATGATGTTAATGTTAGATTTGACGATACGGCATGAGCATCACTTCAGGATATGTTTACAGTTTCCCCTTCTCTTCTCCTGAGTTCCATATCCTTTGCCTGTTTTATTCATTTGTTTTACTATTTTTTGCCAATTTGATCCTTTTCCCCTGGCCATTGTGTTTACTACTTTCTAACTTATTTTCAGGTATTTCTTTTTAATTTGCTCATCACCTTTATTCCAATGTTTTTGAAAGAAATCAAGTGAATTTGCTCAGGTTTCAAACATCTAAATGTCTTAAATCCATTTGTTACAGGTCTGCTTTCTCATATATTGCTAGGTTTCTTTGTGCTGCAGAGCACTTGCTGGATGAATCTAAAACATGTCAGTACTGTATGCTCTCTGTCTGAGAAAAACACATTGCGTAATTGTGAGTCATCCACCAGGAAGACAGGTGAGCTCTGTGAAACTGTAAACAGAATTGTGCCATACGTCAAGGTACAATGGTGTTACAACAGTTAGTTCAATATGTGACAGTGGGTGGGGTGTTTACTGTTTGGTTGCTGCTTGGACCTCTAATACCTGGAAATGCTGCTGAACGTAGAGCTGTGGGGGCGCTGGAGGAGACTGCTGTTATTGGGGAGCTGAGCCAAATAATCTGACTCACTGAAAAGAACCAAAATTCTCATCACTATTTCCCACAACCCCCCTGGTTCCACATGGAGACCCACCACTTGGTTGGGACCATTACAGAAACAAAATCCTGGAAGTCTTACTTGGCATCAGTCTTTAGGTGTTGCAGACAACCATGGAAAAAACAAACAAAAAAAAAAACTAAGGCACTCCATCTTTGAATGAAGCAAAATAATTTCTTCTTTGAGCAAAGCAACCATGGTCAGGACCCATATTTTGAAAATCCTTGAGCTATATTCCCCAGTAAAGGTTATATACTGTCGTCACCAACAAATCCTCAAGTTTCCAGTTCACTTTCCATCCTTGTGGTGGCAGCTGACTCCTGTTCCTGGAGTGAGACGTGGTGTACATGTGAAGAGTTTCTATGAGGAGTGACTTGTTTATCTGTCATCTGAGAGCTTGTGCAACTGTTCCCTCCCGGATATTCTCTACTAGATAAACATGAAAAAACAAACAAACAAAAAAAAAAACATCTAGTGAATTAAGTTGATTTGTGGAGATGTGATTTTCAGTCACTGATTTTGACTCTGGATTCATGCATTCATGCACTGCCTGTCCTTCACCATGGCCTGTTTCTTGTCAGTGTGTGGGGGTTTGTCACGCCTGCTTCAGCCGCTCTGCCAACCTGGGAAGGAAGGAATGTTGTTTCTCATTCACTGATCAGGACAGATCAAGGTGTTTGACAGCAGAGGAGGAGCTTTAAATGTATTTCAGAATGTATGGTCATACAGCTACAATATTTGTTAATAAACACAAAATCTAAATGAAATGATTATTTTTCTTAGTTTTTATTTTATTTGGGTATCTCAAAATGATGAATGTACTAGCAGTAAGCCAATGGACAAAATGTTGTGAACCCCAAATATTTTCAAACACATTTTGAATTTTTGTGATTCTCAGCAGGTCAAACATGACAAGCATGTGTTTTTAGAGTTTATATTTGTTTCTACACAAGTTAGCGTCCTTTTATTGTCCTCATGTCTGTCATTTGATTCATTTATGATGGAAAACAGTGAAGTGCAGCAACTCTCCTAAAACGCTCTGTGTTTTGCTATGGGAGTTAGTGTTAGGCATTATTATTTGTCTGTAAAACTTGGTGCTCTTTCCAAATAATGATTGATGATACTCTATACTGTAGGAAGGATTTTATGCATTCTTAGTACTGGAGGTAATGGCAATGTCCGATTGCTCTAGACTCAGTGGCGGATTTAAGAAATTTGGGGCCCAAGGCAGAGGCAGGCATGGGGCCCTCTGAGATGAGAGGACAACACACAAAACAGGGGCCCCAAGACACACATAATACAATAAGCATTCTGCTGGCATTTTAGCAAAAGTATTTTAATCAAAAACATAATTAATGTGTGCAAATAAGTAATAACTGTATTAACCATAAGTGTATGAGGAGTTTTATGGGGCCCTCAGGAACTTGGGGCCCTAGGCAACCGCCTAGTTTTGCCTAATGGTAAGTCCACCCCTGTCTAAACTAGCATGTGGGCTTCTGACAATTTATATTAAATATGATGTCATGAACAAAATGCCACTCAATCTCAAGGCAAGGCTGATTTAGAGACTGTTATGTGTTACTTATGGTCAGCTGCCCAAAGGCTGTGTTGCTGGTTAAACTGGTAAAGTGCTGTGTTGCTGGTTAAACTGGTAAAGTGCTGTGTTGCTGGTTAAACTGGTAAGTGCTGTGTTGCGTTAGGTTTCATGTATCTATTTCCAACCAGTGCAGAACAGGTTCTGTTCAGGACTCATGGAACCAAGGTGCTGACCAGTGAAATGGCCCATGTCTGCACCAGTTTAGAGTGGAGCCGCTGGGACGGTGGTGTTGCTGGGTCTCTGGTCACTGACTGTAGCTATGCTGTGGCTGAATGCAGCCCCAGTCTGCTGGTTTGCAGGTCTGTGACCCAGCACACTGGCAAGAGGTTCATAACACTCCCCCATGTTACCTTGTCTAGAGCCATTTTTCATGAGGTCCCTTCTGGGGTCTTGGTACTCTTTCTTCAGTTTTTTTTTTTAACTTGTTGATAATTTGGTCCTGGGCTCCAACAAACCCAGCCTTCACCAACTCTGCAGCAATTCTGAAATACAGTTTACTTTTTCTAGAACTCACTTCCATATTTTCCATGGGATGTCCAGATTGAAAGCAATTGTTTTGTTTCTTTGGCACACCACTGCATGCACTTCAATTTCTCTGTCGTCTCCATTTTCCCCTGTAGAATAATACACCCCAACTCTTGTCGCTGTGGCTTCCACTTCAGGTGTCACGACTTCCAGCTGTGAACCAGAAAGGAACCAGTTCATTGTTGGTTGAAAAGGAGAGAGACAAACTAAGTTCCTGTGTTCAGATTGTCACTAACCCATGAGATTGTGGCCCGGACTTCCTCTTGCTTGCTGAATTCAGCCACTGTAGCTGCTTTCTATTCTGGGAACACTAGAGCTGACTGGACACATATTATCCAACAACTCTTAAAACTGTATCATTCTGCAGTTTATGACATTAAAATAGCAAATAATATATATGGGGTCTATGAGCCTGAGTGACCATATATAAACCTCCATTTTCCCAGTGTGACGCTGTGTGATGGTAATCCTGACCTCAGGGGAAAGCTTTCAGTACTGTGGAGGAAGCTAATCAGAGTTTTGTCTTGTTATTTTCTGCAATCCTCCACCCACCAACCTATACACACACACACACACACACACCATCAACTGGTGTCCCTTCTGGGCAGTGATTCTGATGAGACTGAAAATATGTTGTTGTGAAAGAGAGCCCTTTTCACACTTGAATTCCTTAGCCTTACCCAAGCTAAGCCTGAGGCTACAGTTAGCCCAGGGCTTAGATCAGCCTCTATTCAAACTTGTATTAACGTATTAAGCGTGGCCTTACAGTTGGCCCTGGGTGAAGGATGCACACCTGACAAAGCCCAGGGTTCATGTCTTCAGTACACTGTGAACACAGTCTTGATTGGACAACAAACATTGTGTTGGTTTTAAAAAGTATTTAGACTATTGATTTTGTTACAATCTTGATTCTTCCCTGAGTCACATGACAGACCTTGACCGTGACTTTTTGAGGATATACCCAGGAAATCAGGGCGAAGCATACCCTTGGGCAGGGCTTTAGTTGGGCAAAGGCCATGTCCCCAGGCCATGTCCCCAGGCCATGTCCACACTAAGTCAGTTATGTTGGTCTCACCTTTGGCCTTCTGTCCACACTGACACTAGGTTTAGTTAGTGTAAGGTTGTTGTTATAGGCCCAGGCTTTAAGAGGAACATCAACAACAGACAGACAAAAGACAAAACAAACGAGAAGACGTCTTGGCACGTCATGAGTCGGTATAGTGTAAGTTTCTTGAGTCCTACAAGACAATGTAGTACAAACTACTTCCTGTTTGGAAACAGAGCTTACAGCAGCGCTCCCTGATCACCAGGACTCTGGCTGGGTGGACATCCTTTGTTTGTTCATGTTACAGCTCTCACTTCCTCCCACTGAGCTCGTACCAAGAAACTCCCAGCACGACTGGACACATCTATTATTTCACAAAACAAACACTGCATTAAAAATGCATTGTGTCAGTGAAAATAGGAAACACGGCCTCATAAAAGTTGCTTATCACACACAATATTCACTTCTTCAAATTTTGCAGTCAGTCAGTACAGTAATTTCTTCTGGTTTTATCTGATTTATTAACTTTCTGCCAGCCTACAAAAAAGGTCCTATATAACACAAATCTACAAAAAGCACAGTGATTGTAATGTTCTTGTGAAAAAATTATTTTGCTATCATAATTAATTAATAATTAATAATATTACACCAGCCTTTATTACAAACAAATCATCAATCAAGCAGTTCCTTAGCCACAGTCAGGCCTGATATATAGAACATTTTTCAGACCGAGATAGTCCAGATATTGCAAACTCATTTAGTGGTACAAGTTGGAGAAACTTCCAGCTTGACTGCACATGACATTGTACATCATTTTTAATAACTTCCTAGTTTGCAGCTCCAGGACATGGGCTTGAACGAGTGTATTTCCCCCTCAGAACATGAAGTACCCTGTGGTGTCTGTGATGGGATTCCCGTGGAGTCCTGTGTGTGTCCTCTCCCATCACCTGGCAACACAACAGAATCATATATGCTATTATATGTTGCCATGCGTTGCCAATATTTGTGGCAGGAAAGAGTTCCAAGTCCAGCTCCTTACTCAGTGCTGTCCCAGGAGGTTTGGGGGCCCTGGCCAAAATTAATCTGGGGGTCTTTGTGCTTTCTCATGAATGGATCAATGTAGTTTCAAATGATGAACACACTGTCTGACACATGACCTTAAGACTTAGCAGCATTTTGTTTGGAACTGTTTTAATGTGTCTTCACTTCAATAGGTACCAAAGATCACACTATGTGTTCAGATTGTACCCAGTCTTCAGTAAAACTCAGGTTATTACTAGTGTACATGGAACTGCATGTTAGCAGAAGAATGGTTAAAGGGACAGTTCACCCATTCTCAAAAATTGTATATTGTTTCCTATGTGTTATGTTCAGAGCTCCCCCTGGGGTGAGCTGAGAAAAAAAAAAAGGAAATCTCTTGGTTTAGGAATCTTTGCACACAGTTTACAGACCATGCTCTTGATTTCATAATCAATACCCTCGGATTACGAATAGGCTTGGTTAGAGTACAGAGGGTTGAGTAATATCAAATTTTTCAAAATGGATGAGGCGCCCCTGTAAGGTTGAATAGATGACTTCTTTCCTTGTGGTGCAGCTTATTTTCCACTTGCTTTGCTGAGGGTATAGCCAGACAGTGCATTCCCACCCTCACTCCCACCCAGGTGTGTTTATTTATTGTCCTTTCACAGGCCCTCATATGAGTATCCACACACACACACACACACACACACACACATAGAAAGAGAGAGAGATCGAGAGTAATGTACAAATACTCATGATGATATGAACAGAGCGATACTCAAAGGTTTTCACATTTGAGCACACAAGTACAATCAGATACAGTTCACCTGCAAGTTCGGTGTGATGCAGGTTTCATCTTGCATGCTGTGGTTGACTGTGATGTTGTATGTGCAAGCAGAGAATAGCTTGGGGTGCTTTTCACTGCTTTTCAGAAACCAGCTGAGGGCGGCTGTATTGGCTGTTTTTCAGTCGGAGCTTGTTGACACTTTGCTCACCTTCAAAACAGCAGGGGGGAGTGGCCCTGCTCTGTTTTGACTGAAGACTGTTTTACCCTCAGGCTATTGATACAGGCTTAATATCCTTGAAACATGACAATACACTACGGCTGCGCACGACCAAGAATTTTCCTAGTCAGCCAGTCATTGCACATTTATGATATTAACTTACTTATTTCAATACAAGGTTTTGGGCTCGTCAGAAAACGATTTGCGTTCTGGGACAGAGAGAGGGACTGCTGTTTCATTGCTAACACTGTGTAATATCCACAGTCTTTGGTAATTTAGCCAAGCTTGTGACCAAGACATTCATGACAGCATGACCTGAGTAAAGCCAACCTCTGTGGCCAGCCGAGCCTCATTTTGACAGGATGAGTCAGCCAGCAGCCCCTTCCACATGCTGACACGGAGGTTACAAGGTTAAATGCGGCTCAAGCTCTGTGACTGCTGCTGAGCGTTTCAAACAGAGGTCACAGTCATTAGAGACTGAAAACAACTATTATTATAATGTCCGTTAAGCATATCAGTTTATTTATGTGTGTGTGTGTGTGTGTGTGTGTGTGTGTATTACTGGAATTTTGCTCATTTTGTTAAGAAGGTTAAAGTGAAGATTTCCAAGAGTTAATTAGCTAATAAGTTAGTTTAGTTTGTTAGGTTTTTTTGCTTGTTTCGTTTGTGTGTATTTTAACCTATAAAAATACCATTGCTGTTACTTCCTGAAAAACAGTTGAGAAATAATGTACAAACAGCAGCCCATGGTCCTCCGACAGTGGCATGCTGTTTTCATGCAATACACTCACAGCACACTGCATGTTTTGCAGTGCTGAGTGCTGATTTTTCAGTGTGATTTAGAATTAGCTCTTTCAGCTGATACGACTCTGGGGCAACTGCTCCAAACTGCCTATCACATTGAATTAACCGTGATCGTTGCAGACAGGTAGAAACAAAGCCATGGTGTTTTTGTTTTTTTTTCAGGCTCAGATTAAAACTAATGTTGTCAATTCCCTATGAGTATGCAAAGACATAGAGAAAAAACACCAGTTTAAATAAATACTGACACTGGAGGCACAGAACAATCGCTTCATCACATTTTTGGAATAGTTCTTCAAAAATCACTTGAAAATGACTCAGGCTGTGTGAGCACAGGCTGAGTCACTTGTAAAAAGAAAGTCTCCTCCTAAAGCCAGCTCCTCTCAACAGAAAACTCTGAACTTCCTCCAGAGGATGCTGACATGGCCTGCCTGCATGGTAGACGCATGAACAAGGCCTTCAGCCAATCACAGAATGCATGACAGCAGCTGCTCGGCCAATAGTAGCTCTGTTCATGTTTCTGCAGTCGGAGTGTAATGAAAAGGGGAATTTGTATTCTGGATGGGTGGAATGCCAGACACACACACACACACACACACACACACACACACACACACACAAAAAAAAAAAAACAAGAGGAAACCACTGACATGTCTAGTTAGAAGGCAAGAATCATGAAATCATATAGTCAGAAGGTGATTGTGTAAAAATAGAAAGCACAAAGTCGTCTCTGTTTTATGCAAATGTCTGACAAGGAATTTTTCCTGTGTCCTGTACTTGGTTTGTGACACATTACAGATCAAAGTGTGTTCATGTTACTGTGGTCATTTCTCTTTTAGCACAACTGAAAGAGCAGCCTGCTCTTATAACTAATATCAGGGAAGGGGGAAAAACCGCTTACATGAAAACACATGTAAAATTCCAATGTAATAATGTCATATGTTATATGTTTTGGTTATGAGCAAGGCATGAAAACATAGAGGTCTTCCCTCTGCCATTCCCTCCTCCTGTCTGAAGAAATGTGGGTGAAGATAAAAATACACTACAAAAATGTTTAAATCCTTGTTTGAGTTTGTAATGTGTATATATTATTAAAGCAATCTGTCATTATCCTGAAGGAAATGCCAGATGTGTGTGACATGGTTGAAAGTTTGTGGGTAATTCTGTTGTTTCTGGTTTAAGGGATGGGATGGCTTTATGGTACAGAATATGGTATGATGTCCTCTTAACTCAGGAGCCCATGGGCAGGCTTTCATATGTTCTTATGGTTCTTTTTTCTTTTTCTTTTCCTTTCTCTTTTTTTTTTTTTTTTTTTTGAGGGAATTTTGTGGTGATTATATCTTAATCATCTTGTAATTTAATTTTAAATATCTACCCCAAAATTTGACAGATTTCATTCATCTAAGCTCAGAGAAATGTGGGTCTTCTTAACCAGCGTCTGCTCATTTTCACCGATGCACGGATTATTATCATCTGACTCCGTCTAGCACAGTGTTAGCCTCTATGCTGCCCCCTGGATGTGCAACCACAAATTCTTGTAAGTGGGATCTTCTTGTGTAGACTATCTCTGATAAAACTGACTGGACCACTTCCCATTTTCAATAACAGGTCATATCAACCCCACATCAGCATATTCATCTGTCACCATACACATCATACACTTCTACCTGGTTAATTCAAAAACACATATGTTATATTATAAGATATTATTGATATACAAGGATACAAGGAAGTTTATTTGTCATTATACAACAGGTTGAATAATAAAATTAAAGTGTGGTTCCCTCTTGATTGATTAATTGATTGATTGTGTGAAAATAGAATTACTAAGCCTGGAGGAGTTCATAATATTATAGCAAGTATAATATTATGAATGTTTGCTCATGGATCTTGGGTATTTAGTCCTAATCCAAAGTTCCAGAAGTATACAGCACCTCATTGTTTTAGGAGACAAGACTGAGCTGATGATATGATCAGACATGCCTTTCCTGTAGTGAAGCACAGCCAAACCCCACCGGAACAAACAGGGGAGGGGAGGAGAGAGGAAATAGATGCTTGGAGGAAACCCACAAAGAGACAGGGTGTGCTGTGACCATGCAGCATGTGAGTGCTCACCCTTGTGAACAATGGCTTCAGCCAATAAGGAGGCGATTCAATAGTTGTCTAAGCCAATCACAGAGCCTGTCAAATAGCAGAGAGGGCAGGGTGACGCATGCAACGCCATGGTATCATAACAGTACTGTATGTATGGGTTGATGCCTGTAATGCCAAGTATCTATAAAATGCTTTAGCCAAGAGGTTGGAAATAAAGTTCTTTACAATAGTCAAGAAAGAGATTAGAAAACCCAAACAATAAACAGAGTCAGAGCTGTGTGTGTGTGTGTGTGTGTGTGTGTGTGTGTGTGTGTGTGTGTGTGTGTGTGTGTGGTTAAGTAGACTAGTGAATGACAGACTGTAGCAGAGAGTTGTGCTGTGCTCAATGAATGGATCTTGAGTCATGAGTGACTGAGAGCAGAAATCTGCTGCTTAAACCTGGAGAGCTGGTAAAAGACGTAAGCTTTTTCCACAGTGGATAAGAACCAGTGGATGTACAGGGGTGAAGATGGAGTATTCCTTTAAAAGGATTCTGTGTCTCCATAGAGTTTATTCTTGTCAGGGTGGAAACAACACTGAGACCATCACATGACATGAACGCTCCCCACTGAAGAACAGCAAAGAGGACATTTATTTATATGTAAATGTCATGGAGCTTTTTTTTTTTCTCTTTTTTTTACCATTGACTGGAGCAGTCAATCTCTGGAGCTCAGTTTCCTAGAAGTGTCCTACTAGAGGCACACTGTGAATAGAAACTGGAGCTCAGATTCCTAGAAGTGCTGCACATACTGAACTCTTGACCAGTGTGTGTGTGTGTGTGTGTGTGTGAGAGAGAGAGAGAGAGAGAGACTCCTGTATGCTGTCTAGTAGTCAATATACACCACAGTCTTTTTGGGCAGAATAGGTAGATTAATAGCAAGTATTAAGTATGTAGTTTGGAATTTTAACATAGAAATATATGTTTTACATTCCAATAATTTCATCAGCCACCGATTAAGCTCCCTGCATTTTGCCACATCGCCGACTTTGCAGTGCTTGTGTCTGTGGTGACATTCCCAGCATGTGGAATAAAAGACCTTTGACATATATTTTCGGAGTAATTTTGGCTGTATAGCCCCTTTAGAGCTTGACAAACTCCCCACAGGAGATGTTAGGGCTCAGCCAGAATATAGGCTTTAACTCCTGTCCTGCAAAGTTATTAATAATGGAGAACAAAGCATCTGGGAAATAAAGCATTCATCTTACATGAAACAGCTGCCCTATAAGATACTTGTATGGATAGGTACTGCCGATAATACTGAATGTAATCATCAGCATAATACGGAAACAAATACACGTGTGAAATTATTTAAAATTCAGAAATGTGTTAAATTATATTATGGCTTTTTTATGCTATTGCTACTGACATTATTTCATTCTTCTCACGGACCAAAATGGGAGTCTTTTTCTCCCTTCTTACTATTGATATGTGTCTTTTTGACTCTTCCAAGACAATGTTTGTGAACATTTTTTATTTTGTCAAATCATAAAGTGGCACTGCAGACTTGGTTAGACCACGTGTTTTTTTATGTGTGATGATGCTGGATTCTGCTTAGCTTTTAGTGGATTAGTGATGTTATGCTTTAAGAACATCACTTGGTGACTAATGTTTGCATCCTGTAACTATCCTTTGGGTAGTATACTGAGTCTGTATAGATATGTTTTTCATGCATCGTTTGTGTATTATGCTATTCATTGCAATATATTGTCTACATATTGTGGTTTTGCTTATAATGTGGATTTATATTTATAGCCCACAGATATTATGTATTGTCGCCTGTCACTTTGGAGGCTAATTTGGTTTATCTGTTGACTCAGTTGGATATGCCTTTGTCTGTAAGCGCCACCTCCACTGCTCGATATTTGTGTATAAGCTAATGCAGCCACTTCCTTGCAGTGTGCGGGATATCTCTCTTTGATGAGTTACACATCCCATGTCCCACACACATGCAGAAGACAAAAAATATGGATTGTGCATGTTGATGCCCACAGTCCGATGATCATGTTCAACACATTGTTTGTCCATGTTACAAACCGGTGGCATAACGGACAGGGCTTGATCACCTGATAAGAATTTAAAGATAAGAAATTTCTCTTGGGAGAAGTAAAGCTCATGGTATCTTTATGGCTGGTTTGGTCACATTATTGTCTCCTATTTGTCATCTCATCTCCTAACACTGTTGTTTGGTGTCTGAGGCTGTGTCTGTAACTGACCTAAGGACAAAAACATTTGAAAGAAAACTTGGACATAAGTTGTCAGCGTCACCTGGCCTGCACAGACATCCATGGCTGTCCTGCTTCATTCACAGTGTGACTGTGGGACGAAGGGAGCCAGAGCACATGTATCTGGAGCAGACATGACCTCAGCACTCAGGAATTTTCAATGAGTAACTGTTGGTTAGTAACACAAAATGTAATCCTTGAATTTATTGTCATGTACATGTACATTATGATCATCATACACAGCAAATCAATCATGTCTTTTCGAAATATGTGCAATTTAATCATGCAAAATCTTCCAAAATTACTGCTCAATATTAGACAATTTACACATTTTAACACATAAAGCTCCTCATTTGTTTTTTGCAGCTTTTTATTTATTTATTTTATTTATCCTTTATTTTACCAGGAAGGTCCCATTGAGACACAATGTCTCTTCTTCCAGGGAGTCCTGGTGGTTTTTGTGCACAGATTTGACTGCATGAGGAACGTCTCATGGTTGCGGTGATTCAAAACCTTTGATCTCACTACTTGCACTCTCTCTCCTCATTCACTGAGTACGTTTACATGCACACCATATTCCTGTATTATTTGGAATATTCGCAATATTCCGGTTGCGCACAAGTCATGTAAACATGCACCAAACCTGATTAAGGTCATATTCCGGTTGGAGAGAATTCCGAATAAAGACCCCTGGCATATGCCTGTTCCAACCGGAATATTGTGCCATGTAAACACTTAGTCAGAAAATGCCCCGTACCGGAATATTCAGTTATGTCTGCACATGCTCGATTTGCAAGGAATCCTGGGGTGTCTTTGTTGCTATGGTTACTGCAAGCAGGGAGAACAACATGGCAAACAGCATGGCGAAAAGCAGCAAGGACCAGCATGTTTGGAGTGAGGAGGAGACTGCAGTCTGCCTTCAGCTAATGAAAGACTTCATCATGGAGGATATCGATGGGAGAAAACACAGAAATAGTGACAGCTTCTTCTTCTTCTGTATTTCCGGCAGACCAGACGCCTATACATGTACTGTTGCCCCCCGCGGCTGAGTGTCACATCATGTAAGAGAGTGGAATACGCCGAAACATGGGAACATGCCAACTAACATGTACATGGAATATTCCAGTTGCCGCAGCGCATATAAACACCTTATCTGGAATATTACCTTAACTGGTTTCAAAGAGTTAAACACTCTAATACATGTATTAGCTGTACAAGAAGCCATAGAAGTAGTGGTGGTAGAACTAACAGTTGTAATAATAGTAGAAACAGAAGTGCAAGAAGCAGAAATAGGAGCCATAGAAGAAACAGCAGAAGTAGCTATCATTATTGTAATTATTATAATTATTATCATTATTTTCTTTATTATGGGAACTAGTTGCTTGATATACTGTACAAAGTGAAAATCAAATCTCCTGGTCTCACTATGAAATAAAAGGAAACCTAAAAAAAAAAAAAAACATTCACCGCATATAGTGGAATTTCCACCATCAGAAAATCATTATGAAAGTAAAACTTACTATGGTTTGTAATGAAGTTATCAACTATTTTACCTGCGTTAACATTGCAACATTTCTCAGGATTTGAAGGATTGAGTCATGAACTTCAGATAAAGGTTTCTTTATCATTTTGTGTCTTGGCCACAGGACAGAGGGAAGTATCTGTGAAACCTGTTTCCTTTCAGTTGCCTTGTGTTTCAGGCACGAGTCAGGCTGTGTTGATGAACTGGTAAGCTCGTCAGTGGCCAGCCCACATCCATGCTCACACCTGAAAATCAAGTGTTCAGAGCGTGACAACCAATTACAAGCTGCATGCACAGCTGCTTTGAGCCAATCCCTGCTTGAAATGACAGTGCCATGAGTTGATGGTGAGAGTGTGATAAACAAATGGACTTTTTTTTTTTTTTTCCCTTCCACTCACCATGAGAAGGCCTCAGCTGGGCTGGATGAACAGACTTTCCACAGCAGGCCCAGTGGAAGCCTTAAGAGCCAAGCTGGTGTGTGACTTAACCTGTCTGTCTTATGGCCTGCTGCATGATTTTCCTAGACTGTGAATTAGGAATGGGGGAAAATGCAATTCAGCTGCAAATCCTGATCTGTTTTTTTCAGTTAACCAGTTTATTTTTTTTCAAGTACACAAGTGGGTAAATAATGAACAGACAAAATTCAATTTCTTCATTAAATTAAGTTATTAAGGCATTCATAATCACAATTAAAGGCAAATGAGTAGGAAAAGAGGAAAAAAGATTAAAAGTCAGTAGACATTGCTGTTAATAGTAAGGGGAGAGAGAAGGAAGAGGGGCATGGAAAACTAATATAATAACAATATAAATACAATGATAATTTTTAAAGTGTATTGATCAAATGATTCAGCATATTTTTGATTTAAATTAATTTAAATCACTGACTTTAAGAAAAAAATGTAATGCTTAAGATGTATAAATAGAAAACATCCCATGCTTTATGTTACCTTTAAAAAGATGTAGCATATGATTATGGGACCAAAAAAAATTTGCTTTATATGATATCACTGACCGCAGATGAGTTAAGTATGAATTAGGAGCATCACCAATGATGGACATCAGTGCCTATTTAACTTAAGGATGCATCTTTTGTGTGGAAACATGTTGGTGGGTGAGCTGAATAAATTCTATACTTTATATGGAGAGACGTGAGCAGCCTTCATGTGTTGGATGTGACTTTGAGACAAAGGTTACCTTATTTTGTTTCATGGCTCTGTCTTGAAGGGTTGTGGACTTGGCAGACAGACACAAACAAAAACACAATATATCTCTGTGTACAGTATGTGGGATGTAAATAACTCTATTCCATAATGGGAAATATAGTCATAGTCAGATATAGTGTTCACCCATGGCTTACTTGGCATCGGTGACAGTCCTTCTCTATAAATGCCAACACATAATGTGGTGGAGGTGGAGGGGTGAGGAGTTTCCTCTCTGTGGGAACAGCTGCTACAGGGGTAAACAACGGTGTCTGCTTTCTCCATGAGCTTGGGGCTCATTGTGGATGCTGCCTTTTAGGTAGAGAGAGAAAGCCAAGCCCCCAGCATTGACTGCTATGAGACAGAAGAAAGCAATACAGTGTCTGAGCCATTGGGGTCAGTGCTGAGCATTTGCCAAACAGACTAGACTATATGGCAGTGAAAAGCCATACTGTCAGAAATAGGGGTAAGCAGTCCATTTCTGTATTCCAAGGTACAGTCTATACAAATGAACTAATTATTCGACCTCAAGGTAATTATGTGAACCTTTTTCAGAGCCAAAAATATCCACATATATGTTTCCAGGCAGTACAAGGTCCATATACAGTATGTGCCCTTTCCTCTAAATGTTAAGGTACAATATCAAGAGACAGTGTTTGTTTGACCAAATACAATCACTTAATACATAAATGATGTAGTTGAGTAGCCTTGAAATGAAATAGGTTTTATAGATTTGTGGACATGGAAAATAGGTCATACAATTCTCCAGTCAATATCGTAGTCATAATTTAGGAAAAAGACTGCTCTCTTTAAGATACAAAACACAAGGGGACAAATAATTCCCAATGTCAAGGGTACAAAAGTTGCAGCTGAGGGTCCTGCCCCACTGACAAACTGCTGGACCCCAAAAGGTACAATTATGAGCTTTATTTTCTGAGAGAGTATATAGTGATCACTGCATTTGATTCCAAATATTTACCAGTAACTGGACTATTACTGTCATTTTCACCAGTGTATCACGTGCACACAGTCTTACCGTAACGTTTTTTCCTTTTACGGACAATTTTAGAAAAACAAAAGTTTTACCTTCTTGACAGTTCACGCCGAAACTGTCAAGAAGGTAAAACTTTTGTTTTTCTAAAATTGTCCGTAAAAAGAAAAAACGTTACGGTAATTTACTTAGGACATAATGAACCTACACCACCTGCACACAGTCTTACTGTGAAAGGCAGCCTCAAGCTGCTTGTCATTGTTTTTCTATGGCCTGTTGGTGGCTGGACATCAAGACCTCTGGAGTATTCTGATAATTAATTATCACTAACTAACTAACTAACACTAAAGATATTGTGATGGTGGATTTTTACTCTAAATGCACCCATAAATCATTATCAATAAAAAAAAAGAATACAATAATTCATTATGTGCTATTTTTTCGGTCCATTCCAATGGATGAAAAATCTGAACGTGAGAAACTGCCTAATAGTAAAAATGCTGATAAATAGTCTTAAGAGACCTCTTTCATCAAATGAGATGAATGACATGAGTTTATTTATTTTACATGAATAGTTAACTCATATCTGTGAATACAGTGGATAAAGTACTTTTTAACACATTGCATGTATATTATATATTATTTTAACAAAATTATTGGTTAAAAAAAAAAAAAAAAACTTAATTTCCCAAGTATCTTCAGAAAGCAGTATGTTCAAAGCCTCCTAAGTTGTATATTCTGTGCACATAATCAATAGGATGCATTGTAAGCTGATGGCATTCAGATCACCTGTCCATTCTAATGAACAGATTTTTTTTTTTTTAATTATAAGCTATAATTTTTCATGTGATATTTTTACATGTATAAGTAATATAATAGCTCATGTTTACCTTAAACACAGTTTAAGCATAAATGATATACTTTAACAATATGATTAATAGATGAAAGTCCTCACGGTCAGCCATGCTTGTTGAAAAACAGGGTGTGGCTCTACTACAGTCCACTGTAAATGATGTGGAACCCTGATTGGCTTATAGACATCCAGTCAATCACACACGTAGTTAGGAGTTAGATAACAATAGTTATAGATCTCGGCATCATAGGAAAGTTCAATTGAAACTGAAAAGTTAAATTATAGTTAAACTAAACTATCACACAGATGATGTGCCACATTTTACTTTCATTGTGACAGCAGTCAGTGTGTTTTGTTGGTATACACTGAGGTAACAGCTGGGCATGACAAGCTAGCAGAACCTGCAATAGCACTTCCAAGAACTTGCTCTGGTATTTGGGGACTCACATGTTTCCAAACACACTTGCTCGCGGTGCATTACATAAGATGGCACTGGGTTACTGGACTGCAGTGAGTACAGTCCACCTCCCAGTCCTTATTAGGGACCAATCTCCTCTCTGCATATCAGTTATGAGAAGCTTAGCAAGCCAATTCATCACTTCTTCTTTGAACTCCTGTTTCCATGTTAGCAAATGCTAAGGTTAGGGTTAGGGTTAGAGAAATGTTATCAGAGATAGGGGTAGTTGTCCCTATCTCTATCTATCTATCTATCTATCTATCTATCTATCTATCTATCTATCGTCATTTTCTTTCCATATTTACGGATTGTCAAATTGAGTCAAATCATCTGTGTCATTATGTTAAACAACAAACTGTCATGTCAAGTTCACAGTCGAGCTGTAGAGATTGTTTAAAAAACACATGTATTTGCATTTCCATCTGTACTAATTGAGCATGAGTCTAACAGCATTCTAACATCATCTTTCCTGGGCCTGGCTGGACATGCAACATTGTTGTCTATTGGATATCAATATTTTGCAGCTATGCAGAATCTGAAATTGTGTTTGACTGGTTGTGTGTCTTCTGACAGAGTGCAATGACTCCTTCTGTAATCACAGTGTCTCTGATATCGTTGTCTAATTTCATTTCAAAAGCTGGCCAGTAATATCTATAAGTAATATTCTCTTAATATAGAGGGCAAAGCTGGAGTACAGAATCTGAGTTTTAGTCAATGCCAGCCAAAAGGCCACCAGAAACCAGGGACCATGTTGGAGAAATGTGAGAGACTTCAGAACAAACAATACTTGACTACCAGGAGTAAGAAATAAAAAGCAAACAAATTTTTATATTATTGCCATCATTAATAATAATAATAAAAAAAGGGGTCTTCCACCAGCACATCATAAGAGCACATCACTACAAGTTGTGGAAATGCATGAAAATCCATCAAACTACAAGCAGTGGACTCACACTTCTAAAGTATGTGAAAAAGGGTGGAACCAATCACAAGCCCCCTTTCTCGGGTCCTGTCTCAACCCCCCAACTTCTCCTGTACCCACACTGATAAAACACACTAACAAATCAAAGCATTATTTGTGTACTTCTGAATATCGTATTCGGGTTCAGGTACATACTGTACCTAATCTCAGTCCCCTGTGTGTTTATTTCATTAATCTGATCTAAACCATGTAATTTATATGAGAAGTTTTCAGAGATCCTTAGTTTCAGTTTGAATAACCCAGTAACTAAGAAGATGAAACATCAGACATCTTGTAAAAACTTGAGGCTGCAGAAAAAGGCTCAAAGGTAAATTATTCATGCATTGGTATGTATACACACCTGATGAGTCATGAAGCCCTGAAAGCCAGAAATTATAATCACCGTCAGACAGACTAATAACTGTCTGTACCATGCTTCCCATGTGTGAATCACATTCTAGCCTGAGGGCATGTTCGTTGGTTAGTTGTTGTAATCAGATATTTCAGTGAGGTGTAATCACAATCTGAAACAAAAGTCTTGGATCTCTTAAATCCAGACACAAACCAGCGATAAGTAAGAAGTCTGCTTAATCCCGCTAATAAATAATAAACTTTATAAAGAATCAGCTTTATTTTAAAAAAATAATAAAAGGGTATACAAGTACAAAAGTGCAAAAACTATAAACAGTAAAAAAAAAAAAAAAAAACTAATGTATCTGATCTAATGTAATCCACTGTAATGTAAAGTAAAACATTCTAATCTAATCTGATTTAAAGAATGACAGCGCTCTAGTTTGACATAGGTGACATAGTCCTTGTAATACAATGCCAAGTATGCACACTGGTAATGGTGTGAAATACCAAGTATTGATCCAGGACATCAAGAGTTACCAAGAGTGTCCAGACATTATAGTGTGTGTTATGCCAGACTACGTTTCTACTTTTGGCCTTGAAGCTGCTTCATGATGTAGCTACAATTTCAAAACCGCTCCTGTCCTGGACATTCCATCCAATTCGCCTTGGATTGACTTTTCTCTCCATGTGGCAGCTGATGTCTTGGTCTCTACGTGGCTCCAGACAGAGTTAAAAGCTTTGTGGCTGGCCTCAGTGAGAGAGTTAATGTTAGGCTTCTCATCATTTGGCAGCATGTTCTTTGTTTCTTTGTTATGACAAAGAGCCAGTGGAATGACAGGATGATGTACCAGTGAGACTGTGTGGCTGAGACAGGGGAAGGACACTCGGTTCCCCTGTTGGAGAATCCTTCCCAAGTGGCCAGGACCACTTCCAGATGTGGCTCTTGCAGAGATGGATCTATACATAGTTGCATGTTTTTTCTTGCATTACCATTCAGGCTGCATATGTGGCTGTATGTGGGTTCAAACTCCAATTGTAACTACGCGGACCCCCACGTAGCCCCCACGCAGGCCCCACACAGACAACAAGAGCTATGATTGGTCCGCTGAACTACATCATTTCCGGGATTTCGCCCCTCCGGCGTCACGTCCTGTTGTTGTGCCGGCAGCGTCATTTTTAAAACAACATGCTGCTGTGATCGCATCTCGACTCGTCGGTTGATTTCAAATTGTTTGGAAAGTTTGGATGTCTTCTATTCCGATAACAGCTGCTGCTCCTTTTAAAAATGGCGCTGCTGGCATCCTATGTCACAGGGTCTACGTGGGTCTGCAGAAAAAAAAAACGCGCCCCCTAGCGTTTTGGCGGAGAATTGCTTAGCGTGTTACACAGAGGCATACAGGGCACACACCATCAACTGCGTGCGCGTTGCGTCGAGTGTCCACAGAACCATAATCCGGCCTTCAGTGTAAACAGAGTCTGAGAGGCTACTCACATTACCCTACTTGTGCCGTGCCCAAACACGTCTGACCCCAAAATCTGGATTATTTGACTAGTGTGAGCGCTCTGCTCCGTGCTTCAGTACAGTACACTTCCTCCGCTCTGGCATGGTTGGAGGAAGTGTGCTTCAGTACGGTACGGGTGTTCATGCACGAGCACATGCACGGTCACATATGCAGTGCGTGCACAGCGTGATTAACTGTGAATCACCACATTGCACAATCAGTAATCAACCATGTTGTCTGTGTCGTCTGTTGTGCTGCTGCAACCGCGTTTAAACTAAAGTCGATTTATGATGACGTCGAGCCATGCGTGTGTCGTATTCCAACGTGATCACGTGCGTACCGGAGGCAATCGCGCTTGAGCACATTTGGGCTTGGGGTAATGTGAATGCAGGCCAGCAGGGGACTGGGGAGGGGGGGCATTCGTGCTTCAGTACAATATGGGTCACCTGGCCCTAATGTGAGTGGGCCCTTAGAAACACAACCAGCGCCCCTAAGGATGTCCAATATGGCCACTAGAGTCAGGTCACCTGAAAGCTGTCCATACACCCCCAACACTGTCAATGAAACACAAGCAATCTGTTTTTTTTGTTGTTGTTGTTGGTGTTTTGTCTGCCAATGTCATCTCAAGTCACATGTCAGAGGTTATTTGTGTGGTCTTCAGCTCTGGCCACTTCCCTTTGGAAAAAGCTACTCAGCTCTCCTCAGCCTCTAATCTTAACTTGGTCAACAGTGTTTGCAGTTCATCGTCTGATTACTCCTGGCTGATATGAAAATACACACAAACCACTCCCACCAAGGTCAAGGTCAGGAACGAGTGAGCAGGTGTGACATACACATCAGAGTGGAACAGTCTCCAGGGAAATGATAAAAAGAGTGGCGTGGGTGGTTTGCAAACAATACAGTGAGCTCTCTGCCTTGTCTTTGGCTTCCCATCTACTTGTTCACTTCAGTCAGCATGCTGTTATCTCCAGGTGACTACTTGTAGAGAGTATATTCTTCTCAACTAATCTAAGTACTCCCATTTTTCATCTGTTGGAAGAAAAATAGAGGACCATACCAGTGATTTTGAATGTTTGACCACTTTACAACAATTTACCCACATTTGACATTGCAACAAACCATTTAATAACCATGCAAAGGCAGTAAAGATTTCACAACATATTATTAAAATCCCTTGATTTTCAAATTTGAATTTTTGTTCAATGGCCATTGACAGTCATAATCACAAAACTGATAAGTCTTAGCAGAAAAGCAAATATTTCCCCAAGGACTATTTTCCAGTGGAGAAACTGTTTCACTCTTCCCAATTTCAAGTCATCAAAACCCGACAGTGCTGCTGCTTTTAGGAAGACTAATGTGGAAGACTTGGTGATGGAATCCTAATGTGAAGAAAGTCTCTGAAAGTTCTTTTTCATATTGTAGCGGAATGAATGGAAAACGATGGCTGGATAAAAGGGAGGAAAAATTAAATTGGAGTTCTAAAATGCTTGCTTTGGAAAAAGATTAGCAGAAACCCATTTTGTAGGTATTACACTAAACATGCAAAATCACTGGTATGTTCCATTCAGGCCAATATATACAGTATATATAAGCCTGTAACTATTCAAGCCTGTCCTGAGGGACCTTAAATACACAGGCCCAATCCTGATGTTACCCCTCATGTGACACAGATCTAATGTTTTGTGATGATGTTTTGCAAACAGCAAAAAACTGCATGGAGTTGCACTTTGAGGTCTGATCTGGACCACATGGCTATGTGCTACACAGTCACTTCCTAAGCATGCAACATACACACATGTATTTGCCTCTTGCATCATTCATCTGACACAGTTGTCACTGAATCAGCTCAGCTGAGCCAACAAGTCAATGCACCATGGAGGATGTGGCCAAAAATGCATGCTTATTTTTGATACCTGCTTATTCATGAGGCACTGGGGCCTATTCCAGCATGCATTGTGCAGAAGGCAAGGAAACACTGTGGGTATGGCACCGGTCCATTTCAAACACACACCGATGGACAGCTTAAAGTAATCAGTTTTACCTGACCAGCTTGTTTGTGTGGGTTTCCTTTGTGTGTACCAGCTTTTCTCATCATCCAAAAACACACCAAGAGAACTTGCTAACTCCAGAGGTTAGTCTTCAATTGAGCTTCTTACAACAGTGCTAACTGCTGAGGCATGGTGAGACCAAACAGAAGGAAATGGCAAGTTGATGCCTTAATTCACTCAATACCCAAAGTCACATACATGAACAAAATGTCTTGGAACAAAAATGGATGTGACCTCTTTTGTTATTGGTGCTCACTGCAGTGTATATTTCTATGGGATATATGAGTTACATCTTAGAATACATATTAGCATTCATCCAAAAAAAAAAAAAAAAAAAAAAAAACAGATTTTATTTTATTTTATAGCCTCCCTCAACAGTGTTGGACAGGGGTTATGTTTTCACCCTATTCCTTCTTTTTGTTTGTTAGCAGGTCATGTCAATGTTATTAATGGATTTGCAAACAACTGTGGAATAGTTAATCATGGGCCAAGAGAGAGCTGATTCACCTCCATGGGTGTGGTCTATCATGAAAAGGTGCAACTTCCAAACAGAATCCCATAAAACTCTGTAGAAAGCTTGTTCATGGGGCAAAGAAGAGATGATTAACCTTTCATGCTGAACGGCCAAAGGGGAGTGAGGAGGTGGGCGTGGCCTACCTCAAAAAAGATGCATACCTCCAGCAACTGAAATACTCAAAATCAACCACACACACATAACTATTTAATATTTGAATTTATTATAAATAAATTATAAAAAATATTACCTTCCATTAAAACATAACATTTGGTCAACTATGTGATGTGGAAATGGCAGATCTTGAGAACTGCACAGTTTCTGGAGGTATACACTCTGCTGAGAGAAATCAGTCTTACTGTATGAACAGCATTTCAAAACTGATCATGACCACATGAAGCCAGTCAGGCCCTCCAAAAAGCCATGAGCTGGAGCATCAGCTGGAGCATCAGCTGGAGCTGATCGGTGAGAAGGTTCAAATACATTTCTATTGGACTTGTATGGACTCAAAGCTTTAGAAGCAGCAGGGCATTTAGTGGGGACGACCCAAGTGTGACCCAAAGATAACAAACTATGTCCTTATCTATGAGCTCCCAGCAGAGGCTGCATGTCACCAACATACGCAAAGCAGAGAGCATACCAAAGGAAGACATATGCACAAGCCTGTCTGTGCATGACAGCAATACAGACTGGAATGATTTGTCAACTATTCTACATAATATTAACTCCACATTGATCAAGTAGTATTTCTTCATGTGATAACCCCCACCCCCCACCGCCAAATGCCAAATACCCCCCCATCCCCAAGAAAGGGCAAAAGCAGTTCATATTTTTCCAACTTTTATTTTATAGAAAATTAACCCATAGGGTTTCATACAAAAATACTTGCATATAAAGTATTAAGGATGCATTGCAAAGTTATTTTCTCACAGATCAGTCTTTAAGAATGATACATTTTTGTGGAAGAACAATAACTGCGATATGCCATCACAGGCATCTTAGTGAAATGTTGTCTAGGACAACCCCAGATAAGTTACAATGATTATTCTCACATAAAGTGCTTTCCTTTATGTCTGAGTATGGACGATCCTGTTTGGCACTTGTGTCACAAAATTATAGCTCTTCTTCAAGCCCCTACCTTACGGAGCAAAATTAGGTTTACACACTGTGTGGGGGTTTTTAAGGATCAGATACATTCTCTTACATTAAAAACATTGTTCAAACATAAGGATGGAACAAACAAACAAAAAAAAAACAGGAACTCTTAGGCAGTAGTACAGCAAAATGCATCAATCAGAAAGTGCAATACCATATAGGAATAAACCACATTTTTGAAAATACTGGTACAGAACAATAAATGGGAGATGCATGGGAGTCCCTTAGCATCTAAGGATATATTAAACATGCAGTAACTCTCAAACGCAACCAATATTCCCTTGACTAATATCTTTCAGGATCTTAAAAAAACCAACACAAATTGCCTGGACTACAGATAACAACAAAAGATGGTTCCTTTTGTGAAATCCCACAAGGAAAAAGAGCTGGACTGGAATGACAATACATCATGAGGAACAGACAAATCCAACAAGCAAAGATACTACTATCAGCTGACGACAAATGGATAAGTCGTGCTTGGCCCCATTTGTAAAGTCAAGGAGTGATTGCATGGTTTATAATGGAGAGAGAGACTCACAATTTCTAAAAAACAAAACTGCAAAGTCTCTGGAAGGAGCAGCTTATTCATACACAAAGGCTCTGTGGCTTGATCTTCAGGTCAATGACCCGAAGAGCACCGTGAGGAAAATTCAGCATCAGCTTAGATGGTGAAGCGTGGTAAAGATAGGCACACATCAAACTCTTTCTCTGGACTTTCCATTCCTGGATGTAGTCGTCTGTTCAACACGTGTCAGTAGTTTGGACCTTTCAACTCGTTTTCAAGTGCCTTAGATGAAGACAGGTCCCTGAGAGCTGGACCACAGTTTAAGTAGTGCCACTGGGTTTCAGCAGACTGGCAGCATACGACTGTTTCCATTATACTCCTCCTCAGTCTGAAAATCACAAAATATGTCAACATTAGTGAAACCCTCTCCATTTCTATACGGAAAAGTGCTGTTCAGTGAAGGCTCTGTTTTCTGACATGAAAACTGGTCAAGGCGCTCACCTCAGTGTATGCTGGTGGTGGTGGGAACTGGAAGGTGGGTGTGTTCATGAAGATGGGGCTGTCATCTCCATCAAAGTCATCCAGCAGCGGCGTCAGAGGCTGGTCCAACCGGCAGTCGCGGGTGACATCGCAGTAGCTGGGTGGCGCAGATGGCATCCTGAGGGAAACCCAGCTCTGGGAGGCGTTGCTGACTGAGCCCTCCTGGCTGCTCACGCTGTTGGATCTGCTGCCAAGGCCAGCAGTCCCAATGACCAGAGGTAGTTCAAGTATCAGCTTCTCACTCCCAGGGATGTGGACGTAGATCTGAAAGAAGAGATATGAACACATCCTGAGTATTTACCTTAATAACATGAGAGCCACAAAATCCAGATCAATCAAAAGAGAGCCAAAATCTATGCTTTGAGCAAGATGCACAATTGCAAGATGGCTTACCATGAGAGCGTATTCCACACGAATAATGTTGCAGCCCAGCATGGAGGGTTTGATCTTGGGCACCCTGATGGTCTTTCCTTGCCAGGCATCACACATGCCAGAGATGATGTGGTTTCCACGGACTGAAGACAGCTTCTGGCGGAAGACCTTAGTCCTGCCGTTGGCCTGGTAGGTGTGCTTGGAGATGATGGCAGCCTTGGGCACAACAATTCGGGAGCAGGTATTCTCAAACTTGGCACTAATGCAGATGTCTTCACCTTCGCAAAAGCCACGCCGGTCTATTTTGGCGTTAAGTGACACCTGACCATCAGGGATGAACATGCAGGTGACTTTCTTCTCCTTCATACCACCTGTAGGAGACTGAAATATGCAGAACAATTACTCACAAATCATCAGAAGCCTCCATATCACACTGACTTTTAGGTATCACTTCGTACAATAATACAAACTTATTTTTTAAACTGGACAACTATTTGGTACTCAAGGAGAAAGGACCAAGTGGCCAAAACTTAGTCTGTGGGGTGTAAATCCTTGTTTTGTTTTGGTTTTTTTTTTTCTTTTTTTTTTTGTCCTAAGACAATTGCACATGAACTTACCAAAAGATCTGGGGTGTTGACATCCAGAGGCTCCTCCACTTCAAAGGGTGTCTTAGACTCAAGGGCAGGCTGGCCAGGTCTCTCCATCAGGGCCTTCACGTAGTACTGGACATAGCCAAACTTTCCCTTGTAGGATGACACCAGCTGCCTGTGAGCATGAATTTAGAATGGGTTAGGCTCATCTGTGATAATATTTAATCAACCATTTTCAAAGTGCATTATATTTCCTTCAGTAAACTGAGACAAGGATTAGATACTTACCCATGCTGAGGGAGCTCAAATCCAAACATGTATTCATACTTGTTGCCAGGCCTCAGGACCACAGATCCATCATTATCTGTTGCAAGACAGCAATAATATTAATACCCATGTTACTCTACTCCATCAATGAAATACTAGGCACCTCTACCGATTTCTGTCAACACCAGTATGAGTGGATGCCAAGGCCTGAGGGGCCCTCATCAGATAGGTCAGCTCTAACAGCTGGTAATCCACTGTAACTGAGGGGGGTGGGGTGGGTGGGGGGGTGGGGGTGAATATTAATATCACTGAGGGAATACCAGTGTAGTGAAATATAAGAGCTTCCACCCTACTATAACCTTAGAGTGCGATTGACTTGAATGAGCATGTAAGAAGTGGGAATTTCCTGGAAGAGGGGAATCCCATCCTCCGGTTAAAGGAGTGACTTAAAACTATTACTAAGCTGTTTCCCACAGTAAGTTTCAACTACTTGCATTATATTAACTTTAAGTAAACATATTCAAGAAAACGCCGTTCTAAATTGCTAAATTGTTACTAGATCCATTCCGCTGTTAGTTAAAGACAGTTCTACCATGAGAGTTATACCAACATAAAAGGTGACAGCACATTCTATGGGATGTTACCTGTTGCCTGGCCGTCCAGGTGGACCACTTCCTCATATCTCAGGTACTCGGTCTCCTCTCGGCAGCGCTGCTTGCCTTTAGCGTATTCCACCTTGGCACAGCCCAGACCCAGCACCCTCATAGCTGACACACGGGTCACCTCCGACACCTCCACCACCACGCGACCAGCAACCTTGTCTCCACCGCAGTAGAAAGTCTTGCTAGGATCCGAGAAAATAACCTGGAAGGTTTTGACCCTCTTCGTCATTGCCACCATGACTGCTTAAACAAGATATCCACGAACAATGAAAACTTTGTGTTTAAGCTTTGCTAAACACCAATGAACGGTGTACGCGATGGATTTCCGATAAAAATTTTTCTACTGTCCGTATCCCTCTCTGCACATGCTAGTTCACTCTGCTGTAAACAAAGGCGACGCCTGGGTTTTATATGACGAGCCTGAACTGCGCATGAAGAGCAAGAATGAACAGCATGGCTCAGCGCGTGCACACCGCTGCCATTGGTGGAAAAGCGATGTTTGTGTCGGCACTAGCCAATCAGCACCCGAGAAGAACGCGTGGACACCGCATGGCTGAGAGACTCTAGAGCATGGTCAGCAGATGTGTTGACGCGAAGATTAGAAGCAAGAAGAAACACAGCCAAGGGCACATCACGTAGTAAACATTTGAAGGCAGGGAAACTAGCTTAACAGCTACATTTAATGAGTTCAGTGAACACAACAAATTTTCTCGCAGAATATCAGCACCAAACAAACGCCTCTTCAGACCAGACACAGAAAAATTTCACTGAGATGGTTTTGGAAAAGATGTAGAAATATGTTTACAGTGAATGAAAGTAATGATTATCATGACCTATTAAAAAGTGCAGTGTAAAAAAGTGCAACATATTAGAGAAGCATTTTAAGAAAAAACAGCACCTCTCAAAAGGGCTCCATACATTAAGGCTGTACACATAAAGTGCAGATATTTTACATGTGCATAATATTTGCATACTTGTAAGTCAAGCACACATTTGTTTGCTTTACTTATGCACATAATATCATGTCATCACAAATGACTTTTTTTTTTTTTTTTTTTTTTTACCCAGAGGAAAGCCACTCCTACATGCCATAGCTGGTGTATCACAGGTTATTACCATGAGGTCCTTAGATACAGTACCTAATCAAAATACCACTGTCTCTTAGACACAAAAGCAGTTTACATACTTTATAAACCTCTGTATACATTCCAAGCACATTCTCAGTGACAAGTGAGAAATTAGCAGGTTAGTAGTGAACCATATATTTGCAGTTAATAAATAATTGTAAGTGTACAGTGCTGTTAGGTGTGGCTGACCTGGCCACACTGGACCATATTAAAAGGAGGGGTCAAGGTCATAAAGATAGAGGGAGCTTCCGTGTCAGACTCAACACCGTAAACTGTCATTTAGAATCTGTGAAAATGCTTTTAATGGTAATACAACTTAAATCCTGAGTATTTGATCTTTTGAAGACAAGTAGAAAAGATCTATATGCTGCCAAAACAATTCAGTCCACTTTTTCAGTCTTCAGGTCAACTTTTTAGCAAAGACCTCACTTAATTCATTTAATTTGATTAACCAAATATTGGACACCTTACTTTGACCTGGTAAACAACCTCTGCAGTGTGTGTGCCCTTAAATCACAGAACAAACCACAACAACAAGAACAGCTAGAATAGACTTGATTACCCTTGATTATTGTACCAGTTTATCACAGGTGAGCCCAGGGCTAGTTTCCACCCCCAGAGGAGGTGTTTTTGAGTATAGTATCAAAAAACTTGTGTTTTCTTGAAAGAATCTGGGCTGTTTACAGGTTATCAGATGCTTGCAGG
This sequence comes from Myripristis murdjan, assembly GCF_902150065.1. NCBI lineage: Eukaryota > Metazoa > Chordata > Actinopteri > Holocentriformes > Holocentridae > Myripristis > Myripristis murdjan. Next base: position 30,415,918 of record NC_043990.1, on the reverse strand, counting down.
TTTTAGATCGCTGGATATTAACATAATAAGACTGTAGTCTGTTCCATAGATTGAATTTTTACTCTTGCTTTCTCTTGTGCCGTATGTGCATCTGATTAGTCAAGTCCAGTCTATTGCTGATGTGAACTGTATGAGTGAGGAAATTTCACCCCTCACAGCAGATGGTGATTAAAGTCAATGGAATTTTCTTGCAACATTGTTGCAGATGGAGAATTTAGGTCGTTGCTGCAGCAAAACCAACAGGATACAGTCATGACATGAAAGCACTCTGTTGGGGGATGACTAGAGGGTGTTTTGCCTGGTGAGCTGTCTCGGAAGTAACAGTTTGTTCCAGAGGATGAACTTTCACCCCCTTTACTTTCAGAGACCAGGACGCCATCTAGAGGACGGTTGAGCATCCAAGCTTTACTGTAACAGATCTGATTTCTAAATGAAGGCCTGCAGCTCCACCCAGGGGCACTATTTGGCACTTGTGTTTTGTGGTCATTTGCTTTTTGTAAAATTGTCTTGACAATATGAATTGAAACATGTAAGTGTTACATAATGATAATTCTAAATAATGGAGAGTTTTCATAAATTAAGGCTTAACGATAGCTTCATGTTCCAGGTCCTTGTCAATAGCCATGCATTGTTGCCATATGAAGTTTCTCACAATCATCTTTTTAAAGGAATTTAGATGTATAGGATTATGTTGCCTATGAGATGCAAAAATATTTCCAGCACTGTAAAGACCAGTGGTTCATGTGTCCTCAGCTAAATGAGGATTAGTTTAATTAGTTTCATTTCACATTTAATTCACTAGAAATTGCTAAAATGCAGAAAAATGCATGAGGGATTCTTTCTGGTTTAATCTCAGCATGATTTGTCAGTGTAAGACAGAGAAACAATCTAACCGCTTTCACACGCATATAATACTGAACACACACTATAGGGCAAAATCACTGGCTTGTAAGTCAACTTGGGGGTCCAAAACATGAAAAAGTCTTAAAACCCCTTGTATAGACCTATACAACTAATCAAATAAAAGTACATATGAAATTATAACTTAATTTTTAAATGATGTGGTGTGCATATTAGCCATTTATTTGATTAATTTGGATTCACAGCACTTGTTCTGTAGCCTATTTGCTGCATAGTGTTTTAGGTACTAATCTTACATCTAGACGTTTTTTTGTACCCTAACTGCCTCTAAACATTAATTAAGAAATATGTCATTTTGGTCCTCACATTGAATTAAATAATAAAATGTGAACAAGGACCTCTTATTTATCTGCTCTAGCGGTTCATCAGGGAAGAGCAAGGATTCTCACTGATCATGTCTGAGTCTTTGTCATGGTTGTTATTTCCTACCAGCTGATTGTTGTTGGTGGCTGTAGTTTTATGTCTCCTTCATTTATGTCTTATGTAAGTAATACAACAGAGTTGGAGCTTTTAATGATATGATCCAATGCCTACCTCAGGTTAATCACATGACTCACGGAGTCCACAGTTAAGGTATTTATTAGGAATTCACTGATTCACAACTATAAATATACATATAATTTTTTTTCTTTTTGAACACATTTTTTGGGAAATTTTCTGGTCCTACTCTTGTAACGTTTTCAGGTTATTTCTTTTTAGTTTGTCCCATTTTTTGGCAAATTCCTTTTCATATTTCTCTCACATGGGAAAAACATGGGGAAAAAAGGTGATTAGCAAATTTGAAAAAAACATACCAGAACATTTGTAAAATAAATAAAAAATAAAATAACATAAAATAAAAATAATACAAGAAAAAAAAATCAGAAGATGATATATACATACACACACACACATACACACATACATATATATATAGATATAGATACACACAAACACACACACACACACATATATATATACATATACATATAAATATATGTGTGTGTGTGTGTGTGTGTGTGTATACACACACACACACATATATACACACATACATAAGTACATTTAAAAATACAGTCAGTTGTTCATCGCTGTAGTTCCACAATAGCTGATGACCTCAGTTGTAGCTGCCTGAGGGTGTGTTACATCGCATTAAAGCGCTCTATTCATGATTAGAGAAATGACTACAAAACGACAGTGTAACAAAACTCTACCAAACAGACTGGATTATGTTGTTTATTAAAGTGAAATGAAAGGTACAAGTCTGATGCCTGAAAAAAGATCCCAAACTGTCACTTCAGTTCAGTAACTGTCAAACACATATACAATACTTCACTGCCTAACTGCTGTCTGACAATTGGACATATTAAACACACAAATAAACGTGTTAACCATGCACACACAGTACTCAACAATATAAAAGGCAAAAGGGTGTGACTTTTGAGTTAGCTTTCTTATAACCATTTGTAAAATTTATTATGGAACTAAGGAATGACTTCAATGTCAGACGTTCCCGCTTACTGTCTAATATACACATTGCAGGCAGGCGCGCACACACGCACACATGCACACACGCACACACGCACGCACACACACACACACACACACAATCCAGTAAAGCCATAGGTGAGTATTTAAGAGGATGTAGGATCACACTCTAATGTGGATTGTCTTGCGGTAAAACTCATAGTCTTCTGGTACAGTATCTGCAGAAAAACAGAGATATGGAATTAGGAAATTTGAGCATTAGCATTATTCCAGCAACACTGAGCAAAGGGCATCACAAAACATGTACGCTCCTTAAGCCCACCAGAAAAGACTCTGAGAAACAGCAACCTTTCCTTGCTTTTTGCAATGGAACACACAAATAACCCACCCATTGTGGCTGACAGAAGGTATATCCATTTGGCCTAAGAACTTAAATGTGACTTGTGATGGATCTCATTTGAGTGCCATTTTTTTTTGCTTGGTCTTTTTTGGGGTCTGTACTCTTTCAGTTTTTTTCATTTGTAATTTGTTCCTGGGTTCTAATGAAACCAGCCATCTCCAACTGATTAGCAATTTCAAGATACAATTTACATTTCCTAGTACCATCTTCTATATTTTCCTGAAATTCAGGAAATGTCCAAATTGAAAAAATACTTTTTTTCTTTGCAGACGACTGCACGCTCTTTGATTTCTCTGTTCTTGTTGTTGAAAAGGCCAATATGTGACCATGACCTAAAAGCTGATGGATGGCCTACCATTGCACCGGTAGCCCAAGTTGGACCAGATGATTTGCTCTTGGGAGAAACAGAACACGCCCAATCTGCCTCCCTTCATGGAAGAGTCGATCACCACACCTGAATCTGCCACCAGTGTTGTGCCTTCATATAATCTCACCCTGCCAACAAGACAGTTCATTCAGTTAACCTTACAACATACACAAGCACTGTTACACTTGGAATGTGCTGGAGGGGTTCAAGATACTGCTGTGGACAAAAAAAAAATCATAATTCAGTAATCAGAAGAGGAAACAAAAAAAGATGTGCCCATGTACACCTACAGAAAAAAAGACACACCACAGGAATGAGCACTTTACGCCAAAAGTCAAACATTGCTACTTTATATTTTGTCTGTGTTAATGAGTGACACCTGATGTATCCCACATGTGGGCGATGACTGAGGTGCCAGCGGTAGGACGTCCGGTCCCTCCAGCCCACATTGCGAGGGTCCTTCCACAGCAGGGTGACCTCACCCGCGGTGTCACCCGTGTGCCACAGGGCATTACGCAGAAACTCACCTGGACCTGTACGGGATTTCACAGCCTATACAGATAAAAGAGGTCAAGTCAAGCTCTGGCAGGTGCAAACTGCAGTGCTATAGAACATCTCTGGCTGTCGTTGCTCAAAGGACGCTGATTGGTCCTGATTGCATGTTTTGAGGCTTCCAGTCAAACTTATGCATGGGGCCTCCATTCAGTGGCCTTGAAAGCCTAGCACACTGGAACTTAAGAAAACACATTCAAAAAAGAAAAAATAAGCAAATTAAGAAAACATCTTCATCAATCTGACAACACATGCAGCATTTAGAAAACATGTTGTAAACCCAGCCAACACCACACAATATAGAAAGACGCAACATTTAGAAAACACGCTGCAATTCCAACAAACAACATGGAAGTGTTTCCAGAGGACACTTAAAAGTAATGAACAACAGTGCTGTCAACAGTGGGCGTTTCTCAATACCAAGTTTGCCAAGTTCGGATTTGCAGACTTTTGAAGTTCGGACTTGGCGAGGTCGACTCAGGAATACAGACTTGGAGGACGGATGGTTGTTCTGCAATTGGAACAGCAGTGAACTTAATGACTTCTTCATCTCAACTGTCTTGGCAATATTTAATATAACCAGATATCCTATAGTGTTTATAATAAAATAGAAAAATTATATAAACACTATTCTGTCTTTTCATAATCATATTCCATTGAATTTAGCTAATTTAATTTAAATAAATGACAGCCTACAGCTCAGAGAGGTACTATTGATATTATAATAATTACTACAACTCTGCCTCATTCTCATTTTCATGGGCTAATTTATAAATTTTACAGTTATGAGTTCTCTCCTCCAGTGTTGCTGGTTGGTGCAAAATGCATGCTGGGATACCTGGCTGTTCCAAGTCCACATAAGTCATCAACCGATGCATCCTCGCTAAAAGGGGCGGAGCAAGAACACATCCGGGAATTTGGACCGAACTTGGTCAGATGGGAACTTTGAATTGGAACAGGACTTGGGTCGTGACTGATGACGTTTCACAAGTCCGCAAGAACACAAGAACACAAACACAGAAAAAAACGCCAAGTGAGAAACGCCCAATTAGTTTAGAGACCTTGGAAATGTGTGTTTGATTGAAGAAGACAAATGTGCAAGCCTGCCAGTGTTTTTAGCTGACCTTACATGGACCTTTTATCAGCCTACTAACATTAGTCACACTTAAAATGCAAAATTCATTTTCAGCATTCCTAAACTAATTTTGAGAGTCAGTGTTTACAGCAACCAGACGTGTTCATCATTTTTAAGCATCCACTGGAAACATTTCCCTTGTTGTTTGGTGTAACTGCCGCATGTTTTCCAAGTGCTGCAAATGTGTTGTCAAATTGATGAAAATGCTTTCTAAATGTTTTCTATTTGCATGTTTTTTCCTCAAGTTGCAATGCGTTGAGCTCTCAAGGCCTTCATTTTACAGCTCCTTTAAGTACGTAGTATTACCAAAATTAAAGTAACTCAATCTCTGTAGCTCTGTACCCTCACCTTGAGCTGCAGGCCTGGCTGGGCCATGGCCCTGAAAGGAAGAGACTGCCAGTATGTCTGCTCAGTCTGCTTCCACATCACCACATAGAAACTGGATGAGTCCTGGTAGCCAAATATGAAGCCCACATAGTCATCATCAGTAGCTGTGTTAATGTGGAACGTCCCCTCAAAGTCCACTCCATTAAAGGCTGTGTACCCTGACAGGCAGAGGGAACATTTCAACTGACAGTCAGTAAGTAGGACAAATTCCATGTCAACATAAGCAGAAAAAGCAGATGGGGGAAAAAGAGAGGCAAGTAAAGAATAGCTCTAGGTTATATAATTTAGGGTTTGCGGATTTACCTATAGCTAAACCTGGGTCACTGTTCATGGTTTGGACAATCTCCATGCCCTGAAAAAAGGAAAATATGTTATTCTGAATATAATGGCATTAAAATTTAGCTATCAGTCAGCATTAATAAACATTCAGACAAAAATCAGTCTGTGATCCATGATCTCATAAAAGCCATGACTATAAGTTTGGTTACCTAATATTTCATCTCATCTAACAGAATGTAATCTATTCATCCATTTATTTTCATGTTAGGAATGGACATATATTTTCACCAGTGGCCACCTTATTGAGGACTATCCAGTTGGGGTCAATTTGAGCATCTCCCTCTGGATCCAAGATGACCGTTTGGAAAGAGCGGAAGTCAGTCATGGTGACCTCTGAACTCTCTGGACAGGCGTCTAGTGAGTCTACCACTGAGTCACCATCAAAATCTGTCTCACACAAATCACCAACACCATTTCCTGGTTGAAACAGAAAAAAGACAGCTTAGACAGCTTAGACACAAGAAAATAGCTTTACTGTTGATATTTTTTGGAAATCACAATCATCAAACTTAGATTTTGTTTGTTTTGTTTTGTTTTCAATTAAGGTGGCTATTTCTAGGAATGTTAGCTGGGGGGAAGTCCACCTCAATAGCAGGAGGCTAACAGTTAGCATTTGGGGCATCCAGCCAGTATCCAGCACTCAGTGACAATGAGAGGAAGATAGAGCCACTACTGTCCTACATAACAGTGAGGGTGGAAGTGAAGTAATCTAAACTTTTTCAAAATCAGTGAACTATCCCTTTAATGTTCGTGACAAATTTTTACCAGTAAAGCCATCCATACCATCATTGTCTAACTGGCTGGGGTTTGCAACAAGTCGGCAGTTGTCCGGTCCAGGAGGTCCTATGTCAGGGACACCATCATTGTCATCGTCATCATCGCAGTCGTCTCCAACCCCATCATTGTCAGAGTCCAGTTGAGAGCTGTTAGGAATGTAGGGACAATTGTCTCTGCTGTCCTGGTGGCCGTCACCATCCCTGAAATCAACACGGTGTTAACATTAATCACTCTCAGATACAAGACTAGACTTCAGAAACAGCACAGTAGCAACTCTCATGAACAAACATCTCTTAACTGATCCAGGAAAACTAGTTTTGTCGGGTAACATCCTGCTGTGTATTCATAAAGTTCACCATACTGGGTTCAAGCTACTGTTGGTTTAGTGCCTTGGTTATGGCAGTGGTGGAGTATTTTTTGGGAAACTTACAACCTGTACTGCATTACATTTCAATGCCAAATATCATACTTTTGCTTCCACTACATTTCGATGAAGGTTGTCATTACCTGAAGGTTGTCATTACCTGATACATTTAAGTATAATTTTGAGGTCAGCTGCTGATTTTTTTCTTCTTGTCTAAAATGTGATTGGCCAGATGCTGAATTCCTCACAGGAGAAAAACCAATCACTGTACCTGCTCTCAACTGGGTTTGATGTACAGTTAGGTCCATAAGTATTTGGACCAGAGGCGGTCCTGGCTAGTTTTGCGCCCTGGGCGAACCGTCCCCCACCCCCACCACATCAGGCCTATCATTTGTTAACATCCTATTAACTAAGAATAACACACTAGAAATTACTCCTAAAGCTATATCACATATAGCTTACAAAATGTCATGTCAGTGTATAGGAAGTTATTTAGGTTACCATAGACCCACGTATAGCAAAAAAAAATTAAAAATTCCACAGTCAGGACATATTGTTTACCAAATCCACAGACTAACAGGCCAATGTGAACTTGCACTTGTTGTGTTGCAAACACAAACTAGCCTATGGGTGAAATTAATTCCATGACATGATGCCTAAAATTCTAATAGTTGCTAGTTCAGCAAAACTAAAAACCAAAAAAACCAAAAAAACAAACAAACAAACAAAAAAAAAACTTCTGTGGCTAAGTGGCAATATATTAGCAAGAGGCTAATAAATAGGGTATAGGCTACTGTTTCATTACATGCACAATTAACGTCACGCATAGAGACTTGCATACCTTTATCTTTTGAACGTTTCTCCTCTTCTTCTCTCCTTCTCTTTCTGAACTGGGCACCTGATGTTTTTTTTTTGGCCTTTTGTCCATGATACTCCATTGACTTTTTGTTGTTGTTGTTGTTGTTGTTGTTGTTTGGCATTTTCACATAACCCAATAAATTACATGTAGCTATAAGGGGTCTATATTAATTTTATGAATGAAATACAATTTATTTGGAAGCAGCAGTTTGTGTTGTTTGGCCTGGGATCTTTCATATCAGAGGTTAGTCTATCCCCCGCCCCCCTCCCCTTTGCTTTTCCTGAGACTCACAACCTGCGCACAGCCTCTGCAGTCGCAAGTTGATCCCCCGCCCCCCTCCCCCTTGCCTTTTCTTCTGACACACATGACCTGTATACATGACTCTCAGCAGCAAGTTGACGTGATAGTAGGGGCGCCTTAGCGCCCACTGCACCAACTTGACATGGAAATGAGCGATATTAGTGTAGAAACGATTTTTTTTTTTTTTTTTTTTTTTTTTTTTTTTGCGGACGCACTTTTTTTTTTTTGGACGGCGCTTGTGCGCCCCCAAGTAGATTGCGCCCTGGGCGGTTGCCCACATTGCCCATAGCAAAAACCGTCCCTGATTTGGACAGTGACAATATTCATAATTTTGCCCTTGTATAGCACCCCAGTGGATTTGAAGAAACGTTTTGAATACTTAAATATTTTTAAAAGCAGGTACTCCAGTATGTTAATTCACATAAAAATGTGACTGAGTAGGGTAGGCACTGAAATATCTATAAATTTAAAATGATGAAAAATACGAAAGTCTTAATACATTTTTAGTCATTGAAGGCATACTTTATTTTCATAATTGCTCCTATGTTTGAAGCAAACTGTAGAAAAACATTGTTATGGTTTTGAACTAAAGGACAAGCACCCCTATTGGTTGTCTTTGTTCTTTCCTCTGGCAAAACCTTATTTGGGTGGAAAGTTTAGAGTGCGGGGTTGCCTTTCCATATAACCAAAATCGTGGAATGTGCCTTTAACATACATATAAAAATTAGTTAATGTAATGTATCCATGGACATTAGTCAACAGGGTGTCACTAAAACTTAGACTTGCAAAGCCCTTCAAAGGAATAGTTGACTTCAAAATGAAAATACAGTCATAATCCACATGTCACTTCAAACTGCAAACTACTAAAGTTAAAATCTTTTTACTTCCTCCAAAAAACAAGCGAATAAAAATCCAAGATTTTCATCATGATCTCATAGTTATGCATGCAGTGTTCTGAGGTCTGAAATGAGGGTTATCCTGATGACAGTTACTTACATATCCTCGTTGGTGTCACACACATCGCCCACCAGGTCGTTATCTACATCTGACTGCGAAAGCGGGAGGAAAAATAACAGGTATTATACGGTACATGGCATATTTCTAAATGAACAAAAATGGATAAAAGTATGAAAACTCATTGTGTAAACCACTGCACAGTGAAATAATGTATAAAAACAAGGGCTGAAGCAATATAATGGTCTTTTTTGGAATATCAGATATTGGTGTGTCCATGTGTCTCCATGTGAAAGAGGTAAATCTTCAGTTCTTTTGAAATGATTTATTCAGTATTGTTTGACAGAATTTCTCTCAAATGCTTTGAACTTGCAATATCCTTTGTTCACCTTGTTTAAACATTCAGTAAAAAGAAATTAATTTTTGCATATTAACTTTAAAATCCACAGATATTGAATATCAGCACAAAATATTGGCCATCAGCATCTTCGATTAAAAAGAATACTAAAAGGGCATTACTGGTGTGAGAGAGACTTTTCACATCCATTTTGGAAAGTTTGGTATTATTTCACTCTCTCCCTGAAAAAGAAAAATTTCTCGGAGAAGTAACATGAGCTACATGAGCAGCCAGTTTAAAAAAGAGATAGACTTTAAAAATCTTGAACCATTCCTTTAATTTAAGACAGGGTGAAATGACTGAAAAAGAAATTTTGATGGGTCAGTTAACTAACTGTCCATGTGATTTCACTAGATTAGTGGCCTGTCTGACCTGCATGGGGTCATTGACATCAGGGCAACTGTCACAGGCATCTCCAACTCCATCTTCATCCCGGTCTGTCTGCATGGGGTTTGGGATCTTGGGACAGTTGTCCAGCACATTAGGAATACCTATAGGGATAGGAATAGTGCTATAGATTAGAAGTGAAAAAGGCCTTTAATGATGTAATCACATCTACAATTGATTTTCTTTTATCTGAATCACATTGGAAAATGTAACTTTGTATGCATGTACAGTTTTGCGTTTGGTTAATTTAGCTTCACACTGCCAATTAGTGAAGAAAGTAATCTTTTCCAAGCATAGATTTGTCTCATTAACTCGTAAACCTCTTGGGATTGTATCCTATTCTATCCTTTTTGTAAGATTATTTTTTGGCATTTCCACTTTACTAGACAGTGACAAAAGAGAGAGACACTTTCCAGTCCCTCCAGGATTTCACAATTTCATGATCAAAATAACAATGCAAAGTAAACCAAATCATGTGAAATCTGCGCAACCTTGCAATTTTGTCCTATCTCTGCAAGTTAGCATTCTGCAACCATTGCATTTTACCAAAGTATCATTGCACACATTACCAAATTTCCATTTTTCATGTTCTGAACAAGCAGGCATGTTCAACACCAATGTTTTACATTTACCAACAGAAATTACTGCCAGAGACATTGCAAAGTAACTTCTTAATCACCATGATAGAGGCTACAGATCTAGGCCTATAGGAAGTGCTAAAGATGAGTTTTTAATTTTGAGTTGTTTCTTCGGTATGGCCAAAATTGCACCAAAGTTTTTGAGAGAAGCTGCCATGAAATCAAGCATTTTAGGCTGCAACAGTCTCCAGAAAACTGTGAACTGCTGCAGGCAGTTCTGCGATTGGCCTCATAATTCGTAACTGAGCTCTACATGACTCTAATTAGAATGTGAGGTCTAAAGAGACAAGACTGAAACAAAGAAAACTTTGAAATCGACAGAAGGTGGACAGCTATTATACCATCTCCATCAATGTCACTGTCACAGGTGTCTCCGATGCCATTGCCATCAGTGTCTCTCTGGCTGCCGTTGGGGACATTGGGACAGTTATCACAGGCGTCACCATATGAGTCAGTGTCAGAGTTCTGCTGGTCTTTGTTGGGGACAAGGTAACAGTTATCCTGCAGGGACATAAACAGACCAACACAAGACAGTATAACCAGAGCTATTTAGTGGCTTTGGCAGACAAGGATATGACATCCAATATCTCTGTCACACTGCATTAACTGTTCTGCATTAACCAAAGACTGGACATTAATATAGGTCAATGTAGGTTGGGACAGCCTTAAAAAACTGGGAACTCCTGAACAAAATTTCTGTTTCCTAAATGGAGAGTATTCTAAGTGACTGATGAATGGCGTTGTACCTTGAGAGTTTTTGATCGCATATCTGTTCTGGTTTGATTTTAGTGTCTTGTGTTACAGAAAAGGCTGGTGAGGTCTGTACCAGGACTTTGTTCAAGGGATCATATGATCAGAAATCACTTTAAGAAACTGAGCTGGTTGGGAATTCAGGCCAGAATAACAAAACCAACGCTTAAATAAGGTCAATAAGACTGTCAAAATCAGAGCTCCCAAGAACCTGGACAACCACTCTGAAGAACCATCACCATCTGACACACAGTCCCCCCGATCAGTTTCGAAAAAAGACAAAGCAATGCTTTGTTTTATATACCGGAGCACTAGATTGAAGGAGCTTCTTACCTTTAGCCTTTGACATGATAGTGCTTCTATAAATGTTAAGACTGAAGGAAACAGGTGGCTCTTTGAGTATCCTAATGAAGCTCAATCATTATGATACTAGATAAATGAATTTAAGAAAGCATTGAAAAATGCTGTGTCATGTATTATGTATGTCTTATGTAACATGTATGTTATCCAAAGTTGACATTCTGATAAATGTCTGAGGTCAATAAATTGAGGACTGTTTCTATGTAGTTACACAATATAAGTAATATTTTCATGTAATTACAATAATTTGTGGAAGTACTATGAGGTGCTTTGTTCCTGATTCAAGGTTACTATGATTAGGTTATTTTTTCCTAAAAAAGAGTACTTGGTCTTGTTTTTTATATTAGCACTTTGTTTGAATTCATTTATTTGCTAAAAGCATAAGAGATGTTTTGCTATGGAGGTGAATAGAGACACAGTATTGTGGATCAGCAGCTCAGAGAAACTAATGAGGATATATAGCCGGTATGTGGATTCATATCACACCCATGTAACTATACAACCCAACACACTTAAATTTTGCTCTAAAAGGTCCCTATAAATCATAGCTTGCCCACCTCCACTGGAATGTCTCACCTAGTGGAGAATCTTGGGGGACGTTTGGGAACAAAATAGCACCAGGAATGAAATGTAAAAAGTGAGCACTTCCTGTATGTAAACAAGTTAATGTGCTTTCAGGTGGAACTTTCCTGTAATTTCCAACTCTGTCTCAAATAAATCACTGCATGTAAAGCATCAAAATGAAACTTCCGTATGAATAAATCTGCAATACATGTTGAAAACAATTGCCAAACACTTATGTAGGATGAAATAATGTCAATGTTCAGTCTTGGCCAACAGGGGGAAATAAAGTTTATAGATTTCTTGGCCCCTCTTCTACTCACCTCCAGATTTTTGATGCCATCTCCATCAGCATCCTCATCACACCGATCACCTATACCATCCCCATCAGCATCCTCCTGACCCGAATTAGGCGTGTTCACACAGTTGTCCTGTCCAGAAAAACAACTTGTCCGTAAAACAATGGTTTGAAAACACTTCAACATAAATTTGAGATTGCTTTGCAAGGGTCAAGGAAAACCACATTGACCACAAATAATACAGTTAGGTCCATATGTATTTGGACAGTGACACAATATTCATAATTTTGCCCTTGTACACCACCACAGTGGATTTGAAATGAGGAATCAAGACGTGATTGAAGAGCAGACTTTCAGCTTTAATTCAAGGGGTTGAACAAAAATATGGCATTAACCTATAGTTCGAAAAGGTTCATTTGGTCTACTTTTTTCACATGAGAGTTACTGTTCCTTTCCTACTGTTCCTGATGGATCTGTCAGATCCACCAGATTGACCAGGCCCCCTGCTGCTCAGTGGTCTCTGGAGGAGAGAGTCCCAGGTGTGCAAGAGCATGAAAGCTCCCTCATCCCGGTTGACGGTATCCTTAGCCCACTTCAAGATCACAATAGTTTCATTTTTTGGAAAGTGTTTCTATTGTCTGTTAAAGTTGGAAGTGAGTGTAGACTTACAGGTCGGCAGTGGATGTCATTGTCTATGCAGGGCAGAGCTGAATCAGGGTAGCCATCTATGTCCGAGTCCGGACCGCAGGTATTCCCGTTACCTGCCCAGCCAACATTACACTACAAGACACAAGACGTTATCAGTGTGTTGACGCACTACAAAAACATTTTGGGAAAACATGGTCATCTTATGTTTTACATATAACCACAGATATTATCACAAAAACATCATTGTATGTCTGGTTAATATCTGGCTAGTAGTGAAATAATAACAAATTTTCAAAATGGCTGAACTGTCCCTTTAACACAATACAAAAAAATCCTCCCACACAGTTATGAAATGCTCTTTTACACATCAATGTATACATTAGACTGACATCAATCAAAAGCAGCTAATACATCAGTTGACACTATTAAGTGCAATCCCAGATGAAGACTGTGGGAGGATCATGTGTGGGACAGGAGGCAGAGGGAAAGAGACAAGAGTCTGACCTGACAGGAGACCTCGCCGCTGCGCTGCATCACGCAGTGAGCGTTGACATCACAGGGGTTGTAGCCCAGTGAGGCACAGGAACGACGCAGGAAACAGCCAGTGGTCTGGTTCCCCTCAAAACCCTCCTTACACTCTCCACACCTGAAGGAGCCCTGTGGGTGTGGGTGTGTGTGTGTGTGTGTGTGTGTGTGTGTGTGTTTGTTAGATACAGCACAAGTGTTTTTAAATTAATTGTAATGAAACTAGCCAGATAGCCTGACCAGAAAACACGCACAAAATATGATCAGTAGGAACAGGACAAAAACTGGTGCTAGTTTACTGTTAGAAAATATGGAAAAAGAAAAAACTAAGCAGAGGACAGCCTGAAACATGATGCTCCATAGGCAAAGGGCATGATTGCACTGACACAATACAGAATACAGAGTACGATACAGACAACAGACCGTGTTCACAGCAGCCACATGAAATAGCAGGGTAAACACAGGTATTACTCATGCCATTAAGGACCATTTAGGTCTAACAGAGCCAGTGTCCTGCTACTGTTCATGCTGGATTGCTGGAAAGGCTCTGCCACACTTAAATACAACAGATCTTTACATTAGTAACACCTGTGTTTACCCTACTATTTAATGTCAAAATGGTAAGTAAATAAGTTTTTTTTTTTTTTTTTTTTTTTTAAGAATATACAGAGGGCTTGTAAAGCGGTACAATAATAGTGGTTACATTGCCAGAAAATCTGGTTGGTGATAGTGTATGTTGCTGATGTGGTTTGAACTCACCTCTGTGTTTATGCAGACTGAGTTGGGAACACAGGCATTGGGAAGCTCCATACACTCATCTACATCGTGACACTCCTGCATACAACAGCAGCAGCACATGAGGGTGGTGTTAGAGTTATGGGTAGAAGGGAACATCATCCACTAAAGGGACATGAACTATCATCTATTAAAGGGGCAACAAGTAAGGCTTTTACTGCCCTGTGGTAGTAGAAGTTGCAGTTTATTTTATTAGTTTCATGCCACCTTGGCCGATCCCACAAGGGATTATACATCATATTTACAGAATATAGCTGAAATATAATGCATGGTCTTGCTTTGTACATGACCTTATGCTAGTCAGGCAAAGAAATTTTAACTAAAGTAAAATAGAGCACCTACAAAAAACAGGAAAAAGCACTCCATAGAGTGTTTACCTCCACCATCACTCTGCATTTGTCAGGATATGCCAGTTCCACATGTTAGATATCCACCAAAAATTAATAAAACACATTGCCACACCCCTTTTTGGCCAATCAGTGTGAAAAACTAATCTGTACTTCCTTGCCACATGAACAACTTTTCCACAAAGTTTCACAATGCTGCATGAATCAGTTTTAAACTTACATGCATTTATATGCCACACAGAAAAAGTTCTGAGATTAATCTCAGAATTCTGAGAAAGTAAAAATCTCAGAATTCCAAGAATAGTCATTCGTCAGAATTCTGACCTTACTCTCAGAATTCTGACTTAAATCTCTGGATTCTCATGTTAAGATCAAAATTCTAAGTTTTTCCTCAGAATTCTGAGATTAATCTCAGAACACAACTTTAAATGTTTGTGTGGCCCTAAGCCTCTTCTGTAGCTGCTGCTCCTGATGTTTAGCCCAAAGTAATGTCTTTATTATCAATGTATCTGGTTTAATTGGGATCAAAACTACGCATGCCTAATATCTGAGTGCTCGATGACGGCACAGAAATGATGTAACAATAACAACAACAACAATAATAATAATAATAATAATAATAATAATAATGACAATATAGGTTGCCTTTCTGTGTAAAATGTGTCATGTTTTCATCATACCTGATGGTGGCTCTTGGCAAAGTCAACTCCAACCCCACTGAGTTCAGGCCCAGAGTAGCCAACAGGACAAGGTTCACAGCTGAAGCCCTTGGCAGTATTCACACAAGTCTCCGGTCTGAAGCATGGCTGGGCCAGGATGCACTGGGGGCAGGGGGAAGGGGTTTAGCTTTCAGAGGGAGCTTGATGAATCCACAACACGACCGCTAATAATCCCACCACAGCAAAGAACATGCTAACAAATGATGAGGCTAAAGCTGGGCGATATGGACAAAATCAAGTTTCACAATAGCCTTGGTTGAATACTTTCACATCGATATTTTCATCCATATTATTATTATTATAGGGATGACTGTTAATGCTTTCACAAAATTTTCTTCACAATACAGCAACCCATATCACAATATTATGATATCCAAAATCCCAGCGGATCTTTAGTCTTATATCACAATACTGATATAATATTGGTATACTGCCCAGCCCTAGATGAGGCCCATTAAAATTTTTGTTTTCAGCACCATATTGGATTTGAAGCCTGATTAAAAAGTAAAAGTAAAACACGTTATGGCCACGGGTCTGCTAATGGCCATTTTTGCTTTCAAAATAATTGCTTTTTAAGGATAGACTCCTTTGTATTTTTGAAATTTCAGGGAACAAAATTCCAGAAAGGACACTTCATGCATACACTGTTGCATTCTTCTAGAAATACTGTACTAGTAGCTACACATATAATACCTCATCAACATCCTGGCAGTAGGTGCCATTACCCATCATGCCATCGGGGCAGAGCCCACAGTGGTAGCCTGGGTATTCCCTGGTCTCTGTGCAGGACACACCCTTGTAGCAGGGGTTGGGCTCGCAGCGAGACTGGGGCTCATGGAACCCTGAGGACACAGCAAGACACTGCAAAAAATGTTTTGGTGGACTCCGCCTGTAAGAAAACTCTTTGCACCTTGTATCTGTGTGCTGTGCCATTCATATGTTAGGTTTCCAGTCTAAGAACTAAAGTCAGAGGTGTGACACTGATGTGACAACTTTGCTTTATGGCTCACTGCTCACACATCGCCACCACAGTCCAACACAACACCTACATTACTGCATCCAGTACACCTGACCAGAGGTCAGTCTCAGGATTCTTCTTAACCTCACTCATGAATAAGACTCCAGAATACCTGCAATTTACCTCCAACTGCTCTCTTTCGACCTGGATAAGTCAAATCATCTCTTTAGCCCTTCTAGTAATAGGGGCTAATGGCCCACTGATTGCCCAAGGGCAAGGCACTGCTAACCGTGGCCTGGGGCAGAGTCAAGGGTCAAAGGCAGGGCTTACCAGGCTTTCCCACTCGCACAAAATGGGCAGGATGGGTGCCTTTTACACTGAGGCGGCATGTTATGGGCAGGTTTTGGGGCAATACTGTGGAGCTATCAACACAACAGTAGAAACATAAATGGTACCCTTTTTGGGCTGAATTTCTCTGAGCATGAATTGCGGTGAATAATACACACAGGGGGAGTCAGCCTACCCTTGTATGGACACAGTCTGTTTCTGCTGGAATCCCATTAGCCTGTTGGGAGACCTACTAACCTGTTGAACTTAATTGTTGGAGTCATACTAACCACAGGCTTGACACTCCAGGATTGTGTTCCTGATCAGTGACATCTCCTTCACCTGCACAGGTAGCATGTACATTTCAGCAGTCATTGCTTCAAATAGACTCAGTAATAATCAAGCTATTACCTTAAAATGTTGTGCTTACATGACTGCCTTGCCCCTCTTCTTTATATTTCTCACCTGTTCCCTGATGTCTTCTCGGAGCTCCCCCAAGATCTGGTTGAAGATAATCAGCTGGCTAATTAAAGCCTTTGTATGGTCACCTGATTCAGACATGGCCAAACAAAACATGTGTTCAATTAATTTCAGTGTTTTCTCATAATAATTTGTATCTGTCTGACAAGTTTTGACTGGCATTGCTTCGTTCAGCCCAGTGAGACAGGTTGGCTGAAAACCAACTCCAGTTCACAGGGGACCGGTCCTTGAGATCTGTTGTTTAAAGTGCATGTGTATTCTTTCTAGGAACCAAAAAGTATTACTGTTTAACAATGGCCCAGCATAGCCCATTCAAATGTGAAGCTTCTCATATTGAAATAACTGTACAACTGAATAATTAAAGGTGCCACATGTATTATCAATGGTGTATAATAAATACATCATTATCATATTAAATGTAATACCTTGGTACAATTCCTGTAAACAAATTAGGTCATGGTGGAGATGACTGGCAGCTTCTTACACCAATACAGTGGTTAGTGATGGTGTTTCTCTAAATGAACACATTTCCCAGAAACCATGTTGCTTCCTGTCTCTGCTCTTTGAAGAGGATAAACATGTCACATGTAACTTTTCCATCAGCCTTCCACCATTTGTCATTGCCCAAAACCAGTAAAGACCAGTCTTCTTGGTATTGGTCATTTGTTTGCATTGATTTTTAATTCCAGAACACACACTAAGATTTTTTTTTTTCAGAGAGAGAGATCTTTTTGTACAGCTCATCAATATCTGAAGCGACATTTATGACACTAAAGAACAGAAGCTGCTCCTTTCCTCATATCCTCTCGAAGTACTCTGTCAAATGACAGGAATCTATCTAAAGAGAGATCACTAGCAACAGAAATGTTGAGACAAATAACGTCTTTCATGTTTAACATGTAACATGTTTAACAAGACCAGCTGGATTTTGTTGGACTCATTTCCACACACAGTCTCAGTTCCAAAACCATTTCATAGATAGACTAAAATTTCAAACCATCAAACAGGGCCATCTCACTCACTAGTGGAAGAATAAATAGATAAATAAATAAACAAATATTAAGGGAGAGTATGCAACAGAGAAGAAGAGATGAAACTTGTTTAAGGTCATATAGTGGACTCACCCAGAATTCCATTTGCATCAGTGCTGACTGCTGAACAAGAGGGGAAAAAACCTTCAGTCCATATGATCTCCACTTCCACACTAAAACTAATGCCCTTAAAGTGGCAACTAGTACAGACTAGTTGGTTTATAATAGAGCGAGTCTGACACATCATAGAGAGGGTAAAAAAGTTACACCTATAATATCCACTCAGGATATTATAAAAACAGTAGGCTAATACAGCATACAAAAATGCATCCAAATAGTAGGGACTGCAAGGTAAGATATTTGTAATTCATTTAGCACAATTACAGCATGACACCTACCTTACAAACAGCTACTACAGTAGTTGCATTCCACTGCTAAAGTAATAAATTCACACTATGTGTATCTCTTAGCTTTTCAGCTTATTATTAATAAAGTATCATATTATCATTTCATTAATTTCCGTGAGTGTACGTGACAATGCTGAAGGCAACATGGGCTATTTTAGGTGGTAAATGTAACCTAGCGATGGACGACAAGCAACATCTTGGGCTCGGGTCAGGTTTTAATACAAAAAAAGAATGCCTGTCAGGTTCAGGACAGGCTCAGCTACTATGTTCCCGTCTTGGGATGGGTTTGGACACAAATATGTGGGCCAGTCCACACTCTAATGTGAATATGCATACCTGAGTTCTGTGAGGCAGCATCACCTTGGAAAGGACAGTCAGCCAGAAGTCCTGCTTTGGCCAAGGAGTCTCCAAGAGCCAGTTTTAGAGTGTCCAGTGAACCCTGAAATATTGGGAAACATAGAATAAGTCATGAGTTAAAGCTTGCAATATCATTACTGATGATGCAATCAATGTAAAGTCAGGGTAAAGCACAACTTGCCTGTGTACACTAAAACACTTTTTTTTTTTGTTATTGTTGTTTATGTAGTATTTGTATTTTTGCCATTTAATGCAGACAACAGTCAGACTAGACTCAAACAATATTGGCAAATCATTTATATTACGTTATACAACAGTTAGACCCGACCAAGTGATTTGTTTGAACAAGACTCATTCTGTGAGCACTGACATCCAGTACAACAGCACCCAGACATTTTAGTATTATGTATAATTCTACTTCACAAGGGTTCTGTTATAGCACAAATCAGTTCTGATGGAATTATTTGTGTTGGTGGAGCCGAAAAATTGGTGAAATAAATAAATAATCCCTATCTATTGTAGTTTAGTACAGTTAACTGAGAAATGATGCTGTTTGTAGAACTGTAGAGCTGTGATTATCTTTGGCACTTGGCCACATCACAGCCATGCTGATATTCAGTGGGACAGCACAACCTCACATGTGATTTTGCTTAATTTTGACCTGCACTGTGCACCAAATGGAGGTGCCAAACCTCAACCACGTGACAGGAGAATATTTGAACAACTTGAGATGTGGACATTATTACTACAATTCAGATTCAGAGGTCAGGCACAGTAAACCAAAGTTGGACAGCTGCAGTGGGACATCCCTTTACTGCTTCCAGAGCACAGGAATGCCCACTGCTTTGATTGGCTGGCGGAGCCAATTAAAGCACTGAGCCAATCATAGCTATGTTGTCATTACAACAAATTTCTGCTTTCGAGTTCAGAAGCATATGAACGCACCTGTTTTTTATGTCTAACATTGCAAATGCGGAGACGGGAGCCTCCCAAAAATCCACTGAGTACATGAACGCAGTGTAATGGCAATATGACAAAGTCTGAATTGACTTCCTGCATGGAGTGATGTCACATGTGTCAGTTACCTGTAGTCTGGCATAAGCCTTCTGCCCATTCCGGATATCCACCGCCTCTGCCGGGAGCGCAACCAATGAGGGCAGGCCTTGTGCCGAGTCAGATAATCGACAGTTGACATAGAGCTCCAGTAGGAGGTGGCTGCGTCTGAGCCCACCCACCCGGAGGATCAGGGACTGACTGCGTCCATCAGAGAGAGCTGGGTTCTGGAGGTTGACGGTGTGAAGCTTCCCGTCCTGGCGAACATACCTCACCAGAACTGACAGATGTTAAAGGCAGACCTATAAATCTGCTTTATTAACAGGAGATTGTTTTTTACACATTTTCCCCTCTACTGAAAACAGCATGTTAGCATTGTGAGCAGTCTTCATTGCAACAAAACAGAACCTCTAACATAACAAACAACACATACAAATATTAACAATTCTAATAATGAAATAGCAACCAAATCCCACACACACTCTTTGATGCAATTTCCAGTCAGTTAGCACAAATTTGTTAGTTTCCTGTGAAAAGGCAAGGGATGTGAAATCCTACATATTTAAGAGGCTAACATGAAATGTCATAGCTACAAATAGATATGCAGACGAGGGTCAGGATGATATGTATAATTTCAATATTGGCCTTTTATTAAAGAATGAGTAACACCAAACCCAAATCTTTGTAGAGCCTGACATCTAATGGTATTTGGTGCCATGTCACCTTCTACAGAATACAATAAGTGGTTATATCACCTAGTGCCAATGATCAACCAATAGCAGATGGCAATTTCAGAACTACTTTATTTTGACTGTGCACAAACACACACACACACACACACACACACACACACACACACACACACACACACACACACACATATACATAGATAGAAAAAATTCTTGTAACTCATAGCCCGTAGCTCTGGTGTTGCCCAATTCAAGTGTGATTTCCTGGTTCTGCCAGGAATTGGTAAAAGTTTAATTTATCAACTCGCCCTGCAAGGAGCCCTAGCTCTGTCCCAGGGAGATAATTTTCCTGACTAGCCTGTTGTTAGCCTAGCCGGAGGCTTAAAACTGTCCAGCCATAGAAACTAACTCCCTAGAATCACCCTGCCTTCAGTAAATCGTTGGCCCAAATATCTTTCATTGGCCTTGGAGCTCTTACATTTGTTATGACCCCTTTAACCAACAAATTAACTTGGAATAAAAGCCCCAAAGTGTCAGCATTTACTGACATTTCTGTGGCTGGCTAAAGTTGCTAAGTTAGACTGATCTGCAATAGCACTGCCATATACACCATAGAAACTGAACTGGACGTCAGGCATCCCATTCAGTTTCTATGGTTGACTGAAAACGGCGTCCCAGCGGTTGTCAGTCAGTAGTGAGTAGTTAGTGTTTGTTCTGACAACAGAAACTGGCTAACACGGGTACAACTTCAGACTGAGTAAGGGAGTGGAAATGGAATGGTCCTTCAGTCTGAACATCGGGCTAAACTGAGGGCAAAATGATTGACTGGAGTCACTCATGTTTGCAACATGAAGACTGACAGCCTTGGCTTGCCGTGGCAGTACTTTGTCTTTTTCCTTGATTTCCCCCTGAACCCTGAAAACAATTTTGTTTTGGCACCCAACCAAGTCCCCTTTTATTTTTTTGTGAATAAAAGAATCAGAAACACTGCAACATTTTTGGAAGTGTTAATAAATATCTAGGTGGAAGACAATTTCTAAAAGACAGTTAATATAGGCATTACCCTCACACCCTCACACAAGTGTTCAATTCCCAATGTTTTGAGTGCTAAATCAATGATTATCTTTTTTCTGGGATTAAAAAATAAAGTAGATGAAAGTAGAGGAAGATTAATACAAAAGTAGATCAAGCTTAAAGAAAAGATCAAAACCAACAGAGCTGGAGCTTTGCTGGTATTTATTCCACCCATCTAATTAATGGCTGTTTGATACCTGTGTGGCTACGTGAATGACAAAGTGACTGAATCAGAAATACCTTTGTTGACCTTGCCCATTAGCGCCACCTCCAGGTACTTCCTGTTGTCGTCTTTGTTGTAGAGGCCCAGCAGGACTCCTCCCAGCTTGGGTGGCAGGCGGACAGTGGAAACCAGATAAATGTCTGATGCCACATCCAGTGCTGCTGACAGCTTGAGCACAGCCTGGTCCGCCTGCCTAGCATCATGCAGCCCTAACAAGTCAATCACTAGGAGACGGATGGAAGAGGGGTAAAAAGGTTTTGTCAACATTTGATTACCAGCAGCCATTTGAGTGAGTATGAGAAGGATTACCAGTAGTATTATCCAAGGATGGAAGAAACAAGTTACATTTTCATTCATTTATTTTTATGTAAATATGTGTTCACTTAAAGGGATAGTTCAGCCATTTGAAAAACCATTATTTCACTTCCCCCATAGCTGTTACGTAGGACAGTAGGGACCGCAGTGGTGCTCTCCAGGTGCTAAAGCACCAATGGCTTCACCTCTTGCCTGGGACTTGATCCAAATGGCTGCTACTGTTTAAACATGTGAGTACTTGAACAGGAGTGAGCCACGGGTAAGCAGCAATAAATAATAACTAGAAGGTAGCATAAAACTATCCCTTTTTTTAAATGTTTGGTGCTTATCTTGATCTACACAAAAGCGTTAAATGACCCAGAACGACTTTTATTTTCATACACTGTAAAAGCAAATGAATAAAAGGAATTTATCACCCCTTTTGTCAGCAGGCATAATGCATAAAAGTAGGATGTATTATAATGGCAACAAATGATTTTTTGGACCCTTCAGTGGGTGTATGCAATATCAACAAATTGTTACAGTTTTTAATATAGTATAATCAGATAAAATACAGGAGAGGGACATTACTGAAAAAGGATGGAAACACACCAGTTAAAACACTAAGTGCTATCATAACAACAAGACTCATATAATATTACAAACACTAACTTATTAACTATCTGCTTAGAATACAATTGCATTGCTACAATAGCAAGTGTTGTAGCAACTGGTTATAACTACTATATAACTACATTTTCAGCTCTTGATGTAATAAGAGTACCAACTAACAATGTAACATCTTGAATTACTGCATTCTAATTATTCTAACCAAGTACTTACTTAAAGGACCATACCATTGATTTTGAATGTTTGGTCCATTTACCACAATTTCTCCACATTTTACATTGCAGCAAACCACTTCGCAAATCATGTGGGGGTACTCAAGATTTCAAAATATAATCAAAATCCCTTGATTTTCAAATGTGAATTTGTGATGGAAACACTCATCTTCTAATGTTCTGTTTCTGCAGCTAACAAAGTCATCAACATTCGAAAACCACAGAACTGATAATTGGCTGGGGAAAGCAAATGTTTCCTCGGGGACTATTTTCCAGTGATGGAATACTGGTGTGAAGAAAGTTTGAAGTCTCTGAAAGTTCATTTTCATATCATAGTGGAATGAATGGAAACCAATGGCTGGAGAAAAAGTTGGAGAATATTGGATTTCTAAAATACAACTGCTTACTTCAGCAAGAAGATTATCAGTAACATGGAGTGAATACATTTTGTAGTAATGATGCCAAACATGCAAAATCACTGGTATGATATTTTAAGCCCATTATTACTCAGTCAAAACAATATCCACCCCTTATGAAGTACTATTCATCAGTTAATATTATGATGTTGTTACATTATTTGGGAGTTAATTACATTAACAGGTAATTAATTAACAATTTCATTTGCGAGACCCATTTTATTACATTTTGATACTTATATATTATCAGTTGCTACATAATGAATAAACTCATTCATTTGCCCTTGGCCGATCAGACACAGCAGCCCTCTAGCTGACTGTATCAGCTTTGAGGGGAAGGTATTTCGTCATTTTAAGCGACTTGAGACTTCCCCTCCTCATTCTCCCAGTTTTTGTAGACCACATGGAGACTAAAGGCTTAGCAGTGTTGAAAGGAGGAAAGATCAACAGGACGGCAAGCTTCTTGCTGAGAGAGTCCTGCCTTAGATAAACAAGCTTTAATACAGCATACTGCTGCTTTGACTGATGACCTTAGATTGCATTCCAATGGCTTTGCAAATGTGTAGTGGTGACCTTTTACTTTTAGAGCTCTTTTGGGAGCATTTTGGAGGAGAAGTTACCATGCAGAGGCTGAACTGTAGTGGCAGCATGGCATGAAAATACCATCTTTGTACTGTATTTCTATTGTATTCTTTTCCATACTGCAGCACTAGTTCTCATTTGATTTATAACAAGCATTGTTCATTTTTATTTAGTCTTTTGAATAAAATGCATTTTAGTTTGAGTCACATTTAACATTTAACATTTAAGTAGTTTTAAGTAGTTCACTGTTTTGTTACATAGTCTTTTATATTTTTTTATTTTCTCTTTTTCTATACAAAGTTTTTTTTATTTTTCTCTACAAGTTTTTATGGCCTTTGCTTGGGGTGGGGGCACTGTCATTTGAGATGCAGAATAACCTTTTTAAACTAATGCTCTTACTTTTACAATGATGGGTTGCTTCTTGTATTTCCCTATGAAACATAGCTTTTGTTATTATACTGCACTAAAT
Source organism: Myripristis murdjan (assembly GCF_902150065.1). NCBI lineage: Eukaryota > Metazoa > Chordata > Actinopteri > Holocentriformes > Holocentridae > Myripristis > Myripristis murdjan. The sequence goes on along the minus strand of NC_043990.1, from coordinate 30,391,468 downwards.
ATCAAAGTAAAGACTGTCCATATGTCCTTTCTTCTTTTTTCTTCTCCAAAACGCGCTGTTTTTAAAGACATGTCACACAGACACTTTTATGTAATGCCCAGCTAATTTTAACTCTGCGTGTGTGCTGGTCATATCTGTGCTATCCAGTGGTTTGTTCCTTTGTGCCCCTTGCCAAACTAACATCTGGTAAACACAACCTCTGACCTCAGTTTGGAGATACCCTCCAAACTGAGGTCAGAGGTTGTGTTTACATTCATCTGTTTCTGGCAGTATGTTCTTTATTTGTTGATAACAAAGATGAATTTTTACACAATTTTCATCCAGTTTTCATCCTACAAAAGGTTTCGTTGATGAATACTGTTTTAGTCAGTTAAATTAAGACAAATAATGACAAGAAAGCTCTGCACAGAAATGACAAAGCTTTGTAAGAAAGTGACAGATTTATGTAAAAAGTTTATGTAAATTTATCAAGTACCAGAATAATCTCACTATGATAACAATCAGCTCCTTCTTTTATTTTTTTTTCCTTATATGCATAGAAAAAGAAATAAAAGTTCATTCACAAGAAAAAGTAAAATAAGAAATTGCATCTGCTGACATTTCAGTCTCTGCAGAAACAAAAACAAACAAACAAAAAAACAGCCAAAATAACATGAATTAATGAGTCAGAACATTGGCTGGAAGTGAGAGAACAAAAATACTGATGCAGCTGAACTCATCTACTACAGGAAAATGCCCCAGTGTTCAGCACATAAAATAAAAGGGGAAAATGAGATTCATTTATTCTGATCAAGGACTGAAGTCACGAAATCCCTTTTATTCCAGGACCTAGTTTTTCATTAAAACTTCCCCAAAACAGTTTGCAAAGCTGACCAGTTTTACAAGTTTAAGAACAGTTTGTGCAGTGCTAGAAACTGAACACAAAACTGATGTGTGAACATGAGGCTCCCTCTTAACTGACTAAATACAGACTGCTAAATCCAAAGCCTCAAGCTTACATTTACATGTTGTGCCTAAACTCACTGATACATCATCATTACACAGATAAAGTGCTGAATCCAAAGTTCTAGAAAGTGAGTTGAGCTCTGAAAGTGAAATTTCTTCTCACCTTGACTGTCTGAAGCTCCAGTTGAGCTCCACAGTGCAGCCAGGAGTAGCAGACCTGAGACCAGCCTCTCCATCGCCAGCAGAAGGACAGCAGACACTGTGAAAGCCTCTGAGCACCAAGATACTGAAGGCTGCTCCGAGCGGCAGGAGGAGTGGCATCAAACTCCTACCCAAATCAGAAACAGGAGCTGATCTGCAGTCAGCAGGCTCGTCCATCAGTGGACTTCAATAATCCTCAACATGGGGTCATGGCAGTAAAACTGAACCACTGAGCCCAACACCAAGGCGGGCTACTACTGCTAGTTAACATCACAATCACAGACTTGTGGGACAAAATTCAAGGTTCAGAAGTCACAACATCAGTTATACAGAAGTGAACTGAAAGGGACAGTTCACCCAATTTAAAAAAAAAAATTATATAATTTGACTTCCTCCTTAACTGCTTTAATCCACTCAAAGAGGGTTTAACATCACTTTCCAAGTGACACTTCATGAGAAGTCCATGTCCACACAGACACTTTTTTGAAAACTATTTATTTTTTCTTTAAAAAAAAAAAAAAAAAGCTCCTTCCATACAGTAGCATATCTGAAAATATCTCTTTACACATGAAGATGCAGATGTTTTTATAACATGAGCATGTGCCAAGAAGCTGAGAAGTGACTGCAGTGGCTTATTGACATTCTAAAGTTCAAAATGTCAAAAGTTCCTCCTGTGGTTAAAGTTCAAAATCTCTTCATGTCCAAAATTGTTGACAGAGGGTTTAAATAAAAGATTTTTTTTTTTTTTTTTTTTTTTAAATATCACCACATGGATGTAGCATCAAATGCACATACAACTTACTGAGTGTACGCAGACAATAGTTTTGCTCAAATTACCATTTCTAACTGTATTTTTCCTGCACTTCCTGTCTTACTCCACTCCAGAGGAGCAGCAGCCAGCACAGAGACAGACGTCAGTGCTTGAGTTGGCTATCATTTGCTTTCCTCGAACACATGTACACATGTTAGAGGACAGAAATAACAACTTAGTACTAAACGACAACTGACGAGCTTCTTGTTTTCCTACAATCCGTCCATTACTGCCATGCATCATAACTCAAACTGTGTATATTAAACAGTTTGAGTGGTTTAAGTTACTTTTCAGAATGTTAGTTGGGGGGAAGTCCAGCTCAATGGCAGGAGGCTAACAGTTAGCATTTGGAGCATCCAGCCAGTATCCAGCACTCAGTAACAATGAGAGGAAGAGAGCTCCACTACTGTCCTACACAACAGTTAGAGGGAAGTGAAATAATATATAATTTCTCAAACTGGATGAACTGTCCCTGAGTATTAAGTATCCTTCTTGGCACATATGCTCCATCTGGGACTGCTGTACCCTGTACATATTAGATATTTTTGGAGTCTCACAAAAAAACCCTAAGTGCTATTACAGTGAGCATGATGGGCTGCCTGTTATATACTCTGTATTCCAGTGCACTAAACGCCAAGTCAGTGTCAGGCAAGGCAAAGGCTAAAGGAAACTTTGGAGCCTCTCACCGAATACACAATGAGACTTACTGTGAGTGATTTACTGTCCCATTTTACAAAGAACTTGAGAAAACGGGAATCCTGTGACAGAATAAGCCAAAATATGTGAGATGTTTCAACAATTTTATTATTAATGACCTGAAATCAAGTCAACATCCCGTTTGCCAAAGTGAAACCTGACAAAACATCACAAGAAAGGATCAGCCCCCCCACCCCCAGTCACATTAACATCCACAAGCAAGGTTACATACCATTTTTGAATTACATAAATAGTCCTTGAAGATTAAGAGGTAGGTGATAGTATACCTCCTGGGGGCAAAGAGAAAAAAATAGTAAACAGTAAAACAGAGGCTACCTTCTTGGCATGTTAGCGGTTCTGATTACAAAAGTTTACCACCTTACTGGTGGTTGGGTTACTGAGGAATGCAACTCCATTACCCCCGTTCAATCTTCCAAAGTACATTACAAGTATGTGAAAGCACTCATGTCTCTTGAAAAAGATGACCTGGAGCTGGCTCAGTCCGCTTCTTCGTCATCAGCACGCTTTCGTGCCTGCAGAGCTCTTTGGGGTTGGACCCGCTCAATGCTCACAATCCCTGTTAAAATAGCGTAGCCTAGCATGGCTCCAAATGCAAACAGTGCAGACAGGATCTGGTTGCGTCTTAAGTGTGGTTCACTGTCAAAGTCACTGCCATCTGCATGGGTGGGTGTTTTGTGGCTTGAGTTGTCTGAAAGACACATGACAAGACAGATAAACAGAACGTGACAAAAAAGTTGCAAACCCAGTAACTGCAATGGTGTTTTACCTGTTCATTTTTAAAAGCTGCACTATAAGATTTCCATGTAAACTGAGTTTGGATACCTGATCCGAGCCTGTCGGGACCCATTCGGACAAAAATTTTGAAATTGTGTTCAGGCTTGTGTTGGGTTTGGTCCCGTCTGCATTATTTTAGTGAAGTTATAGTGTGAAAAAAGGCAACACGTAGGCTATTTCAGGTGGTAAATGTAACCTCGCAATGGAGGACAATCAAACTCTGGGGCTCGGGTTGGGTCGGACAAAAATATGCAGCCTGATCTACACTCTACTGTAAACATATCCAGACCAAATCAGGGACACTGTAGATCTGACAAGTTTGCCAAAATAAACCATTTGAAGGATTAGGGTTCACAACAGCCAGTTTGGCATGAAATAGCAGGTAAACACTGGTGTTACTAATAACACTAATGAAGGTTCTGTTCCATTTAGGTCAAATGGCCTGTTCACACCAAACAGGATTGGAATTATCGCATCGCAAACTTGCACGAATATGGCTGCAATTTTTTTACTAGTGTCGAAGAATTTCAGCTCACGCGAGTGATGTTGATTTTACAATTCTGTGTCATTTGCAAAGTGAAAATTTACATCGGCTGCTACAAAATTCACATCTATTTGTATCTTTGTATTGACTTTGTATGCAATTGCATTGTGTGAAAAACTAATTTCGTGTTTGGACTGAACACAGGAACAGAGCCAGGGCCTTGTTATTGTTCATGCTAATGTAATTTTACAAAATAACATCCAAAACACAGACTGATATCCCTTCACTTCACTTCAGAGAGAATTTATCAAGCTCCCTGGCTTTCTTCCTGTACTCAAAATTCCATGATATTCCAGTAAGTCCCCAAGCAATGGGAAGCCTTCAGCATCATTTCTGTGCATCAGCTGAGTGTGTTTGAGGTCTCACCTTGGCCTGTTGATGGAAAGTAGAGCAGCAGGATGTTGGAGCAGAAGTTCCTCAGATTGTCCAGGGAGTTCAGATGCTGCTGGAGCTTTCCATTGGGCAGTTTGATCTTCAGCAGAGGAGCTAGGTGGCCAAACACATAGGCATCCAATGAGGATGGACTGGACACACAAAGAGAGAACAAGTCATTTTTTTTTTAGATTTCACCACATATGCTTAAACACTATTTGGACAGGATTAGTTTTCCAGGTGGACGTCAGGTCATTTGCTGTATCACAGATGTCTTCAGTGATTTTAGTGCAGTCCGAATCAACCATGTCTGAGTTTTTTAAAAGCTAACCTCTGTGATTATTAGAGAGCAAATGACCTGCTGTTTTTCACCTCAGCTCAACTCACAGCTCCTATGACAAATTTAATCCCTTTCGAAAGGAAACCTATGTATAGGATTTAACAGATGGGCATTTAAGTAATGATTTGACTGCTTTAGAATACTGTTGGCCCTATATGATTACTAAGGCTCAGCTGCACCAACCAAGGATGAATTCAACTCTAAAATTAGATATACTGTGTCTCCTCAAATAAAAGCTGGTACTGGGGTGCCTTAATGTCTCACCTACTACAGTGCATACCACATATCAAGGCTGAGTCCATACCGCAGTGGCCTGGGTTTGAATCTGGCTCAGGCCCTTTCCTGCATGTCATTCCCTTTCTCTCCCCTGCCTTCCCTGTCTCTCTCTACTGTCACTATCTAATAAAGCAGACATGCCAAAAAATTATCTAAAAAAACAAAGCCAGTACTTAATTAAAGCCAGGTCTCCAATAACGGCCAACTGTTTTTGTCACCAAACCCAAGCAGCCACTGCTTTTCAGCCATGAAAAACCTCTTAAACGTCCTTTTGAAAATAGGAAACTCACCACATAGTCCCATAACTCTTTTTAGCCACTTTCTGTTATGAATTTCCCAATCACCCGACTCGCTGTGTTTCTGTTGCTGCTACGCAGCTGTTACATCATCTAATGATGATATCACTTGCACACCTATGGAGTTGCATTCAAGAAACTTGGATATCAAACACTTTGACAAGAAACTACCTAAACTGAAGCCGACCAGAAAAGAAGGAGGCTAAAATATGAGCAAATATACTTCAACAGAGGGAGTTAGAAATAAAGGCCTCTCTCTAATAAAAACCTCCTGAAAAAAAGGCTTGGTACTTGCTGCAGTTCAGGTAAATAAAGGCCCTGGCCACTATTTGAGGAAATACGGTAATCAGTTCCCACCAGAGGAGCAGTAGCCATCACAGATTCTAATCCTTTCAGAAACATTTAAACATAAGAAACCTGACACTGATCCAGGGGATACTGAATTTTGTTTTGAAAAGTATCACCTGGTATGTAATGAGCCTTATAGACTTTGTGTTTAAATATGAAATGTTAATTGATAAAATGCACATTTGTTTAGAATACGGATAGTTGAAATATTGTCTGTGTGACTCATAGAACCTAATCATGTGATTTGTAAACTGACAGCATGTACTCCATTTCTGTTGTTTCCCCTCTCATGCCCACTTGCATGAAAACTGGAGATCAGAAGGGGCGCAGCCAAAGGCAAGGTCCTCACTGTGACATCACTGATTGAGTGTAGCCAAAGGTGCAACATGCCTAAACTTGACTTGCACAGCTTTGTAGGGCGCAGGGATTTGATGACAGTTGGTCCATCATGTCGGTAAGCTAAATAGTACCATATTTGGCTCCTGGCACCAGTTTAGCTGGAATGGAACCAAGTTCAACACACAGTGGATTTACTGAAGCTGCTGAATGTTTGAAGCTGTCTGTGACTGCTGTAGTTCACTGTCAAGAATAAACCTGAGGCTGTCTATTCCAGTCCTCCGCTGTCTTATTTTAAAGGGATAGTTCACCTGTTTTGATAAGTCTGTTATTATTTCACGTTCCCCCTTCCTAGTAACTCATTATTACTGAGTGTTGGATACTGGCTGGATGCTCCAAATGATCGAACTCTTCTAACTGCCTTCTGCCATTGAGGTGGACTCCCTCTCCCAACTTACATTCTTGTAAGCTATGGACTTAATCAGGGCAACAAAGAGGGCTCAATATCACTTTACAGGTGTCATTTTTCAAAACTAAAATGCACATACAACTGAGTCCACATGGAAAATATTTACCATTTATAACAGAATTTTTATTAACAATCGAAAAGATCTAGCAACTTATGCACTTTTGTAGAATTCTAAAAGACAGCTGGCAAGTAATGTGGCTAGTTTCTTCTTTTCTATCACATTTCATGTATACCAGCCACCGCTGTATCTGAGGACTGCAACCACAGCTGCAACCACACAAGAAATTAGTTCTAGTCTAGATATTTTCTTTTTTCTTTTTTAAATGGTCAACATTTTTTGAGCAAGTTTGGCCTCTAAAAATTCTGCTACTAATCATTAAAGTCAAACTTTGTTTTTTTTTTTTGTTTTTTGTTTTTTAAAGAATGTTAGCCGGGGGAAAGTCCACCTAAATAACAGAAGGCTAACAGTTAGCATTTGGAACATCCAGCCAATATCAATAAGAGGAAGATTGCACCACTACGGTCCTACATAAAAACTAGGGGGCAAGTGAAATAATATCCCATTCTTCAAAATAGGCGTACTATACCTTTAATTACTTAGTCTGCAAATAAATGTCCTCTGAGTGTGATGCTGAAATGGAATTTGGTCAAAGTATTTAAGGCTTATTAAATTCAGTGCTGACACACGACTGAAATCTCAGCAGCTAGCTTATTGTACTTATATCACCATTTCACAATGTTAGTAATACACAGTTACCATTTTTAATGGTCTGTGTTGTTGGAGAGTTAAAGTCACTTACAAGTCACCAAAGAAGAACTTGTGAGAGCCCAGGCGCTGAGACAGCAGAGTCATACACTCTAAGGCGTCTCGATAGAGCTGTGGAGAAAACACACAACGCTTACATGGCTGCTAATATCGACAGTTAAAGGCAGGGTTTCCATCAAAGTATGTCATTTATGATGTACCAAATTACAAAAAAGGAAATGGCAATTAAAAAAAGTAGCTGTGGTTATATGTCCATTTGTTGGCACAGCAAAGTGTCATACATGTTTCTCGAAGATGAGTCTCATATTGTATGAACATTAGCTGGTACATCAAAATATTATAGGTGTTCATACTCCATCCTAACCTGACAAATAACTACTATTTTTCATCAGTCAAGAGGCGTAATACCAATTCCTCATTGAATGCAGCTTCATGACAGATTTTTTTATTGTTATTATTATCATCTTTGGGACTCAAAAACAAGTAAAAAAAAATATCTTTGTAGATTGACAGATTTGCAGAAAAACAGCCAAAAAAACATTTGTAGCAGGATTCCCAATCGTCTTATCTTTAATAATTTCTCTTCAAAAAACCACCTCACCAAAATGTGGTCCAACAGGTAATTAACTGTCTGACCTACTTACTATATGTTGTGACAACAGAGTGTGTTTTGGCTTTTTGGGATTTATTAAGTTACCACCCCTTTAAGTACAAGCCTCGGCCAATAGAAAAGTGGGGAGTTAATTCATAGCCTTGTGGTAATTGCCATCTGCCAGTTTCAATCTGCTGAAATCCAGTCAAAGGTACAAACTTGTTTCAGCTGACTTGGCTCACACTGAGGTACAGTGTAGTTCACTGTAGCTAGAGTGGGGCACTAACACCGTCAAGATAACCATGCATAAACTGAGTCCATGTTAATGTATTAAAAAAAGGAATGAATATAAGTCCTGTGGTGCAGCTACAGCGACTAGCCTAGTAACATGAATGTTTGAGTCATTAGCTTATGATGAGTAGTTTGGAAGTTAAAAGTTACACACACATACACATACACATACACATACACACACACACACACACACACACACACACACACACACACACACACACACACTCAGCATTAGAAAGGCCTAGGTATAACGCCAACAGGCCAACATGTTAAAGGACATAAATATAATTCTAAATACACTCCTCATCAAAATTTTAAGACCAGTTGACAAATTGCAAGAATTTACATTTCGCACTGTTGCATCTTGAGAAGGTTCTAAGTAGAGCTTCAAACTGCAAAAAGAAGAAATGGGAGTGAGACAAAAAAAAAAAATTGAGTAAGCAATTTATTGCAAACAACCATTAAACTGAAACAGGCCGTTCATACCTGACAGAAAATGACACTGAATCCACATTTTTGCCAAGATTTGGGCTTTTAAAGGCTGTGGTCTTTGTGTGACTTTTGATCAGCTGATGAACAGCCTATTTCAGTTTAATGGTTGTTTGCAATAAATTGCTTACTCAAATTTTTTTTTGTCTACCATGTTGTGGAAATCCATTTCAAAGTTTTGCATCTTTTTGTGATAGGCCACACCCACTACCACGCCCCATTTTGGCCAATCAGCAAAATTCGTTGTTTCTTTCCCCATGACCAAGCTTTCCACAAATTTTGCCATGATTTGGAAGAAAAGTCAGTCATCTCTTTCATGGGCCATGACTAACCTTTCCACAAAGTTTTGTACAAATCCATTCATAATTTTTGGAGATATCTTGCTAACTAACAAATAGACAAGCAGACTGAAAGGGGCAAAAACATAACCGCTGTCCAGCTCTGCTGGGGGAGGTAAATATTCGTCCATTACAAGGTTTCAAAAATCTAACAACACAGAAAGTCATCAAAAGTATGAGCCCAACACCAAAGCATATGTGGACAGAGGGCAGACAGAAAAAGTTTACTTGTCATCCTTGTCAATGATCCATCCAATGCTTAGAGATGCATTGGTCCACCTCTTTTCAGTTCCAATTTGATACAATTCTTAATCCATTCTTATTCTTATTATCATTATTAATATTATTATGTTGTTGTTGGTGGTATTATGTGTAATGTAACATGGGGCTGTAGAAAATCATACAGCACTTCTTAACCAACTGTTGCTGGCTCAGTCAGTGGCAGACTAATGGTACATGTCCACAGGATCCGTCATTTCCATGCTTCGCATTCACTGTCTGTAGGCAGCCGTGCAATGCATTCTGGTAGCGTCGCATTGTGTTTCAAGAGATGGGGCATTAGCGTTGCCGTCTCCTAATTTGCATAGAGGTGAGGTCTATTAGCCAATTAATTTGTCAAAATTTTCCAGACCTGTGAAACCTGCTTTTGACATGTTTCCTCATGTCTCAGAGGAGGCAGATGAGATCCATTACCTCCTTTTCCAGTTGCTCCCCTGGCTCCAGCATGGGATCTCCTCTAACCAGCCTCAGCTTCTCCAGCTGCTGGTTTTGCATACGGTTGGGCAGAAAAAAGTTGAGGGGGAAAGATATATTCTCTGCATACCAGGACCGTGTCACATCAACGTAGTTTTTGGAGTCCACCCACTGGGTGTAAATCTGGGGGAAGGAAATGGACTAGACTGGAACATGTCAGGCGTAGAGACAGAAGAGGACATAACGACTAGAATATACAACATTGACCTTACGGGTTTAAAGCAAGAAATCGTTCTGAGCCTGAAAAGTTGGCCAGATGGAGATGTATACATTATATTTCAGTGATGTATTTTATGAATCTACAACCGCTGTAGGCCTAAAATCACACGTTACCTAAGAGCTTCAAGCCTCAACTTAAGACTGCAAACATACAACAAACTTTGAACCATTTTGGAAAAAATGTTCCAACTGAAATGCTTCTCTGCAGGTTAACAAACTCAGCAACTCCCTGTGCTTCATTCATTCCATATCAGATTTACCATAAATGTGAGTTGCTGACTTGGGAAAAACACCCATGACATCTGTTTTCTAGTGGTAATTACAAGCCAGAGGAGCTTGTTATTAAGAACTGGTTCCAATTTAGTCCCCGTTCCAAATTGCCTATTTCACTCGAACTAAAAAATTACTGCTCTGATGATACATGCTTTAGACCATTTATTTAGAGTTTGAAAAAATGAGAAAGGAGGAAAAAAAACATGAAATCTGCTTGTGCAACATAATCCAAGTCTTCTGAGAGACTGACTGCATCACATAATGGGCATATGTACAGCCAAATAAAGTGGTACACACAAATAGGACATATTTTTTGACACTTGTTCTTGTATCATGTTCTCTCAACTAATGTACTATACCACATGTGTCTTAGCTGTTTTGAAAAGTAATTCTATGGCAAAAATAACTTTACATGGCAATTTCTTTTTTGAGTAATATAGTTAATGCCATTAAAGCTGTATGTAGTCTCTCACCCTTTAAGGCAGAATCTACAGGAATTGGATTTTTTTTGTAACCAACTTGTGGTTTTTGTATGCATTTGTAAATGGAAATGGTAGTGGGTAGAAAAAGATAAACAAGTATACAAACATATCTCTCCTACCCTTTTTCTTGCCACCTTTAGAGTTACATGTGTTCATAAGCCTAAGATCATGGATGAAACATAAACATACTTTACTAGGCATTCCCACAGATAATTAAAGCATATACATTCTAATATGCCTTAATACACCATAATGAATATACTGTATTACCACTGCAAGTAAGTATGTAAACACACACACTTACCATTGTAGAAATTTTGAAAATGCCTACCATGTAGATCTAAAACCCTAACAAAACCCTGACCTAGAGGCTGGATTTATGGATCTTTTTAGTAGGCTTTAGCAGGAAATTTTCTACTTGAGGTCACCAGACATTTTAAGTGCAGACTGTAAACATGGGAGGAAATCCACTGATGGCAGGTAATAAAAGGAAAACTGAGATTAGTTTAGTTTATTAAGTTTAGTACTGCAGGGACAATGAGCACTGATAAACATTTCTGCAAATGTGCCAGTTTAGCCAAGATGGCAAATTTTCAACTAGAGGCCCTGAGCAGGAGAAATGGAATCAATCAAATTTAGAACAGGAACACCATCACATATATCACAAACCAATAAAGACTAGTATATTCTGCAGGCATGTGTGATTGAGTGTTAAATTCATAGATAAAGATGATGTTGGATGTCTATAAAACAGGTGAATGCTTTGAGCCCTTTGAAATCTAAGCAAATTCACTTGATTTCTTTCAAAAATGTGAAAAATGGTGATTAGCCAATTAGCAACAAATTACCAGATCATTTGTAAAATAAAATTAGTAAAAAAGGTAATCACAAGATAAGCAAAACAAACAAACAAAAAACATGCCTGAAAATTAGTACAGTTTCAAGTGCAACAATTTATTATCAACATAACTATATACTGCATTTAAAAATCTAAAAATTTAAAAATGATCAGTGATGCATGATTGATGTCAGATTTCTTTAACGTTTTAAACCCTTTGACCCATTAGCAAGACTCTAGTAAAAGCTTACAAGAAAATTAGCAAATTATTAATGGAAAATTAGCAATAACAAATACAGAATGTAAGAAAACTACTATTATAGATAAACATTTAAAATTTAAAATTCAAATTTTTTCAAGAAAAATGCCATAAAATTATCGCAAAATAACTAGAAAATAACTTGAAAATAAACAGAAATTGAATTTTGTTAAGAGGGAGAATTAATATTACTTGTTAATTCTACTTCCTTAAGAAGGTCCTATTTTACTATCAACATGTAAATGTGTTGGGCAGGGGTGTACTGTGTCACTTCTGAATACCTAACTGTCTCCTCCCAAAAGAATTGAGCCCGGGGCTGCTGAAGATGTTCCGACTCACTCGTTTCCAGATGCATCTCTTTTCCTCAGTGATGTCTGTCCCTCATTTCTTTATCCTCCCCCGTTTTTGTTTTTACACAGGAAGCCAGACATTTTAATACAGGAAATGTTGCCCAATGTTGGTGACAGTAAACTATTAAGACAGTTCTCCTTAGGGCCAAAACTAGTAAATAAGGACATTTAGCATGACCCCAATCATTTGACATCTGAATGTGCAGGCAGCTTGTCATAAGTAATACTGCTTACTTTGAATACTGTTTGCTTAAACCAGGTAGAGCACATTTCCCAAAGTGGAATGCAATCAGCATGTCTACATGTATCAGAGATTTAAATTATGCTATTTATGAAATAATTTCTGACATCATTTTCATCATATTTGAATGAACATTTCAGTTCAGTATAAAGTGCTTCACATTTTCAGGTAGGAATGTGGTTGGTTACTAACTATATGTGTCCTTTATCTACCCATTTTTCCACCACAGAAGTTGGGACAGGTATGTACAAGGATATTCTTACATTTCTCTACACTGGTCAGTATGATAGCAGTATAGAACCTAACACAGCTATAGATGTATAGGTGAGTTAGGTTAATACAGAATACTAGTTTTCTAACACATTCAGATTTAGAGTTTTTTAACCTCAAAACCTCCAACAGGGAAGAGCCTGGTTAATAAAATTAGATAAAACGTTAAGGTCAAATTAAAACCAAATAAACTCAAATTTAACACAATTTCATGACATCAAAGGCCTAATATATCTGAAATTGAATTCAAGAGATTTTTAAAGACTGTATAAAGGACCTGCAGACACCCTAATAATTATTTTTCTGTGTGTCTGCACTAACAGCCATTATTCACCTTAGGGCTGAATGATATGGTAAAAAAAACAACAATACAATTTTACTGTAAACCTCATTAAAAGGACAATAATGTGATTTTTGCTGGGGTCTGTACCAAACAAACATGTTTTCTTGCATGTGGAAATACAATTAGTAGGCCAGGGAATCTTTGTAGCACCATAATACTTAATTATAATGCCATTTTGTTGCATCTTTCACCTTGAAAAACAAATTGCAGCCTGTGCAACTAGGATATTGTACTTGTCATACTGGGATTTCAATAATATGTCTATTAATTGTTCAGCTCTAACTGACCTTGCTGAAAACTACAGCAATGTACTTAGGACGTGTCAGGACAGGGAACTGTGAAAGGTGATGGGGTCTATAGCGAGACATTACAGTGTTGCTTTTCCCTTTTCTCATTGACTTGAAAGCATTCCTGAAACCACAGGAGGGCCTCCTCCTTCTCTTCCCATGGGCACACTTTGAAAGGACCTAGTAGCTTTGATATTTTTAGCACCAGGATCAGGAAAAAGTGCCTTTCTCCTAACCTTCTCTTTAACGTGTCTGCTGCATAGCATGGGGCACAGCCTTTTACTCTACTGACGCTCATCAACACCCCAAGCCCCTTCACAGAATGTCTTACCAAAGCAGGCAGCAGTTTCTCCTCCAGTAGAGACACAAAAGCCAGAGTGTCTGCCCCCTCCTTGGCTGAGAGGTCATAGTCAGCATTATATTTCTGAAAGAAAGGACAATGTAATACACTCCTCGTAAATAAACCCACAGGGAAAATCCAACTATCAAAATCAAACAATGCCACAATCTCCATTTAAGTAATATGTGATGAAAGCCTTGGTCATTACATACTTCATTTCAGGTTTTTGGCAACTATCCACTTTGCAAATTTAGATTATTTTTGTGCTCCTGCCAATTTTTTCTCCTGTGAATGACCAATATACAGCCATGAGACCAATTTTCACAAGGCAGAAGCATGAAGCAACGCTAAACATGTTGCTGTAAAAGATCAACTACAGTATAAAACCAACTCACCTTTGAAGGACGATGACAGTGATTTTGAGTGTTTGGCTCATTTAATATCTTGCTAGTGGAAAATTGATGGGAACAACAACACCCCCTGATTCTAAATTTTCTGTCCAAAGGGCCTCAACTGCAAATGAGGTAAGAAAGAGCAAAGACTGCCAACAGGGGCACAAAAACAATGTTTTTGTTTGCCCCAAACGTAAGGACGTTGTGAACGAAAATCTTGAACAACGTGATATTATGTCACTCACCCTCGCTGTTGTGTAGGACAGTAGTGGCTCTATCTTCCTCTCATTGTTACTGAGTGCTGGATACTGGCTGGATGCTCCACATGCTAACTGTTAGCCTCCTGCCATTGAGGTTGACTTCCCCCCAGCTAACATCATTAAAAGGACAAAAATAAACTTTCTCCCAGGTACTTTAAGATAGCTGTAAGTAATGCTGTGCCTAGCTGCTTCTTTTCCTCTGCTCCCCTGTACTGCACACATTTCATGGACCTTTCAGGCTCCTGTCAGCCACTGTTTTAACTGAGGACCAGCACAGAGAGCTGAGGCCACACAAGAAGTTTCTCGATGATTTGTGGATCGTGTCACTCGCAGTATGAACACACAGCTAGACTCAAAAATACTGCTTACCTGTTTTCTGAGGTGAATGATGATATTACTGGGTTTTGAAATACTGCCCTCCTCTCTGGTTTTCAAAGCAGGTAAGGTTCCTGAAACAAGAACCCAAAAGTGTTCGGCATCAAGATGAAGAGACAGCCACCCTTACCTCTTTGCTATCAGAACATTTCTGGTTCTTGAATTGGTTCTGGTTGACATTCTTGGAATCAAGGTGCTGACTAGTGAGGCAGCCTCAAGTTTGGAGTGGAACCACTGTGTCAGAGGTGTTGCCCGGCCACTGACTCCAGCATTGTTGACTGATAGCTGAATTCAGCCACAACAATGCCAGCTAGCCACTTCATAATACTAATCCATGTTACCCCGTCCAGTGCTACTCTTAACTGAGCCATGGAGTCCACATACTCCCTCCTCAGTCTATTTTTTTAAACTTGATAATTTGGCCTTTGGTTCTAACAAGCCCAGCCTTCATCAACTCTTCAGCAATTTCAAGACATAATTTACCTTCTTTCGTACTCCCTTAAATCGAATTTCTGAAATTCAGGAGATGCCCAAATTAAAAGTAACAGTTTCTTGGGCAGACCACCGCATGCTCTTCAACTTCTCCATATTTCCCTCTAGAATAATATATGCCCACTCTCGCTGTTGTCACAGTTCCCATTTCAGGTCCAGCTAAGTTTTTGTTCCAGCTGGATACCAACTTTTCAGGTTCTGGACAAATTCATTTTTGATCACAGTTTTCAGAACAGTTCAAAATTTTGCAAAATTTTGTTTTGCAAACTGGGATGGAGGCAGTTCCAGTTGAAAAGGCTGAACTGTGACCTGAAGGACTTTTGGAAGAATGATAAGAGCATCAGGTGCTCTGTGCCACAATGTGACCTGCTTCTTGGCAAACTTATTTCATTTAATCGAGGGAAGGGGAAGAAGTCAATCAGTACCTTGCTATTTGTTATGAGTTGACTCATAAGCTGATGATTTCAGCTCATTAGCGTTAGATCAATTAGATTGACATATCATTGTGTCATGCATTCATATGTAGATGTGAGACAAGTATTGGCCTGAGCAAAAATGGCATCTGGTCTAGCCAGTGGATTCTATCAATATTACAATGGCTGTCTGTAGTAGGCTCTTAACCTGAACTGATTCTAATGCAAGCTGTTGATCTGATTTCGCTCAAGTACGCAGGAAGATCTTATGGTTGCTCTCATGTTAACTTCAAATATGCCATGTTGATTTTTTGAATTTTACAGCTATTCCCATAGAACTATTACCTGGATGTTCAGGTAGAATTGCAACTATGTCTCCAGTAAATATAATAACCTCTGAATACACAGAGGTTACCAATGATGTACAGGTCTTCTTGTGCAAATCTGCAGTTTATAATTTATTAAGTAAAAATTCAAGTGCAAATGGACCTATTTTGGTTAAAAAAAAAAAAAAAAAAGAGTTTTCCTGATAGTATTAAGGGGGCATTTTAGTTTTAGGCAGACAATTTCTTGTTCTCTTTTTATAGACAAATGATTTTTTTTTTTTTTTTTTTTTTAATCTTTCTCCTGTCATCAGAAATGGAAAAAGCACTGTATTCTATAGAGCATGTATTGTAATGTGATGGGTGTCATTTTCATCCTCACTACCTAGGGCTACACATCGACATTCTCACCTGCAGATTATTGGAAACCACCTTACTTAATATGTAATAATTACATAAAGATTAATACTCTGATCCAAATAAAGTTTCTATTACAAAACATTTTGTTTTTGCATAATTCGATTTTTTAGTTATTGTGCGGCTAACTGTTTACTTCTGCAAAAATAAGGTGAATAGCCTTATTTTGGGTTTACCTCAATATAATGCAAATAATCACCGCGGCGGTTATTCGGGTGGGCGTTTAATACGCAAAATGGGTGCAGACCCCAGGCGTTTATAAGAACCAGGCGGCTATTTGCAGCCAGGTGATTAATTGGTGAAATACGGTATTTATTTTTGAAATTCAGCTTGCCTTTGCAACCTTTCCTGGCCACACAACAAGGGTGTTTTTGGGCACCGAAAACACAACTTTTGGAAAGCACTCTTAAGTGTAATTTTTTGGAAGCACTATTTTCCTTGAAAACACCACTATTTAAAAACACTGATGTCTTTGCTTCTGTGTGCATGCTGCCAGCATGGCACTGACCTCACACAGGCACCACTTTGATCCTGCAGTTCTTTTCTACAACTTGAATTCATTTGTGACTTTTAGGAGGAACTCAGCCTCCTCCTCTGTCCAAATAAACCACTTAGCCTTGTTTTGATCATTCCACTTCCTTTTCCCTACTGTTTTGGACATTTTAAGACATTTTGAAGTCGATTTTCTCTTACATCTATAGCTAACTGGGATGTCAGCAAGCTGCTGCACTTACTCACCTTCTTTGCTTCGCCGTTGCTTCTTTGCTCATATCAAGGAAACATATGCATTTTTGTGCTGTTGTGTATACAGAGATATTTTTAGAGTTTAAAAAAACAAAAACAGATAAAGTTGCAATGATGAGCAGGGGCATGCAAGACACTCCTGTGATTTCTCAAAATTTGGCTTTGAATTACCATTTTTAAGTTTTGCAAGAAAAAATGTTTCACAAAAATCAGTGTGCCACTGTACCAACTTAATAACTAACTGAGTAAGTGAACTTAGTCCCATGTTTGTCAAAATGTCAGTCAGGTGTGGGTTCCTATTTAACCAGGTGGGGGGCGGGTGGACTCACCTGTGGGGCTTTTCCAGGGGTTGGTAATCTTGTGAATTTTGAGTGGAGCACCAGCAAACTTAGAATATGCCTAAGAGAGAGATACAGATGGTTTAAAAAGAAATTCAAAGGTGTCATAATTATGTGAAAAGCTGTCACACCTTAATGTTGCTTTGATTTACAAGATCTGGTTACAAGGAGTCAAGCAAAGGCTGACCAGAAGGAATGAGGCTAGGCCAAACACTTGTCTTTCAATTGTACATCTTTTTTTTTTTATTATTATATCGCGCAACAGGACTTTAAAGCGAGCATCTACTTACATTCACTTTAAAAATGGAGGTATCACTTATAAATGCCTATGAAAGGTGTTTGATCTGCCTTCAAAGAGTAGGGCTACACAATATGGTATAAAAAATTATATTTCAATTATTCTAACACATATTGTAATTACTTCTGGAGAATAGGAGTTGTAGTTCAGGGTGTCTCTGTAGCTCCAGCGTACCTCATTTCCAACAGTACACAGTCACATTTAACCTTTATCAAGTAACTGCTGCAAGTTTGACATTGCTTTTATCCATACTGCAATTTCAAAACAATTTAGATTTTTTGTGCAATCATATCACAGACATCTTTCACAAGCATTTCAAGAAAAGAAATCTGACACTGAACCAGCATCACTAATCTGACATTTAAATATGTTAGTGCAGTGCCTGTTAAAATTATGGGTGGGGGATAAAATGAAGTCTGATGTCTCACAATGCTTTTTTAATGTTTTTTTATGTGTGATTCATATGTGATGATGTTCGCCCTCACAGTAGCCATTTCACTGCAGTCAGACCGTTTTTTGAAACTTGACATCACTGCATAAAATTACCTACAGTGACCTTTAGGATAATCACAGCCTAATGAAATTCAGGATAACTCAAAAAACAAAAATTGCAATAAACCGTAAAATTTAATCACAATACTTCAGAATCACAATACATATCGAATCAGCACTCAAGTATCATGATAGTGTCGACTTGGGAGATAAGTATATCATCCCAGCTCTAGTTAAAATGTGTGAAAATGTTAAGAGTATACATGTGTTTTGGGTGCAAAAGCTGAAAAACATTATGAATACATTATGGCGTCAGTGCAACATTCAATGTGAATGAGTAAGATCCAGATTTGACATGGCTCAGTAGTGTGACTTGAGGTGATCTGGACTGACTGGAGATGTGTCCACATGCTCCCTACACAGACAGCAGCAGCATCCTCACACACATCGAACACCCCAATACCGGTGTGTGTGTGTGTGTGTGTGTGTGTGTGTGTAGCGCACATAATGTTGAACAGAATGCGGAACGTAGCGCCGCGGGACATCGTTGGTGGGGGAACTGTTTTTGCAGTTGCGCTCACTAAGCAGTGGGGACTCAGAAAATGAAGCTGAAGAACTTTTCCCAAAAAGAGGAGCTGTGTCGGCTGTTTGGAAGTTCTTCTGCTTCAAAAAAACCGTCTGGCAAAGGCAAAGAAACTTTACAGGCTACAGCAGCGCACTGACATAGATTGTGTAACAAAGTGAAGAGTTCCCTCTCGGCTCTATTTTCACTGGCTAACAGCAGCACACTGGCTTAGCTTGTCTATTCAGAGAAGAGGTATCACTTCGGCTTATTTTTCAATCTATGTTATCACAGGCATACTACTGCTCATTCATTGGTAGCTGAATTGTTAGGTCTGTTTGATAAGTAATTAACATTTTTAAAATAATAATAATAATTTAACATATTGTTAAATTAGTCAAATCAGTCTGCATATTAATGCAAGTGGCCTTAAATTTGCATAATAAAAAGGTTCTGTATTTTGACTGCAACTGTCATGTATTCTGATTCCTTCACTTCATTAGAATCATGAGTGCCACCTCTTTGCATCATTTTGTGTTGCCATGTAAACCTGTGTTAATACTAGGGTGGACAACTTCAGTATTCATTCCTCATGACAGTAAAATAGGTCATTCTAAGTTAATTTACTGCAGTAATTCTTCTCTAAATCATTAGAAAATGTGGTTAACACCCAGTCGTGCATGAAAAAAGAAAATACCGTGATATACCGTGAAACCGTTATAATTTTGAAAAATACCATGATATACATTTTTGGTCATACCGCCCAGCACTAATCCTACCAGCCGTCTTAGTTCTTCCTGGCTGGTTGGAATGATCTTTTTTTATAGGTGGTGATGTTTCCCTCGCTTCTGCCCCCAGATCTCTGAGTTCAGTTGGTATGTTACTTGTTGCTTCTTGGACATTCACTGCCGCTGTTCTGCTCTCTCTCATCATTATTTTACCTCCCTCTTCTGTCTCCTTTCCTTCTCTTTGCCATGTTCTGTCTCCCTCCTCTATCCTTTCTGCCTCATCTGTAATAACACTATTTTTGACAAAAAAAATAAAGGTCAATTCTCCAGCTGTACAACATAAGTAAATGTGTCTATTAAAATGAGTGTCATATTCCAACGTATTCTCATGAAACGGTTCGTATGATATCGTACGAAAAATAATGCACAAATTTTCGTGCATATTCCTACAAATTTCCAGCAGCACGAGCGATCAGCGCGCCTGCGCGAGCCCCGAAGCGAGAGCCTTAAGAAAAATGGCGGACATTCCTTTTATTCTCAGTGGAAAATGCAATATTTTAAGAGAGCTTATGCATTCAAATGCGTTTTGATAACATTTCTAGCGGGAAATGTGCATTTCATTTCCAAAATCTTCGTTCAGTTAGTGTATATAATGTTTACTTTGTTAGTTATTACGAAGATTCTTTCAGGTTTCTATCGTTGCTATGGCTGTTGCTATGGACGCTGCTACCACTGTCGCTGATGTAGCTTCCGCTCGGAAGTCCCTTCCTCACTGACTGTCACCGTGGAAATGTGGGGAGGGAGGCGTGGGGTTAACCTGCTCTCACAGAAATCTGTGAAATGAGCATGACCTCCTAATAACGCATTGCGTGCTCCTCGCATGTAACCTGTTTTAATCAATTTCTATGGTTTTAATTCTGTGTGATCACCACACAAACGGTGTTCACTGGAAGTCGGCGAGAAGTGACGTCACGCTGTGGGTGGTAGTTCATAGATCCCGGAAGTGCAAATTTAATCGATATTCCGGAAAAAGGTCTGATTATTAGCCATAACGTTGTAACCATCCAAGGCAGACTTACCACGAGCTATGAGGATGTGTAACGATGGCATGTGCTTCAGCCGAGTCCACAAGTCCCGTATAATATCAACTTTATTTTAAGAAAACACGTTTTATTTGCGATGTCATATCACGGAGAAGCACTACATTACCCATAATCCTAGTGTTTATCAGCGACGTGTCTGATTTTACTTTCATCAATAAAGTCAATAAAGTGTAATAAAGTGCATGAAAGTTGATAATATGCTGATATGTTAGGCCATTGAACACAACCCTTTCAGTCAGCGAAACAGAGCGGGTGGAAAAACCGCGGAAACACGTCAAAATAGCACTAACGATTTATATAGTCTATATATATATATATTTTTTTTTTTTTCATAACACATCTTTACTCGTGGTATAAACATAGGCTACATGTTAAGGTTATGCTTTTGCTGTTGAAAAACTACCGTATGTATGGTTTTTAAACCTAAATTCACAATGTTTATCCTAACCCGGAAGAGGGGTACCAGAACTACAATTCGTGCAGAGTTGCAACACACAGAGGTGTCCTGCGCCATAGATTTTGTAGTTCTAATATGTTATGTCTATTATGTGATGTTGTGATCACTAATTTTTCAATCTTTATTATAGTTTTTGGGTGTGGGAAGAACGCCTGTTTGGTCAGATTTTATTTATTTTTTTCTTAAGATAGTGAAATCATGTTTTTTCCATGTTTTGACACTAGTCAGTGGCGCCCCCTATTGGTTTGCCATCGGACATGATAGTAGAGGTCAAGAGCTTTCCAAAAATGTTGACCCCATGTCTGTGCCATTTTTTGTTGCTGCACTGTAAGCCTTTAAAAGTGTCTCAGGTGGCCATATTAAGTCAATGGGAAAATATGAAATATGAAACACTGAGTATTTTAAGGGGAAAATAAGCTTTGAAATGGTCCAAATTGAAAAGTATGACTGTGTTTAAGACTAACATCAATATTATAAATAAATTTGGCCATTAAATCCCCCCTTAAAGAAGTTTGACTGATTTTATCAAGCTTGGCCCTAAAAGAGGTCTGCAGATGTACACCTGAGACAGCCTTGACTTGGAGCACGATGAAAATCAAACTTTGTCACAGAACAACAATGAAGACATCGTTTGAAAGTTCTTGACCTATGGAGTAACATATCTCAGTATGAGACCAGTGCGCAGTTCCTGCTCCCCACGAGTGCCCTTAGAACCTTGCACCTGAGACACTTTTAAAGGCTTACAGTGCAGCAACAAAAAATGGCACAGACATGGGGTCAACATTTTTGGCAAGCTCTTGACCTCTACTATCATGCCCGATGGCAAACCAATAGGGGGCGCCACTGACTAGTGTCAAAACATGGAAAAAACATGATTTCACTATCTTAAGAAAAAAATACATAAAATCTGACCAAACAGGCGTTCTTCCCACACCCAAAAACTATAATAAAGATTGAAAAATTAGTGATCACAACATCACATAATAGACATAACATATTAGAACTACAAAATCTATGGCGCAGGACACCTCTGTGTGTTGCAACTCCGCGCAGATTGTAGTTCTGGTACCCCTCTTCCGGGTTAGGATAAACATTGTGAATTTAGGTTTAAAAACCATACATACGGTAGTTTTTCAACAGCAAAAGCATAACCTTAACATGTAGCCTATGTTTATACCACGAGTAAAGATGTGTTATGAAAAAAAATATATATATATATAGACTATATAAATCGTTAGTGCTATTTTGACGTGTTTCCGCGGTTTTTCCACCCGCTCTGTTTCGCTGACTGAAAGGGTTGTGTTCAATGGCCTAACATATCAGCATATTATCAACTTTCATGCACTTTATTACACTTTATTGACTTTATTGATGAAAGTCAAATCAAACACGTCGCTGATAAACACTAGGATTATGGGTAATGTAGTGCTTCTCCGTGATATGACATCGCAAATAAAACGTGTTTTCTTAAAATAAAGTTGATATTATACGGGACTTGTGGACTCGGCTGAAGTACATGCCATCGTTACACATCCTCATAGCTCGTGGTAAGTCTGCCTTGGATGGTTACAACGTTATGGCTAATAATCAGACCTTTTTCCGGAATATCGATTAAATTTGCACTTCCGGGATCTATGAACTACCACCCACAGCGTGACGTCACGGAATCTCGCCGACTTCCAGTGAACACCGTTTGTGTGGTGATCACACGGAATTAAAACCATAGAAATCGATTAAAACAGGTTACATGCGAGGAGCACGCAATGCGTTATTAGGAGGTCATGCTCATTTCACGGATTTCTGTGAGAGCAGGTTAACCCCACGCCTCCCTCCCCAGATTTCCACGGTGACAGTCAGTGAGGAAGGGACTTCCGAGCGGAAGCTACATCAGCGACAGTGGTAGCAGCGTCCATAGCAACAGCCATAGCAACGATAGAAACCTACACTGAGAATAAAAGGAATGTCCGCCATTTTTCTTAAGCTCTCGCTTCGGGGCTCGCGCAGGCGCGCTGATCACTCGTGCTGCTGGAAATTCGTAGGAATATGCACGGAAATTTGTGCATTATTTTTCGTAGGAATTCCTACGAACGTTTCATGAGAACAGCCTGCATATTCTTTCTAGATGCATAAACAATGTGTAGGTGAAAAAAAAAAAAACGTGCTATGCCTTTTCCCACATAAACTGTGAACAGAATGTGCTTTTTGTGTTTTTTTTTTTGTTTTGTTTTGTTTTTTTTGGTATTTACACATATTGGCAAAATGCCACATTTACTAAGGTAACACTTATTAATTTAAATTGCTTTTGTGTGATTAATTTGATCATTCTTTTAATTTACAACAAGTCAGAGTCAAGTTATCCTTAGTTGTGACACAGCTTATAATGTCAGTTTAGATATGAGTGCTAAAAAAGTATCATGGATGCATTTCTGAGATATCACCACAGATAATTATTAATTTGAAAAAAAAAAAAAAAAACAGCTCCCCTGGTTTCCAAGGGTTAAAGACAGAGGAATGTCACCAAAGTGAGCCTTTAGGAACACAGCTAACAGAGCTTCATGCTGATGAGGCAAGAAACAAGGACTTTTTCCACTTAGAGCTTGTGAACATAAAACTTTATGACATGTACGGTCTGATGAAAAGACACAACGAGTTCTGCTTTCTTTAAACGTGTGCTCAGTGTGAGCTGAGGAATGACAAATATTCAAGGAGCCAAAATTATGATTTGAAGTCGCATTAGCAGTGGGAGTTGAAAGAGTGTGAGAACATTATGATGGAAGAAGTCTTCAGGCGGTCTTTCTGAGGTGCGCAGGCCGCCCCGCTCCACCCACTGCCAGGAAAACTACAGCAGAGAGACAAACCGGAGACAGATACCTGTCGAGTCAGAAGGAACGTCTGCACGTTTTCAAGGATCGTGCACAGTGTTGGCAAAGTTAATTTGAAAATGTAACTTGTTACTTTTTACTCATTAAAACTAGTGTGGATGTTACATTATTACTCAGTGGATACTGATTATTTGGCTTGTTATATTACTTTAATATTACCTTCATTAATGGTAAAGATAACAGAAGTAGTTCCCTGTACTTCTTACGCAAATCCATCTACTTATTTAAAAATAGCAGAAAATATTTATGTAAATAAATAAATAAATAATAAATGAATAAAGTGCCGTAATCAGGATTCAGATGGGCTAATGCCTACAAGGTATGACATTATTACTTTCTGTACATACTTATATTACTTATACTAATTTAATCCTTTGAAACCCAGAAGCATATGGCTGTGGATTTATTTCACGCTCCAAATTCCCTTTATTTCTTTTGTAATTTTTTGGTTGTCTTTTTTTAAACAAATTTTTGTGGTAATTTCATTCTAATTACATAATTATAAAAAAATACAAATTCTTATGTATTTTTTAAATAACTGTTTTGGTACTTTTATGGTCATTTGTTTTTTGTTACATTTTACTCTTTTTTTTTTCTTTTTTTTGCTCTTTTTCTCCATGGTTTTGAAAGAAATCAGGTGAATTTGCTCAGGTTTCAAAGGGTTAAACCCTTGAAACCCAGAAAAAAATAATATTACTTTTAAAAATAGCAGTAAATGTTATCATCAACAAATAAATAAAGTGCCATATTTGGAATTTGGGGAGCTGAATGTGCAAACAGAAACACTGCTCCTCTGGTGCCAAGTGACAGAGGCCGTGCAGACGTTACAGGATCTTTCTGGATGCTGATTTAACAATTTGAGCGGATTAAAGTGGTTACTTTAAAGAATGTCAGTCCAGCTCAGTGGCAGGAGGCTAACAGTTAGCATGTGGAGCATCCAGCCAGTATCCAGCACTCAGTAACAATGAGAGGAAGATAGAGCCACTACTGTCCTACAGAACAGCTGGAGGGGAAGTGAAATAATAACACATTTTTCAAAGTGGGCCAACTACCTCTTTAACATTCCAGCCAATCAGAAACAAGTATTCACCAAGTGTTTTGTCATGGATTTGGATTACTTTAAACTGGAAAATATATGAATGGAAGACGACCAATGCATAGGGTCAATTTAAAAATTAAGCAACAGATCAAACTAGGTTTTAGCTGGGAGTCTTTTGTTGGTTGGTTGGTTTGTTGGTTTTGCCTCCACTGGATAGTTTTGTTAGTGGAGTGGTGTGGCAGTGTTGTTTAGACAGCTGCGGGGATTGGGGGGAGATGGGGTGGGGTGGGGGCGGCACATGCTGAGGTCTACACAGAATGTGATAACAGGCCAACCCGACTCTGAAGCCAGGATAAAGTCAGCCTCCGTTTGCCCACCAGTGTGTGTGTTACTTATGAGATAAAATGTGTGTATGTGAATGTGAAGCTCTAGACTTAGTATTTTTACTTGTATATGGGTGATTTCAAAGTAAAAGCACATCTGGACTTGACCGATGTTTAGAGCTACTATAAACTTGTGTCTGGATGAGGTCATCTGGAACATCTCAAAGTTTACTTTGGACTATACTGTACATCTGATGGATGTTCATCTGGATTTGATTATACAAATTGTTCTGTTTGCATGGTTGGTGTTGTTAAACAGGTCATATTTTACTAAGTACTGTATTCTACAAAGATTAAATAAATATGAAGCATTTAGTTACTGTCTGATCTCAACCAAGTTGTGAACTTCTGATGCTCTATTGTAAAATGAGGCTGCAACTTTGATGGGCATCTTAACTGAAGAGCTGAACACAGCTGGATTCAACCAATCCAAGATTTTGAGCCATGCGCTCATGTCTGAAAGGACAAGGTGGCGTTCAGAGGCTCATGCCAGACAGGCTCGGCCGAGAGATGCCATATGTCAAGAGTCTAAATCACCAGCTTCATTTCGTCTTTGTGACATGCCATGTCAGCAGAGAAAGCTGTTGACAGTTTTTAAAATGTGCGACACATTACACAGTTTCTTCAAAAAGCCTACCATAACATAACAAGAGCAAACAGCTGAAGTACTTGTTAGAGCAATGATGGACTGGTGATCTCGGCCGTGTGTCAGCTACAAATACACACATTTGCATGTAGGGTTAATTGTTTCTGATATATCCTAAGGGTGCTAATATGTGATGAGCATAAAATATGAAAAACACTATTTAAATGCAAGGTGCACAGCTTTAATCAACTGAAATCAAAGATGTCACATGACTGTTTCTTTGTTGCACATTTTGGCAGTGCTGCACAGGTGCTGGTGGCGGTGTTGAAAAGAATAGACCCGTTTACAGCCTACGTCATCGAAAAGCTGCGCGCACAGTTTGGCAACAGAAGTACTAGTATTTTGCCCTGGCCGGACAAGTTAACAGCGTTAAATAATACTGTCAACAGCATCAACATGTCGGGCTGTTGTGTGTACAGTTGTCAAAAATCGGTATTCTAAAGGTGGACTCACGACCATTTCAAAGCAACCGAAGGCGGCTGTAGCTTCAAGCTGTCAGGTGTGTAGACTGGACTGAGGACATGATCCAAACTGCTCGCGTCTGCAGTGCCTGTTTTATACAACCCCTGGCAAAAATTATGGAATCACCAGTCTCAGAGGATGTTCATTCAGTTGTTTAATTTTGTAGAAAAAAAGCAGATCACAGACATGACACAAAACTAAAGTCATTTCAAACGGCAACTTTCTGGCTTTAAGAAGCACTAAAAGAAATCAAGAAAAAAATGTGGTAGTCAGTAACAGTTACTCTTTTAGACCAAACAGAGGGAAAAAATTATGGAAGCCCTAGCGTAGCTTGACAAGCAATTGTTCTCTGCCATACTTCCGTTACCTGAATGCGCACACAGCTCACGTTCATCATCTTTGTTTACAAACAGTAAACGGGTCTATAGCTCAAATGGCACATTCAGACCCTCCAGAATGTTAAACATGACACACAGCAAAAAGTTTTCTCTGCATTAGTTGCAACACCACCACCTGCCATCTGCAGCAGCACTGAGTGCAGTGCTTGACTTTTTACCTGGTGTTCACCAGAGACCAGGGTTTTCCCTGCCATTAGCACCAAAGTCTAAGTCTAATGTGGCCATTAATGCCATAGTCTAAGTCCTATTAGATATAACAGATGTTGACAAAGTTTTCCTTTGGGGACAGAATTTACAGTTGGAAAATTGTAATATATCACAATATGTGTTATCACAATACTCAAGATCATGTATAATGTACAAAAAAAAAATTATATATGTATATATATATATATATATATATATATATATATATATATGTACACATATATACACACACACACACACACAATTTTTTTTTTTTTTGTACATTATACATGATCTTGCATGTAGGGTTATTTGTTTCTTATATATTTTGCCAATTTTGCTAATATCTCCTGCTTTGTGGTGAGCTTATATATACATATATATATATATAGGACATATATATATATATATACAGTACAGGCCAAAAGTTTGGACACACCTTCTCATTCAATGCGTTTTCTTTATTTTCATGACTATTTACATTGTAGATTCTCACTGAAGGCATCAAAACTATGAATGAACACATGTGGAGTTATGTACTTAACAAAAAAAGGTGAAATAACTGAAAACATGTTTTATATTCTAGTTTCTTCAAAATAGCCACCCTTTGCTCTGATTACTGCTTTGCACACTCTTTTTTTTTTTTTTTTTTTGTACATTATACATGATTTCAGAAATCAGGATCAGAAATCCTTTATTGATCTCCTGGGGGAAACTGGGTCAGTTGCTCAGTTGTTCAATTCTCAAGAGAAGAATTAAATTATAATAAATAGAAAAAGAAATAAAGATAAAGAAATATAAATAAAAAATAGAAATATATATATGCCTTACAAATTTTGAAAAAAGTATGTGCATTATGTACAAAGTTGTATCAAAAGTATGTGCATGATGTGCATTGAGTCTAATCATTTTAACATGAGGGCAGTGTACAGCAGCAGTGCTGGCAGCACTGAGCACGGCAGGACCCTGCATTCAACAACAAAAAACCAAACGACAAAAGTCATGTATGGAAGGACTTTGCCTTTGAGGCAGATAAAGAAGGAAGCAGCAATGAAGTGTTTTTATTTTAACACAGATCTTTGAGCCTGATTTATTTTTAGTCATGCAATTATGCTACTGCTGATTTTTTTCCATGCAGCCAAATTTCAGCAATGTTTGGTAAGGTCATTTTTCTGTTCCACAAATTTGAAAGCAATAATGCATCAAGTTTTATTTATTTATTTATTTATTTTCTTACTTATTTACTTGAAGGCTATATGCCTCGATATTATGAAGGCTGTGTATATTTATTGTTCATTTGTTATACTAAATCATATATTTATACTTAAGTAGAGGTGATATCTTTTTCTCAGTAATATCAAAACTGGTATGTAGATTATCAATTTTTACTGGTATTGGCATTGACTACCCAAAGTGTGTGTGTGTGTGTGTGTGTGTGTCTGTGTGTGTGTGTGTGTGTGTGAGCTCTGCAGCCAGGCTGAATTCAGACAGCTTTGGGATACGGATGTAAGTTTGATCTCACTGATACAATAACATTTATGTTACAATAACATTTATGTCACCAATCACCAGTGTTTGGTCTATTCTATTCTATTCTATTCTATTCTATAACCTCTAGGACTAGGTGACATGGACAAAATCAGACGTGACGCTGATATGATTTTTACTCAGAAGAGATTTATCAATATAATCTCTTTTCAAAACCTTGTATGTCCAATTTTGGTGATTTTCAAGCTTTAGCTTAATTTAAATATGTGCAGGCTTCTCTGGGTTGAGAAAGCTCTGCAGCCCTTGGAGTTAGGAAACCTTTATAAGACAAATTTAGGAACTGAAAAATGTGTAATTGTCACACTAGCGACAAGACTGTTTTTATTCATTTCTGAGCAGTTGAAATTATGGGAATACAAGGTTTTGGTTGGGCAGCAGCAATATGCAATATTACCCATATTGCTGCTGCCTGGGGGGGCCCGGGGTGCGCTCGGTCCTGGCACCGCCCCTGCTGGTACTGGTTATGATGAGCCGGGCTGTCTAGGTCACGCCATCGCTGTCACTGCTGCTCAACAGAGCGGAAAAAGCACGCCTCGCTGCTCTCTGTCTCTGTGTAAGTCTCTGTATCTACATGACCTCGCCCAGCCTCGTTTAGTGTCTTACCAGGACGGTGAGACACTCGGTATCTATGGACGGTAAACCCCAGTCTCCTCTCCAGCAGTACAGCTCCAACGGCGCCGCCATCTTTCTCCGAGGTGATGCCCTTTCATACCGGAAGCTCTTCGGAGAGCGCTTCGTCTTCCTCCCCTTCGTCTTTTCTCATTGTCAAAATATGAAGCGCTACCAAAGAACATCTAACATTTTAGACAGTGTCAGGAAGAGAGGATTACAACGCTGACATCATTTATAGTGCACATGTAGCAGAAATTTATTATATATAACATAGGCTATATTATATATAATTTATGTGTGTGTGTGTGTGTGTGTGTGTGTGTGTGTGTGTCTGTGTGTGTGTATGTATGTATGTATGTATACACACACGCACACACAACACGCAATAGCATACACATACATACATATATATGTATGGGTTTTTTTGTAAAAAAAAAAAAAAAAAAAAGTTTCTGTATGTTCTACATTGGAGGAACCTTCACTAGAGAGAGTAATTGACCTCTTTCTGTCATGATGTTCCCAAAGGATGGAGTCAGGATCAAGAAGGGCCTTTTATTAGAAAGCCACAAGTGTTTTTCACATTGTTCTTTTTTTTATTGACAATAGCACAAATCACATGTAGGTAACATGTACAAGGATCTATACATTAAAAAGTGTATATTGTCATGCCGAGGAGAATAAAGGTCTATTTTTTTTTTTTTTTTTTTTTTTTTTTTAAACATGAGATAAGCTGCTTTTTGCAGTTTATGGGGAATTTTGACCCCAAACCCAAATCTGTGTGAAGTGTGACGTGGCAGCTGATGCCACAGGTGGTGCTATGTGTGGCCTGGCCTGCAGCAGTCTTGGATTTTTTTTTTTTTTTTTTTTTTAAGTTTTTAGCAAGTACATCAATGTTAGCTATGGAAACACACATACAATCTAACCCTTATACTGAACTGCCAAAACCAGGGTACTATATGTATACTACAAGGAAGTGGTTAACATACAGTGAATGTGAAAAATGTAAACAGCTGGAACACAGGCAGCCATATTTAACTCTGCAATGTTGTTTTAATGTCTGGTAATACGATCAAAAATTAAAACAATAACAATATAAGACAAAAAAATCAAACAAGATGGAAGTTACCTATGCATAGCAAATTTCAAGTTTTCAAGCATTTCACATTTTTTTGAACATGAATAGGAGTGAAATGGTGTAATGGCAGGCATGAAAGAGCTACAAAAAGCATCCTCTTCTCGTCTTTTTTTAGCACCATGTATTACAATTCTTCTTTGCAACTCAGCATCTCTCGTTTTTTAGGAGTTGACATGGAATGGACACTGGTATTACTCCGAGGCATACAATGATGATTGAGAGTAAGAAGGGTGCAGAGTGATGGTCTAGGCAGCATTCCATAATATTTAAAAATAAATTGCCTTGCTCACAGCTTTCAGCTTATGGATCTGCGAGTTTTTCACACTAGCAGCTTGAAACGGCAGCTGTCTTTACAAAACGGAGGCGACTGCAGCAACTTAAAGTACAATAAATAGGTTGTTTGGCTGTGCCATTTTAAAGTTATGAATTATAACACACAGTTGTTAATTTCATCCATCCTGAAATATTGTGGCAGATACTGTACTATACAAATACCTTCTGTAGAAAGCAATTTTCTGCAAACTTGCTTGAGTTGAAAAACTTCATATATGATGTATTCTAACTGCAATCCACTATATTTTTTGCATGCAGATTATGCTGCCATTTAGTATATAAGTAACCATAAGACAAAATATACTTTAAGAATATATATTTATATTTAGCAGATAATGAAATCTTTAGGAAGACAACACAAGTTAGTTTTAGACTCTTCTTGAAAGAAAAACACAATTCCACCCACTGATATGATTACAACTATCCCCAGAATCAGTAACTGGCTCAGAAACATTGCCATCCCCAACTATAGACAAACCTTTAAAACAAACATCACGTAAGGCATCCAATACTCCATAGAAATACTGAACTGAGCTTTGGCAGAAGGGTTTCTTCCATGTAATCTCTGTAGTCTATTAACAAATGTACCCTTCGACCAATCAGAGCACACTCATGTCACACTACCATCTTTAATCCTAACCGTCTCTAAACCTTACAGTTTTTATCACTCCAATATTTGGTAGTGCATTTCATTTCAACTAGTCATGTAACATGAGCACATGACCTTCTTTCCCTCAGTAGTGCCTCTGTAAGCTGCATCCTTTCCTCCAGACCTAGAGGTATGGGTGTGCTGAGCATCTTGGGACTGTGGTGCCTCTATGAACTGCTACTGAGTCTTCGACGAAGCAGAGAGGCTGGTTTAGTTTCGGAGTCCTCTACATCGCTTTCACATTGTCTCTGGAGGAAAGGAAAATGCAGTCAGCTTCAGAGCTGTCTTCAGGTTGGCTTTTGAGATATACAAAAAGTGCAACATTATTGTTGCACACAGCAATGGTTCTCAAATGGGGCACATGTACCCATAGAGGTATTTTTTTTTAATGTTAATTTACTAAATATCAGTTAGGCATAATTGCTAAAACAATTATCCTGTGTTATAATAAGTTCAATAAAAAATGTAACTGTAAAATCAATAAACCACATTTTATATTCAGTTTTCCCTCTCTTATTATGCTAAACATGCAAAATCACTGGTAGAGTCCTGTAACTAACAGACAGAAGAAAGTGAGTGTCAGACCTGAACATGAACAGGTTCACAACAAGGCTGTGTGCTGTCACCACTGCTCTAAATTCTCTACACAAATGGACCCGTTCTACTTGACATTATATTCTAGCTGACTTCAAGAGTTCCCCAGCCCCTACCTCTTCCCAACTCGGATCAAGGACAAAGATTGTCAACAAACACCTAAATTGAGGCAAACATTTATAGGTGATTTCTCCAAAAAAAAAAGTCAACTGAAACTTTTTTTCATAACTGAGCTTTTCTAACAGATAAAACTTTCTTGACACTCTATGAATAATTCATAGAATGCATCCTGACACACTGTTTTATCTGATGGTTTGGAAATGTAAGCTCAACAAACCTAAACAAGCATTTCAGGATTCATAAGATGTTCCACAATATTACTTAAGTTTCACAAACAACCCTGACCTCTGTAAGAGCAGAGCCACACCCCCTTTATAATGACTTCAAGCTGCTATCCTCTGGAAGATAGTTCTGTGCACTAATAGGAGCAGATGGTCCTTTACTGCATCGGTTACTGCACTCATGAACAATGTCAGATGGCCCTCTGCCTGTCTCAACTATGCATCAATGATTATTTATGTTGTTCAGTTGACATCTGTTGTCCAGGAAACTAAGGAGATGATCAGAGATAATTCTCTGATGTCCTTCCTGCCATCAGACACGTCTTTGCAGGCTTTACAGACTATATGCAGCTGTGGTCATGAAGGAACCACCATCATGTCAAAACTGGACATCATCACCTGGACCATATCTAAAGGCTCAATGTATCAGTCTAACCCTGATGCCAGTATGTATATAGATAAATTGTGGGACCAATGTGTATTGTGCTTAATGCTGATGTGTATGCCCTCCACAGCACTATAACCTTATACCCAGGGTTTAGTCATGAATAATAGAATCCAAAGGCTGTAAAAGGCCCAGGAATTGGTTCTGCTCTGCTTCCTTAACCTAATTTTAAACCATTGTGACAATTTTAACAAAAGATAAACTGATTCAAAAAAATTGGTTCCCAGCTTGAACCACAGAACCTGAAGTGGGAACTATGATAACAACAAGAGTGGGCATGTATTATTCTACAGGGAAAGATGAACATGGAAGACAACTCAAAGAGCGTGTCAGTGGTCTGCCAAAGAAGCTATTCCTTTCAATTTGGACTTCTCTCGAATTTCAGAAATTAGATAGACGGGAGTGGAGGAAGAGAGGAACGAGAGGAAGTAAACTGTATCTTGAAATCACTGAAGAGTTAGCAAAGGCTGGGTTTATTAGAACCAAGGACCAAGGGGTATTATGAGCTCCTCGGCAGCATGCTGGTCATAGACCAGCAAACCAGCCAACTGGGGTTGAATTCAGCCACAGCAATGCTAGAGTCAGTGGTCAGTGACCTGGCAATACCTCCGTCACAATGCTTCCACTCCAAACTGTTAAAAAGTGGGGCCAGTTTGCTAGTTAGCACCTTGGTTCCTAGAATCTTGAACAGAACTGGTTGAAGAACCACGACTATTTTAGTTAAAAAAAAAAAAAAAAATAGCTATCGTGTATTCACACTGAGACCTACGGGATCAACAAGTCAGTTCCATATAAGCTAGTGTGTTTATACAGTGTGTTTACACAGTGGTCTCACCAGCTCTTCATCTGGATCTGTACTGCTTTTACCCAAAAGCCTCAACCGGCACAACCGGTTACACACCCACACCATGTTATAGGACATCTACAGAGAGAGGGACAAACAGAAAGACAGACAGACAGACAGAGACAGAGAGAGCATTGGACAATGTTCATAGTTGCAACTTTATTCCAGGTCAGCTGATGGCGCTGTCATCAAAGGAATGTGCATGAACGGCTTTAAATGCTATTGAGAATTGTATTTGGATGCACTGATGCAGGAACTCAGTGACACCTGTATGTTGTCACATCAAGTCAGTGTAGGATTTCAAGCCATTTTAATACCTGATTAAAAACATTTTTAAATGGCTTCCTTAAATGTGCAATGTATTTTAGGAGGACGTTCTCTGTCTAATACAATACCTGAAATACAAACGGGTCTTTTCACTTGCACACCTACGTTATGCAATACTTTGCAATTAGCAAACAGACTATGCAGTATATATACTATAATGTTACTGAGGAATATTTGGTTTGACATACACATCCCCACTCACTTTCCATTTCCTCCTGGCATTGAACTTCTTGAAGTTCTTCATATTGATTGAGGAGCGATTCCTGTTGGCCACTTGTTTTCGTGTCAAGGGCTGAAAGAGAGAATGACACTTGAATCAATATAGGCAAACACTCAAGGAGAGTGATAAAGTGAGTTCTGTGAGCAGGAAAAGCAAAAGTGAACTTAGGTAAAGTACTGGGTTGTGTGGTTACCTGGACATTACAGTGTATGAGTCCACATGATGGTGCAATATGTTTATTAGTTGACTGGTGCTCCCCTGGGCTGCTAATCCACAATACTGTATTTATGTCACTTGACTCACTTCCATAGAAAAATGGCTCCAACAGCAAACAAGGCAGATTATGCCAATATCAAAACCAAAAAGCCTTGGTACCCATTTTTTGAGTAAATTAAATGTGTCTTTCATTGTTATTTTGACCCAGAAGACACAACCTAGTAGTACTTTCATTAAAAAAAATGTAATTAGACAAAAACAAAGGGTGGCAGTACTTGATTTTGATATTGGCAAAATCCGCTTTGTTTGCATTTGTTTATGCACGGAAGTGAATTACATACAGTAATGTGGATTAGAAGTCCAAGGAAGCACAAAGCAGCTAATGAGGATATTTCAGCATCATATGGACTCATATCAAGGTAACTATAAAACCCAACACTCAGTCAAGTTTAATTTTGCTTTAATATGATGCAAAGTTGAAGTAACCTTGATCCATGGATGATTTAGACACTCCTCAGCTGTCAGTCTATCACTGCAAAAGAGACAGATCAATATGAGCTAGAGGTAATGACAATAGATCAATATGACCTTGACCTAGAAACCATGACATTTATATGCTGTTAGTTACAAATATTTCATGCTTAGATTTAGATTTATCGAAGGTTCTGTGAATGATAATGTACTGCTGTCCTATTTATGTGCAATGCAAAGTTTTGCTCCAAATAATGTGATACAGTGTGATTCAGTGAGAATTCAGCCAGACACCAAACACTGCCAAGGTGATTTATTTACTACTTCATTTTTACTACTTTATCTACTATGCTGCTGTGATGTTGCAATCGACTTTGGACAGAAGTTGCGCAGTGGCCAAGAAAGAGACTGAGGACGCAAGAATTACAAGAGCTGACAAGAGGACACTGCTTTATGTAGAGTAATGGAGATCAGCTGTGACATGGCGTGTTGTCGCAAACAAATGGCACAGTTTCCTCTCAATTATTAGCCAAAAATCCTCCAATAGAATGATCTTTTAATAATTTGTGTTTGTGGTCAGTGGTGAGGGTGATACCTTCATGTTGCTTTTGTCACACATCTAAGGAGTAACTAAACCCCGAACCCAAATCTGTGTGAAGCCTGACCTCTAATGGTGAAAAGCAGTATGTCACTATCTGTAGTTCTCTATGGGTGGTGACATCACATGCCGCCACAGACCAGGCACCCTATTTTTCATCATTAGAAGGCAGGGTTCACAAAGATTTGGGTTCAGGGTTTAGTTATGCTTCAATATATTTAGCCAATGTTCAGCACTAAAACTCCACCCTGACTGCCGCAGGGGGACTACCTCAGTTACAGGGACTGAGTTGGGGTCCAGGAACCCCCAGGGCAAAAACAGAGAGTGGGTTCCTCTGATGTAAACAAGGGTAAGGGTTCCTGGTTCCCCAGAAATATTCCTGTGTTCTGAGGACAGTTCCTGCAGTGGAAAAGGGGTACAAGAATCGAACAGCCCTACTAGCGGCCTGCATAAAATGTTGGTGGTTGTATGCAACCCATACAACCACCAAAATGGTTGTATGGGTTGTCTGTGTCTGTGAAGTCTGTGTTGTTAGTAATGGGGCTGAATACTAAGCTTGTATCAATGGGAAAATGTTTTCAACCGGGAAAATGTTCCCCAGAACAAATTATGAAAATACTGTGCTGGCCTCACTTCACAGTTGAACATGATAAATAGAAGTTATGCCACAACTTAACTCATGACGCTACTTCATAGGAAAGATAGTAGCTAGCGTGGATAAATCCCAAACCAAATAAACAATTCATAAATGACGGTCTAGGTTCTCAGTCATCCAGGTCATGATTTTTCCACATAGGGCTAAATCAACTGGACTATTTGTAGATTTTTCAAGACTTCTCATCCAAGAAGCTTCTTCAGTTCTGACAGACTAGTGGGGAGTGCCAGGTATTTAACCTGTGTGGGGATGTTATTCCAGGTCATTGAAACTACTATTGAAACTCTATCCAAGTTAGAGAGGACAGATGGTTTGAAAGAGGAGTGAAGGAGTGAAGGAAGCAATCTATGTGAAGATAGAGAAACCACCCCAACAGAGGAGGAGGTCTATCTCTGACCATGCCAGAGCGGGGGAAGTGTACTGTACTCACACGGTACAGAACGATCACACTAGTCAAATAATCTGGATTTTGGGGTCAAACGTGCTTGGGCACGGCACGAATAGGGTAATGTGAGTAGCCTCTTCCAATGACTACATTTATATGCACACCATATTCCCATATTATTTGGAATATTCGCAATATTCCGATTGCGCACGTGTCATGTAAACATGCACCGAACCCGAGGTCATATTCCGGTTGGAGAGAATTTCGAATAAGACCCCTGGCATATGCCTGTTCCAACCGGAATATTGAGGCATGTAAACACCTTAGTCGGAAAATGCCCCGAACCAGAATATTCAGTCACAACTGTGCTGTCGTTTTCCCCGCTTGCAGTAACCGTAGCAACAAAGACGCCACAGAATTCCTTGCAAATCGAGCATGCGCATGGAAGACGCTAACGGCTGTTGTTGACTCCTAGGCTGGAGGAAACCACCAACACTAATGATGGTTGTCACAACAGGGAGGAGCACTAACAATCAAGGGTGCGGGAAGGGTGGTGCTGAGGGTGCTGCAGCACCCCCTGCTGAGGAGGGGTGGAATAAATGTCAAATTAATTTTACCACATTTCAAAGTAATTTTCTTTTGAAAATGACTTGATTGTGGCTGTCACTTAGGGTGTGGACGGCGAGAAAGTAAAATGTGTATTAATCTAC
Source organism: Myripristis murdjan (assembly GCF_902150065.1). Taxonomy (NCBI): domain Eukaryota; kingdom Metazoa; phylum Chordata; class Actinopteri; order Holocentriformes; family Holocentridae; genus Myripristis; species Myripristis murdjan. Next base: position 30,354,432 of record NC_043990.1, on the reverse strand, counting down.
TGCACCTAATGCAAGGAAAACGAAAAACATGTAGACCATGTGCAGAGGTGCAATCACGCCAAGACACATCACCGGACGCATGCAACAAAACCATGCGACCATGGGGACCCCTGTGGCAACGTGTCCCTGTGTGGTCGCATGGCCGGATGAATAAATGCCTCCAGAAAATAAAACAACACACTTCAGTGAGTTATACATATCTCCAAACTGGAGGCATGTCTTCATCCGATGTCAAACGATAGAGATATGTTGAGTTTTAATGATTTTTCTCCATGCGTCCTCCACTCACACCTTAACTCAGCGGTCCCCAACCACCAGTCCGCATAGGTTGGTGTCCTCGAAGAGGCCGACCAGGTAAGCCTCGCTGGCCTTCCTGCAGAGCCGGCCCCTGGTATCGAGCGCGGCCCGATACCAGTCCGCAAGACCGGGTCCTACAGCCCGACACACCCCCCCACGCGGACTTACACCCTCCCACCCCCCGCTATACGCAGCACCCCCTGGCAAAAAGTAGTTCCCGCGCGCATGCTAACAATCCAGTTGTTTAAATGTGAATACTTGGGACTGTAGTCTGTCAGAACTGAAGAATCTTCTTGGATGAGAAGTGAAATATCTTCAAGAATCTACAAATAGCATTTATGCATTGCTATACAAACAGCAATGCATAAATGACTGAGCATCTAATTCATTGTCCTCATAATAAAATTAACTGTAAAGTTTAAAAAAATGAGTGGCTTGCGTTTTTTCACTCATAACTAATGGGTTCACAGATCCATTGCAGGACATTGTGTTGGAAGTGGAAACACAAAAGTAATAAGACGGTGGCATACACACTGTCAAGAAACATACCATGAATAATACAGAGATTCTCAAACCAGTCCTCAAATACCACCTGTCCTGTACGTTTTTGTTCCAGCTCTACTGTTTCACACCTGATCCAATTACAGGCATACTGCTGATTGGTTCAAACAGATCTACCTGGACAGGTGTGCATAAAAGTGCGTGACCCATCTGCTGTGCCAGAGTAGAGCTGGAACAAAGACTTGCAGGACAGGTGGTAATACTTGTCGACGGGCTGAGAACCACTGCTGTGCTAAACGTGTTTTTGACAGCATGGGTATATTTTTGTTTATGGGTTGAATATGACCCCATAATCTGAAACTAGAAAAGTTATGAAAAGTTACTCTTCCATTGGTCTAGCCAGGGAACATAGGCTAGGGCTTTTATTTCGAGGAAAGAATATTCATCTCTGCCATCTATTTTCAATGTACAATATTAATTTATGCCGGCCCAGCCACAGAGCAGGGCCAGCTTTGACCGCAAGCCCCAGATAACATGATCTGAGAGATTAACCCTTAACCCTTAAGTGGCCAACCTTAACACTGACATCTATGGAGTCCCTTGCCAATGCTAGTGGGGCTGGCACCAGCAAGGGGCTCCAAAGTAAATGTGAGGATGGCAACAGCAGCTTAGGCTTTTTAATTAAACAGTCAGCATTGCAAATGCTGGTATATACACTCCTGATCAAAATCTTAAGACCAGTTGAGAAATTGCAAGAATTTACATTTTGCACTATTGGATCTTAAGAAGGTTCTAAGTAGACCCCTTGCAGAGGTTATCTACCTGAAGCTACTGCAAACAAACATTGAGATTCGGTCTGTTCGGGGAAAAAGGGCCAAATATATTACCTACTTGGGATTTTTCACTAAGAGTTTCTGGATGAAATCTTTGGCCATGTTGCTGGTTGTGCTGAAGTATCGCTCATCAAACTTGTAGTTCATGGCGACGACATTCCTCAGAGTCTCTTCATTTGTCTCACCTTGGAATGGCGATAAACCGCTCAGTCTGAGGAGAGAGTAAAAGGGCTAAAGCCAGACTGTGACAAAAACCCTAAATTTGGTTTACTTGCTAAACTGATAGCAGCATCTGTCAACATTTTTCTAGAAAACAGCTATATTCAATCATCTTTCATATGTGAGAAATTTGTTTCAGCTGGTGACAGTTGGTGTGTTTCCCTTTGGACCATCCAACTATCTATCCATTTTTCATATCCACTTAATCCTAATCAGTGTCATTGTCAGGTGGGATAGAAAGGCTAACACATAGATAAGAAAACAGAATCACACACACTTACACCTATGAGCAACTCAGGCTGCTTTCACACCCAGTCATTTGATACATTTGTTTCTGGTGTGGCTGCCTTATTCTTGGTCACAAAAGAACATGCATTAAAATAAAAGGTTATTTTCATATGTGTCAACATATTCACCATCTGTAAATAATAAATAACAAAACAAAGCCTGAAAGGCCTCTGCCCAGTGTGCAGTGGGATATGCTCCAGCCCCCCCACCAACCCGGGTTTCCACTCTTAAGGAAATCATTTCCAGGCCTTTTCAAGAACACATCAATGACTTCTGTACATGTTAGCTATTGCTCACAAAAGGATAACTTTGGATGATTCAGAATGGACAAAGTGGCCAAATCCTCAAGTTACACATGAATTTGTAATTTCCAGGTTTACCAGGATGTGGAGGCCTGTGTGTGTTACCCTGCTCACTGCAGCATAGTTAAAATTTCAACCACTGGGTGTCAACAAAATCCAGTTTTTCCTTCATGTACTGTGTATTCATTACTAGTCTGTCTGAAACATGGCCCATGCATCTTAGTTCATTACCAACTGCTCATTTCTTGATAAAACACAAACACACACACACACACACACACACACTTACAACTTACAGTATGTAGGTAATAACTCCAATACTCCTACAGGAACAAGCACAAGACACAGGCATTAGTCAGGCATTAGGACAGACATTAGGTAATAAGTAGGGCGTGGTTTGTCAGTCTTCTTCACTATTTCATGAGAAAGACAAATGTCTCATTGTTTCGATTATCCCTCAGTATGACGCACATCAATAAATAAAGTGCTGACTATGACAGTTTCCTCAAACAAAAAGAAAAATAGTACACTCAAATTCTAGGAATTTGAGTGTACTATTCAGGGAATAAGAAAACTAGAGAGTAGAGTCATTTCAGTTTCATTCAGAGACATAAAGTTATTGTGTTACTGTTTCAAATGCTACCAGAGTTCTAACAGCTGGAAAGGGAACTTGTGGAGTCACAACAGGCCTTAACATGCCACAAACGGGTGAAGACAGAGAGGAAGGAGCATCTGAGCGCAACATTCCAAAGCTGAGGAAAAGCTAGGTGTGCATGTATATGCACATGCTCATAACTCACACATGATATGCATACATAGTTGGCAACATACTCACCATAAATCCACTGCTGTACTGAGAGGCTCATGGTTGATCACCTCAGGGGCTGAGGGAGAGAGAGGGACAGACAGTGTACAAAAACAAGTGGGGAGTCCTCAACAGCATGTGCAGTTAAGCTAACTTATTAAGTCTCTAGCAAAGCTAGAATCTACCACCGCATACTAGGGTCACTGTAGGGAGACAAAAAATTACAGAGCTGGGGGAAATGGGGTAATATTCAGAGAAAAAACTCTTTTCAATTTTCAAGATTAAAGTGTGAAATTTACAAGAAAAAACTCACAAATTTATGAGGAAAAAAACACATAAATTCTAAGATTATAAAGTCACAAAATTGCGAGAAAAAAATCAGAAATTGTGAGAATTAAGTTGTAAATTTACAAGATAAAAACAAATTTCATTAAAAAAACTCAGATACTTTTTCTTTCTTTTTCTTCTCTCTTTCGTATACTCTTATACTTAAAAAGGAGGCACATGGCTTGACTTTGCAAGGCTGGATCCGCCACACTGCAGACCCTGGCGCTCGCCGTGTATCAGGCCTGCAGGTGATGACCTCATCAAATTCTACTTTGCAATGGGATTTACTGATAAGGGAATACTGGTGATATTAGCCCAAGTCACTGCAATGTCTCTTTTTAATTTCACCCTTGATTGACCCTAATATGCCGTCCTAAGAAACAGAGGAATGATAGCTGAAAACAGTTTGCAATGAGGCGGCAATCAACAAAGGGTAACCTGCATATTATGAAATAACCTTGAAGAGTGTAGTTATTAAAGGAACGGTAAGTATGTAATTTTTTTAACAATGTTTTTTGTCATTATTCGGTGTAGAAGTCATAATGAAACTGAGAATATGAAGTCCACTCTATGAAGAGAGAGACCTATCAGTTGACTTCTCCCGACTCAAACAAGTGGTTTTTCTGGAGATTAAAAAGTTGCCATGTAGAGCGCGTACCACGTAACACTAGGGCTAAGCTGCAGTGGCCTAGGTTCAAATCTAGCCCAGACCCTTTGCTGCATATTGTCCCCTCTCTCTGCCTTGTCTTTCCTGTCTCTCTCCACTGTGGCTGTCTAATAAAAAACTACCCCAAAAATAATAATAATAAAAAAAAAAACACTACCTCAGTTTTTACTCCTTCCTCCCCTGAAACACATTCACTTGTAGCTCGGATGCAAAATGTCACTTGTAACACATTTGATATTATTATGATTGTGTCAACTACAGGAGAAGACGGTGACTAAAGCCATCTCTTCAAATACTGTAAGTTAGTTTTAACGGTGCATCATGTTTTTGTGATACATAGTGCAACATATACCAAGCAGGGATGATTTTGACACCCCTTGGAATTACCATACAGAATTCAAGAAATCAAGGATAAATGATACACACGAATATACTGTGGGGTGCCGCCCATACTCCTGTACTCCTCCCCTGGAAGGAAGCGATGGGCCAGGCCAAAGTCGATGAGCTTGATGTTGGGTTTTGGAGCCTCTTTGTCTGACAGCATAATGTTTTCTGGCTGAATGGACAGGGAAAAAATATAATATTTAATTTCATAAAACTATTTTTAGATATTTTTTGTTGTTTTTGACTTTGGAGTCATTAAGCTCTAAATCCAAGGATGATCCCAGGACATCATCAAATCATCTTGCCTGAGATGGTGGTTATTTTTCAGAATGTTAGCTGGGGGAAAGTCCACTTCGATGGCAGGAGTCTAACAGTTAGCATGTGGAGCATCCAGCCAGTATCCAGCACTCAGTAACAATGAGAGGAAGATAGCAACACTACTGTCCTACACAACAGCTGGAGGGGAGTGAAATAATATCACATTTTTCAAAATGGGTTAACTATCCCTTTAAACCAAAGGATGAAATAAGCTAGTAAGGCATAGCACTCCCAAGTCAATGTGATCTTGATGTCAAAAGGATCAACCTAGCCTTCCATCTTAAAGTCGCCAGGGAAGGCAGAGTCAGCTGAGACAGACTGAGACAGAATGAACGTTTTGGATAATGCTCTGTTCAAGTAAGCATTTTAGACAGAAATGTAATGCTTTTTCCAGTTTTCAAACAGATTTTTTAAACTATATAATAGAAATTACTATTAGTGTCCAAAGAGAGAAAAGCTTTAGAAAACTTTTTTTTTTTTTCATTACAGTGGAAACATTATGACCACCAATGCCTCTAAAAAGAATAGTTCAGCCATTTGGAGAGGGGGGTGTCAGGGGGTGGGTCCACTGTTATCATCTGTCAAGTATTACCTTGAGATCAAAGTGGGCGATGTGCTTGCTGTGCATGAAGCCCACTCCCTCCAGTATCTGCTCCATGAACACAATGGCCTCACTCTCCAACAGATTCTCCTTGTCAGCAATGAAGTCGAATAGCTCCCCTCCACTAATCCTGAAAATGGAGTCACAGACGGTGAGAACATAACATTGGCCTTATTCACCAATATATTCCATTTTTTTCTCTGAAAATTGATACTAGGGCAGGGCTTTGTTCTTGAGCAAGAATTTCCAAAGAAAAGTCTATGTGAGTGTCATGATGTGTTCTTAAACCACAATATTGCTCACAGCTATGTTCTTATAATGATGAATCCCATTTTCCTTGTACAGTCAGGTCCATAAGTATTTGGACACTGAAACAATATTTATAATTTTGTCCTTGTACACCACCACAGTGGATTTGAAATGGAGTAAACAAGACATGATTGAAGTGCAGACTTTCAACTTTGAGGGGTTGAACAAAAACATCGCATTAACTATTAAGGAATTACAGCCAGTTTTATACATTCTCACCCCATTTTCAGAGGCTCAAAAGTCATTGAATAAACTGTACATGACATACATAATTATAATCATAAGGATTATATTCAGTCTTTGGAGGAAAATCCTTTGCAGTCTATGCCTGCCTGGAGTCTGGAACCCATGGACAACATCACCAAATTCTGAGTTTCCTCCCTTGAGCTGCTCTGCCAAGCCTTTACTGCAGCTCCTTCAGCTGCTGCTTGTTTGTGGGTCTTTCAGTCTTCAGTTTGGTCTTCAGCAGGTGAAAAGCAGCTCAGTTGGGTTGAAGTTTGCTTTCAGTGACTCTTCGCAGTGTGTTTTGGATCATTGTCCATCTGCACTGTAAAGCTCCATCCTATCAGTTTTGTGGAATTAGGCTGAATCTGAGCAGATAGGATGGCCCTATAAATATCAGAATTCATCCTGTGACTTCCATCAGCAGTCACATCATCAATAAACACTAATGACCCAGTTCCACTGGCAGCCATACATGCCCATGCCATAACACTGCCTCCACCATGCTGGACAGATGATGTGCTCTGCTTTGGGTCATGAGCTGCTCCTTTCATTCTCCTCACTCTAGAACCTTGTTCTAGAATCGGCAGGCTTTTTTAGATGTTTTTTGTAACATCCAATCTGGCCTTCCTGTTCTTGAGTGACACCAGTGGTTTGCACCTTGCTGTTTACCCTCTGTATTAATTTTCTCACAAACGTCTCTTGGCTGTAGATTTGGACAGTGATACGTCTACCTCCTCCAGAGGGTTTTGGACTTCCCTAGACTTTGTGAATGGGTTTTTCTTCACCGGGGAAAGAAATCTTCGGTCATCTACTTCAGATGTCTTCTGTGGTCTTCCAGGCCTTTTGGTGCTGCTGAGCTTACCAGTGCATATCCTTCTTTTTCATAATATACCATTAATTTGGCTACTCCTACAGTTGTTGCTATCTATAAGATAGTTGTTATTTCTTTATTTATTTATTTTTACTTTTGGGGGCCTAATTATAGCTTCCTTTATCTGCATAGACAGGTGAAGGAGGCCTTTGGATTGCATGTTACGAGTTATGATAAACAGCTAGAAAGCAAATGCAAACGCTTAATCTGTCATGGAATAACGAGGGAAAAGGCCACCCCTGGCCATGAAACTGCTTTTTAGTCAAGTGTCCAATGACGTTTGAGCCTCTGAAAACGGGGTGACCATGTATCAAACTGAAAACATTGGTGAATGCCAGAATCCTCTAGAAAACTGCTTAAGTGGGGTTTGAGAACAAATTTCTTCTTGAGAACGGTTGGTGAATGAGGCCCAATACCATACTACAACTAATATCACTACCACTAATAATAACAATAATGAATATGGCACAAGGTGCAATTAGGCAAGATATAAACTTGCGTAGAAGTGGAAGAAGACAAAGACGAGGAGGGAGGAGAAGAATAGAGCTTAGTTATCTGTAAGTGTCTTTGTAGTCCTCTCTGTTCCCACTCACACAAGTATGGATGACATTTGGATGAGCTTTTAAGTGGGTGATCACTGCGGCACTTTGACCATTTTGAAACTAAAATGACATTTGTAGTGTGTGTAACGGTTGAGTTAGAAATACATTTGCAGTGAATGGTGCAGACAGGGGCGCCGTATATGGGGGAAAAGTTAGGACAATTCCAAGGACCCTTGCTTGACAGGGCCCCCTAAAAATAGGTAAAAACTAATATAAAATTATTAAACAATCATCATGTAAATATATATGTATTTTTTTTCATGGGGCCCAAAATTCCTGGCGGCGCCCCTGGGTGCAGATATACCTCCATGTGTTTTACAAGTCATAAACTGCATGTCATCAGAATGTCCTTGTATGTTCTTGTTCAGTGTGCCATATACATCCTTCTGAAACTGGAATATAGCCTGTAATGTAAACAATGGCCAAGTTACAAATGCAATGGCTGTCAATGGCCATTTGAAGTTATCAAGTTGCCTTAACACCACCCGTGGGTCAAATAACATCTCATTTGGCATCATTCCTCATGGTTTATGGTAATTGTTGTAAATTATGCCCCATCAAAAATCTGGAAGTGAATTAAACCAGATTTCCAGTTCAAACTCTACTTGATTTAGGCCCTTAATCACATACAATTAAACTTACAAATGAATAAATCATAATATTGCTTTGGAGTGAACATTTTGTCTCTGTGAATACAGCCATGAATTCTGCTGTTTTTATCCAAGCTTCATTAGCACAGTTAATAAAATGACACAGTCAGTGGTTGGTGAAGTGTGACACTCACACTGTGTCAACAACAGCATAGCTACAGCTATACTTCCACACAGGATTTAAATTTTGTTATTATGTTTGTTATGCTGTTAGTTTATGTTGCCTATGCTCACGTGTGCAGTGCAGAGGAACACTAAGCATCATCCTAATTACAAATCTGGCATTCTCAAATATTTTCACCGTGTGTTAGGAGCATACATGTGTTATTACTAAATGAAATACATAGTGTGACAATACTTTGAGAAACCTTACTAAATGGTGTGTGAGAAAAATATTCAAATCTAAAGAAGTTTCAAACAAGCATCTACAATTTTTATACAGTTCCTAATAATTTATTCTTGAAAAAGTCAACTCACAGCTCCAGAATGAGCACCACTTCAGCTCGGCTCTCAAACACATGCCTGAGGGCCATGATGTTTGGGTGTTGCAAGGCCTGGAGGACCTCCACCTCACGCTCCACACTGCTCCTGTCCAGGCCCAGACGGCTGCATGAGCTCCTCCTGATCTTCAAGAACTTGCCTGCCCAGCGAGTCCCACTCGCCCGCTCCAGAAGTTCCCGAACCTGACCAAAATGCCCACTACATGGAGCAGAGATACATTTCAGCGTAAAACAATGGGGCCATATTCACAAAGCATTTTATCTTACCACTAAAAATCCTCCTATCAGTAAAAATTCTTAGCTAAAATGTTTGTCTAGGTTCTCAGTCATCCAGGTCATGATTATCCGCTGAATCGAGGTCAACTGGACTGTTTTTTAGATTCTTAGGGCGTTTTCACACCTATCTCGTTTGGTTCGAACTTTCAGATGTGAAAACGCTTAAAAAAAATTAAAAACATTTCACTTCTCATCCAAGAAGCTTCTTGAGTTCTGGAACTGAAGAAGAACTGAAGAAATTTCTTGGGTGAGAAGTGAAATGTCTTCAAACATCTAAAAAACAGTCCAGTTGACCTCGATTCAACTCTGCGTGTATTCCTAGCTAAGAATTCTCTCTTGAAACTTATTCAAGTTGCAGCAGGCCTGTACCCGACTAACAAGCTGTGCTCCACAAACAAACTCTCTAAAAGAGCAAAGTGACAGTAGGCCAGTACAGTCCAGTACTCTGGGTTTCAGTGTGTTTTTTTCTCACCACACACCTGTGGCATTTTAATCCATACTGGAGGGTATGCCATTGCCTTTTCAAAACTGTTGGAGAACTGGTTGGAGTACCAGCAACAGTTTGAATCAACTTGAATCACTGGCTCTAAGCCTAGTCCAACAAGTCTGCCACCCTTGCACCCTAAAGCTCTTTCATAAGTGAAGCATTCTCTGATCTACTTGTAAAACTCCTTCCCTTGCTCACCTGACGTGTCTGATCTGCAGCTGTCTTAATCTTGCAGCTCTGATAACAGTCTTCATGCAAACAGCTGCAGCGACATAAATATCCAGCTCCTCAAATTATGAATGCATGGCAGGGCAAATATAGCACAAAGGGCAGATGATGGCCCTTTTTAAGATGGATTCATGTTTTTAGACATAGTCAAAGCTTGACCATCATGTTTTCAAAGCTTATGGATGTGCACCAACACTTATTATTGTGATTCACACCACATATAGTTTCAACTAACCTTGAAGTGCAATAAAAGTTGTTTCCATATTTTGTCAGTGGCCTGTAGTGTCTTTTACTTAAACAATTAAAAAGGTTTCCTCAGTCTCTCATTCCTCGTCTTTCTGCCATGTTGTCTGCTTCCCTTTAACCTGTCATTCTTTATGTCTTCCTGTAAGCCTGCCTTGCTGCCTCCCACTGTGTGTCAGTTAGTGTGTCAGTCTCCCATCTTGTTTAATGGTCTATGGGTCTGTTCACATTGTACACATCTCTGGACTGTTAATTATTGTAGGCTAATCTGCCTTATCCCCAATCCTGAAATTCCTGTCCTGCCAGTTTTGCCCACTCTTGTCTTACCATCTCTGTCCTGTACAGCCTAGCCTATGTCTTCCCATTGTGTCCTGTCCAGTTTTGTCTGGCCCTGTGTTCTCTCCTGTCTTCTCCAGTCTGTTCGACCCTGTCTAGCCCAGTATTAGACCATGGTTCAATGTGGCCTGGCACATCCGATCATGTCATTATCTGTCGGTTGTGTTTGCTTTCAGGTCGGGTCTTGGCTACACTGAAACCAAATGTTGAAGTGGCTGGCTCTGCTGTGGGATCTCAGATCGATGTGGACATAAATTCAGCCACAATCTGGATGAGAGGCAGATTTAGGTATGGACAGCATCTTGCTGGGGGAGGCATTTACCTATTTATCTACAGTGGTGCTTGAAAGTTTGTGAACCCCTTAGAACTTTGTAGATTTCAGCATACATATGACCTAGCAGTCTACCAAGGAATGGTTTAAGAAGAATAGACTTAATGTTTTGGAATGGCCAAGTCAAAGTCCTGACCTTAATCCAATAGAAATGTTGTGGAAAGACCTGAAGCGCGCAGTTCATTTGAGGAAACCCACCAGCATCTCAGGGTTGAAGCTGTTCTGTACACAGGAATGGGCTAAAATTCCTCCAAGCCGATGTGCAGGACTGATCAACAGTTACCAGAAATGTTTAGTTGCAGTTATTGCTGCATAAGGGGGTCACACCAGATACTGAAAGCCAAGGTTGAAAGCCACTTTTGCTGAACCCAGATACGTAATATCATTTTCCTTTGTAAATAAATGAACAGGTATAATATCTTTGTCTCCTTTGTTTAATCAGACTCTCTTTATCTACTCTAAGGACTTGTGTGAAAAATGTGTTTTCAGTTGATCATTTCTCCCCTGTGAGCAGACCAATTGGATTTGTGAGTTATACTGTTGGAATGTCAGTCCCCTTTACAATAGGGTATAACTGTAAGGAACTGTAAGGATGAGGCAACACAGCTAAACAGGTGGGAAGCACAATATTTTATTCATTTCCTCATTTTGCCATATGCTGTCAATTAAGTGCCAGTTAGGTACACCTGTGAGTGCAATTTAAATTACCAACAGAAGAACACTGACGGGAATTTTGATTGACTGAAAGGACATTGAATGGGATTTTGCTCCCCTCAAAAAGGGGGGAGGGGACATGTTTAGCCATGTTGGTCATACCAATTGATTGACAATCCTTACAACTTATTTCTCATTGAAAAGGGGACTAATCAGGCTTTCTAACGGTATAAAAGACAACAGCAATCGGTATTGTTAAATGGGAGAAATGATCAACTGAAAAAATATTGCAGGGGATTTTCTCAAAATAATTGGTCGCTTCCCACACAATTACCGGTGTCACTCATTCCAGAAATGCAGGATCCTTACAAGTTGTATCTCATTGGAAAGAGGACGAATCAGGCTTTACAATGGTATAAGATACAACACTACTGGGTATAAATAAAGGGGAGAAATTATAGACTGAAAAAGCGGTGCAGAACTTTTTTTGCCTAGTATATTTACAAAGTTGTAAATGTTGGGATTATTCATTTGTATTTTTCCAAATATCTGAATAAAAAGAACAGTTTAATGCAGAACAGTGCTTCTTTTTGTTTCCTTGGCATGCATGTTCATGTGCTTAATGCACAGGCATATCCTTTTTCTCCAACAATCAAAAGTGCAGTGTGCTTGATTTGCACCTTATGCATACTTATGGTAAGATTGCACCAGAGCAGGATTAGACAGGTAAAAACCCACTTTGATGAGGTTCATTGTTAGTGTTTATATATACTCTATGGCAATAAATAAGTAAAGTAATAATATCAGCCATGTTTCACTTTGAGCAAGCTCATCAATAAAAAATATGTCACATTTTAGATACAGAATTTGTATTTTGTATATGGAAGATAGACAGTGGTTCTTTATTATATTGCAATTTCTCTGTTTATTTATTGTCACTGATATGTATGTCATGTTATATGTCACTGATTTCTATAAATGAAGAGCCTAAATGTGAGACAGTTTCAGCTCTTTTCCAAAAAACGCTATTCCTGATGTGCTATAGTAATATTGCTTATTTAATGCACATGTATTCTGATTGATGTGTGTGCACGGGGTGATATGCACGTAATGACAAGTTGAAAGTGCGGGGAGAAATAAAAAGTGTGGTGATATTTTAACATTAGCTTACCTGATGTGTTCACAACAAAACACTGACAATTGTCAAAGTTCAAATTTTGCTCTCTATGCCTTTGCCTTAACATGAATTGCTGTTGGGTCCTTCTGAGGAATTGGCCAGTTGCACAATCAGCTCCATTTTTGTGCAGAACAATAACATTATCTGCACAATCTACGGCACGATGAAAAGGGGGTTGTCAAGTATGTCCCACCTGCTTTGAAATCTCACCGTGCACTTGGCCACTCCATACGTGCTTACACACTATAGGCAAATGTACATTCACTGTGGCAGAACATCTCCAACATCTCTGTTATGGAACCAAGCGCCCTCAGCCCAAGTGTGGAGAAAAGGGAAAGCCCACTGGTCCCGGCCCTGCCTGCTTCCTCCACCTACTTGATCTAACCTTAACCCAGTCATTAGTGTCCTGTGGGTGTGCGCTTTGTCAGATTGTCTGTTTGGAATCCTGGATGAGCCCGTCTGTTTCCACTCCAGTTTGTAACCCTGCTTGTGAGTCAGTTTGAAGCTGTTGTTGGTTTTTGGTTATCCTGTTCCTGCACTCCAGTTACTGTTTCCTATTAATGTTGGTGAGCTGCCAACAGATAAATATTTTATTTTGATCCATGCAGCCTTCATGTCTCGCTTTTTCCCCTCAACTTGAGACAAAGCAGTCATCCAAGACATGAAGCCACTGGCACGCTCTCGTCATAAGGCTGCAGGCTGCACAGCTCCACATGCACAGTTTATATAGTCCAAATCCACACAGGCCAAAGGAAGGCCAAAATTCCCCATAGCTTGATGCTAATTTGGAATTGTGTGGGAAAGTTAAATAAAACACAACCAGATATATATCAACAACGTTCTGTACACATTTGCATATGTGACTATATTTTTACATATAAAACATATACTTTCAAATCTGAACACATATTTGCACATATGAAGCAACATTTGTGAATCTCAGCACAAATGTGCATTAACAAATCTTGTTTTTATTTCCATAACATCCATACCTTCCTATCACTTCTCCAATCTCATAGAAGTCCTCCACATTGTCCAGCTTAAAGACCGCCATGTTGACTTGCTTCCCTCTGATCCCTGTTGGTCCTTGTTGATCCACTAGTGACTCCTGAGTGGTCAACTTCAAATGGTTCAGCACACTGCCCGCTCTCAACAAATCTGGACCTGAAAGTAGCAAAGATGGCAGACATTACATACAGCTACCAGAAAAAAAGATCATGACTGAAGAACTGATCAAATCAAGTAAAAAAAAAAAAAAGCTACATGAGAAGTCTGTGTGCTGTTGTGCACATTCCCTTTCATTCTGTCTTTCTAATGATTATGATAATGATGATAATACAGTAAGATGGTGATAATGATTATCAACACCAAAAATCCTCTTAGTGATTACAACTCTCTGCCCCCTGGTATTACACACATTTTTGAAGAAACTGAAAGGCAGGATCCAATAAAATGACAGTGAAAGGGTTGATAAAAACATAAATAAAATTTTTAAAATATTATAACAATAATAACATGACACAATAACATAAGGCCTAATGGCTTAGTGTCTGAAGTTATGGTTTTAAATTTTAAAATGAAGAGATTTGTTTAAGTGCTGTCGGTGTTATCAGTGTTCCTAATGTTCCTAATGTTGTTAATCAGTAAAAGGTAAGTATTTCTTAGGCTGCTTTTGTTTTAAATTTATGTTTCCAAATGCTTCGTTTTATTCTGTTTAATTTCATTAACAAAACCCCTGGATGTGTAGTGCTGGATGTCCATGTTTTTATTCTATTCATTTAGCTGGGGTTTCTAACCTTGGTGGGTATGTTATGGCTCCACTATGTATCAGCTCCTGCTTTATGTAGCTGCACAGTTCCCTGTCTGCTCACAAGCTGCTAGGCCTGGCCCATTAGTCAGAAAAGTAAATGGCATTCTCAGGAGTGGGGAGTGGAGTTTTGAAAAACAATGCCAGAAAAGTGATGCCCCTCCCCCCAGGTGCCTCCCAGCTGTCCTGGGACACTGCCTCCGGGGGCATCCACCCGAGGAGCAGGCTGTTTCTCTAGCTACCCCTGGTAACCAGATGGCTCCACTGTCCCTGGTTGTTTATTTGGTTATCACATGTAGGGCTGTAATGACTCAAGAAACCCACAGTTCACTTTGCGTTGTGGTTTTTAGGTCCCAATTTCGATTTCAGTTCAGTTTGTTTTGTACGTCAGGGACAAAAAAAAAAAAAAAAAAAAAATTCCTAGTGTTCACAGTATTTTGTCTTATTTGTAAAAATAAGACATTCAGAGATTTGAGATAACAAGAAATAAGAACAAAGAAAGAAACAAATATTCTCTCTGTGACATCTGACTCAGTCTCCTAGGTCAGGTTTTCTGTTCTCATTCGTTCACTCATTTATGGCTTTATTCTGTCATACTCACCCTCCCTCTCACCCAGATAACGTCTCTTCCTGCCCCTGTGTGTGTTGCCACCACTGTGATGCAGCCACACAACAGTCAGATTCACCTGAGTCTGGTTAGTCTGTGTATTTGGTGTCTGTGTTTTCCCCACCTCAGTGCCAGGTCATCTATATCAGCTCCAGCATTTAGCTCAACCTTTATTAGTGTGTATCTGACCTCTGCTTCGTACCCTGGACTTCACCTTTGTCATCTCCTTGCTGGACCTTTTGCCAGACTACCTGCCTGTTCCCTTTATAACATATCTGCAAATAAAGACTGTTATTAACAGTGATCCTGTTTCCAAGTTGCGCTATTGAGTGTCTGTCTGTTCTCCATCAGTCGTCACACTTTCAAAGGCAAAAATCAACTTAGACTATTCAAAACAAACTTTAAAAAATGCCTTGCACTCACAATAGTCATTGACTCCGATCACCCCCTCAACCCACATTTCACACTCCTGCCATCCGGCCACAGATACAGGACTCACTCACTTCAGCAGAAGTTTTGCCCATTCTGGCACAGCAGCGTTAAACAAACTGCCTCGCTGGTCCAGCACAGACCCAGGCCTATCTGTGTGCTATACATGCTTATATGTTGGGACACTGGGCTGTGGAGGCAGTCTGTATGTATATCTGTATGTTGTGGCATGGTTATGTGTGTGTTTCTGTGTTGTACAGGCTATGAAAACAGATTTCCTGCAGGACAATAAAGACTATATCTACTTATGTATCTATATATAAATATGCTTTCAGTATATTCATTCATTCATCAGCTCAGTGTGTGGTTCAATGGCTTTCCTATAGTGGATGAGTTTGCAGTATGTGTTGTGTATTGAATGGTTTCTTTTTTGATGGTTCAGTTTTACACCCCTAATTACATGTGCAGTACCATGGCTGTCACTGAACAGGCAAATGAATTTCTTCTTCACTGGGCTTTAGTGGCAGAGATAATTCCAGGACTCTGGCAAGGTTAGGTTGGGAAACAATCCACACGAGTCCTTCACACCCACCCTATCTCCAATTTCATTAGTACAGCCAACTTGCAAGGTGAAGTCCAAGAGAAAGGGCATTGACCTGTTCATGACTTGTCTGTCCCAACCTGGAACAACTACATGTCTTGACTTAGAATCAGAGTTAACTTGAAACCATGTGGTAGAGCTTGCTGCCCAGCACTGAGTGGCAGAAACTGTCAGACCTGATCCAGCTTTATAGACTCACCCCCACACCTTCATCTTCACCTGGTGAAGAGTCTCTAGACTCAGGGTTAGAGTCATTGACTAATCCTAGGCAGAATAAATAAATGGACTGAATTTCTCTGGCACTCTTCTAGTCTACAGACCACTCAAAGCTCTTTGCCATGTTTGCCATGCATTCACCTATTCACACACAAATTCACACACTGATGGCAGAGTCTACAGGGCAAGGTGCCCACCTGCCAATCAGGAGCTGTTAGGAGATCAGTGTCTTGCTCAAGGACATCTTGACTTGCTCAGTGGAGGGGCCGGGGATCAAACCAGAAACCAGAAAACACTCGATTTCTGTAAAATAAATGCCTGCAAAGAATTAGTTTCTTTTGCTAGTTTCTTTTGTTAAATATTCCATAGGTTGGGGAACATATATTCTTAATTTGAAAGCACTCACTGTAGCATATACTTCTGCCAACACAATGAAATTATCAATATGGAGCCAGTTCCATACACTAGACATTCACCTAAAGTTAACAATTTCTCCGTACCCTGTTAGCAACTTGTTTCACATCAGGATGCACACATCTCCACCGCTGGATCTCAAATGCATCATGACATACAGTTAGGTCCATAAGTATTTGGACAGTGACACAATATTCATAGGCCCACAAACAAGCAGCAGCTGAAGGAGCTGCAGTAAAGGCTTGGCAGAGCAGCTCAAGGGAGGAAACTCAGAATTTGGTGATGTTGTCCATGGGTTCCAGACTCCAGGCAGGCATAGACTGCAAAGGATTTTTCTCCAAATATTGAATATAATCCTTATAATCATAGTTATGTATGTTATGTACAATTTGTCCAATGACTTTTGAGCCTCTAAAAACAAGGTGACAATGTATAACTGGTTGTAATTCCTAAAAGGTTAATGTCATATTTTTGTTCAACTCATTAAATTAAAGCTGAAAATCTACACTTCAATCACGTCTTGATTACTCCATTTCAAATCCACTGTGGTGGTGTCCAAGGGCAAAATTATGAATACTATGGTACTGTAGTACAAATACTTATGGACCTGACTGTATGCCTGTTGAAACTCTAGTAACTGTTATTTCAGTTTGTTATCACACACCATGGGGCCAGCGCTATTTGTTCTGTGGCTGCATACAAGCGCTCCTTCAGCATTTTGTTTGAGTGGTGTCGGCCAATACTGTGCAGTTGGACACTGTTTTTGAATAGGAAAAGGTTAAACATATCCATATTAACATGTTGATGAACAATGATGTAGGCAGTAACTGCAAAGTCTGTGGCCAGCCTTGTGAAAAATGTCTACATGTGCTAAACATATCTTCTCTTTCTCTTTCATTGCTGTGGAGTTTCTTGCCCTTCTTGTGCATAGTTCCAAACTTTCACTTCAAATTTTGCAGAAGTCTGACTTGTTCAGACATATGACGGAAATTTACGACAATCTGACATGTAAGGCATGTGTATACGGCATACTTTGATTCTGTGGAGAATGTGTACATTTAATTTTATGTTTATTATGTTTCTAATTTTTTGTCCTCCCTATTTATATATATAAGGGGGACAGAATATTAGAAACACCTCTCAGTAAAATGCAGTCCAGTACAATACCACTGTCTAAGTGCTCAATTCGAAACATAGAAGTGAATGAACACCTCTATTACTGTGACAAAAAGAAAACCTGAACATTATAGGCAGCAGAAAAGGAAACTTTACGACAGAGCAGTTGTATTGGATTGGATTATATTGTGCAGATGGACCTAATAAAGTAGCCGCTGAGAGCAGATTTCCAGGTACAGAGGAATGATGTCAGTTTGCTGGTGTCCAGCTGTAAAGGAGTGATGTTGTGTGTCAGGTATGTAGGAGTGAAGTAGATTTCCAGGTCCAGTGTGTGGGACTGATGTATTTCCATAGTGTACAGAGCACTGGTACAGTCTGATATGGTCCAGCTAGACTAGTGATGTAGTTTGACAGTGTAGAGATATGGAAGAATAAGGAGTCTGAAAATGCTGCTATATGAGCAGCCATACATCAGGGCTGCAGTCTGATCTGAATGCTGAATGCTTGTCAACATCAACAGAGTGAATTCATTCCCAACATGTAAGATCAGAAATAAGCCAGCAAAATGGCTAGAACCCAAAGGAGGGCGTACAAACTGTTTCTTCAACCACAGATCTCTAGATTTCTGACCAACGACGCAGGCAGGTCTTAAGTAAATAATGAAAATGGAAATGAAAGAACTCTATGATAATGATAAAGATAAAGAATGTACTTACCTACATGCAGACTGCCAGGGCTGACAACACACTCGTCTGTCCTCTGTTTCTTACAGATATCACCGGAGTGAATTCGTCCCTCAAGGCTGTCAAGCTGCGGCTTCCGACGTTCGGACAATGTGTCAAAAAATGCGGAAAAGATGCCATAGTTGTGACCGGTGTGACGCGCTCATGTCATGTCCGACTGAGACGAGCTGCCCCCTAGTGGTATATCCAGGTCCGTGCACCTCTCTGCCTGTGCCGCTGGTGAGCTGCGTGGTCACTGCGCGGGCCCAGCGTGTGTCCCAGGCCCACGCGCTTCTTTGGAAATGCGGGTTTCAGTGCAGATGACAGGCCTGTCTCTGTGAGCGACATTCTGAATACAGCATTGTCTCGGTCCACTACAGTCAATGCAACCACTTTGGCATGTAGTTGTTTTTTTTTTGTTTGTTTGTTTGTTTTGTTTTGTTTTGTTTTGGTAAATTAAAGTTTCACATTAAAATGTTTTAATAATATGACTTATATTTCATCAGTTACATTATTATTTATTCATTCATTTTCCAAACCGCTTATCCCAATTAGGGATCCTATCCCAGCGCTCATTGGGTGGAAGGCACTTCAATGAGTATCTATTTTGAATTTTTAATCTTTAATGCAATTTTATTTATTCATTCATTTATTCTATTTTAATGTGGGAAATATTTTTTCATATATTTTAAAAATATTCTAATAAAATTTCTTCCTGCTTATTAAATCAAACGTTTGTTTATATTTAATTTTTAATGATTAATTCCGTTTCAGTAATTTTTTGCTTTATTTTGTTACTCAGTATTAGGGAAATGATTGTAGAAAATAATTCTTCATATATAAAAAATGTTTATTAGTATTATTCATTAATATTTCATTTTGTTTATCCAATTAAATAATTATCTACATTTAATTTTTAATATTTAATTGAGATTTATTTATTTATTTATTTATTTATCTATAAATTGTTTTATTTGTTATGAATATTAGAAAGATGGTTGTGGGAAAAAATCATATTTTTAAAATAATTTAACATTATTATTTAATGATATTTCATCTTTCTTATTCAATTAAATGCTTATCTGCTTTCAATTTTTAATATTTAATGCAATTTTAATTATTTGTTTGCTTTTTTACGTTAATCAGTTTTAGAGAAACGGTTTTGAGAAATAATTCTTTATATTTTAAAATGATATTTTAAAAATAATAATTATTAATATTAGTTTTTTGTATTAAATCTTTGTCTACTTTAAATGTGTAATATTGTGTGTATGTGTAATACAATTTTAAATAATCTTTACTTTATTTAATCAGTATTATAAATAAATAATTGGCAGGAATGCATTTTTCATATTTTTTTCATAATATAATTCAAAGAATTTCAATTTCAAAGAATTCTTTGTGAAATCATTGTATCAATCAGTGTATATCGTTGACATTGTTAGGCCTATATGCTAATCTAAACCTGTAATACCCACTGCGTGCACTGGACTCTTACAAATCAGTCATTTTTGATGATCTCATCTCTGTGCATGACCTTGATGTTGTGACTTGCAGAGGATGGGTGGAAAATGTCAGATTTTGAATAAAAGTAATTAGCATCGCTTACCATAGATGCTCACACATTTTTTTTGTCAGGTATATGATGGGGACAGTGTGCAAAAATTAGTAAACTCTCATGACTATGATGCTGTCGGATCATGTCAGGACAGTTCAGCCACCTTTGCGCTGTACGCGGGAACACACAAGTCCTTTCTAGATGGTAACCCAACTCTTGCAAAACTAGGTTCAAACTCTTGGTTAGGATTAAGGGTAGGTTTAGTGTGAGGTTAAGGTTAAGGTTAGGGCAGACTAAAGTGTTACTATGATGAATTAAGTGCACATGTGCGAAAGTGTGCTAGAGTTTCGCAAATGTGGGGTTACCATCTAGACACAACCGAAAAATTGGTGAGTCAAGTTGAAAAATGTAAGCGGTTGCAGACCAGAGGTTGGACAGTGAAATCTAGGCATCAGCATACTCCAGAACTGCATGTATTCGGCCTCCAACAGAAAAAGGAATATATCCCATATTGAATAAAAGATGACTGCAGGATTTGATACAAAGAGGCACAACACTGATCCATTCCACAAAGAATAGGAATAGGAACTAAAATGTGTTTGCCTCACATGCCAAAGTAGCATTGTCTTCACAAAGAATAGCAACCTAGAATATCTCAGAACTGTATGCACAAAAACCATGAGAGGGATTTCACTAGTCAAGAGTCACTTACGAAAAAGGAAGGCCCAAGAACTTAAATCTCAGCACAGCAATTCATTTTTATGAAGCACAACAACAGAGGAAAAGCAGCGACTCTAGCATCATGTTTAGCCATGTTCCTGCTAAGGACAAAAACTTATTCAAAAATGGGGAGAGAGTAAAGGGTGCATTTGTTGAGGCTGAGGACTCATTTAAAAAAAAAAAAAGAAAGAAATTGCAAGGACGTGGTGATACAAAATGTGATGAAATTGCAGCAAACCTCAAACACCAACTTAAGCAGGATAATAATAGTGTGAGAGTCTCAGCTGTCTATTTACATCAGAATGGTGTAAAACGTGAATGCAAAAGAGGAACTCATTTCTATTTTGCCACTGAATAGTCATACGAAGGGTGAAGATATTTTTCCAGCCTCACAAACAAGATCCACCTGCCTATGCCAAATGGCATAGACAGTTGGACATGACATAGGCAGTTGGATCTTGTTTGACTGTAGAGCCAAATGGCTCTATAGCAGGGGTGTCAAACTGGTGCCATAGTGAGCCAAGAGGCTGCAGGTTTTCATTCCAACCAAAAACTCCACCAGTTGATTTCACTGATTAGTCCCTCCTCTCTGCTTGAAGGTAGGGTCATCGGTGAAATCACCTGGTGGAGTTTTTGGTTGGAATGAAAACATGCAGCCTCTTGGCCCTCCATGGCACCATACCCCTGCTCTATAGTCTTGTGCAGGTGACTCTTTTCAGGACTTTATCCATTACCATTGCATTATTTACCCACAAGCTTTGCACAGGATGATTTTAAACGTGGTCGTCACAGAGGAAGTGATGGATGATGCAATGAAGACTGTGAGTAGGTAAAAAGTCTACAAAGGAGGCTATTCTGTGCTCACATGTAGACAGCCACAAATCACACAGACTTGTTGCTGCACCCTCATATGCAGAGGCACAGCAAAGGTCATTTTTGGCAAGATTTAGTGAGCTACTGCCTGAAATCAGAGTTTCTTGAACTGTCTAAATATGGAAAATATGTGCAGCAAGAAGACAAACAGTGTCTCATGGATTTAGAATCCCTTACTGACTTATGCATAGTGAAGGGAATGTAGAGCTGCAGGGAAGAAAACAAAAATGATCCGCTATATGAATGCGCAAGTTCAGAGAGAGTCTGACAGAATTTGTGTCACTTGTGCCTGTTACCACATACGTGGGTTTCCTGTTTGGCATGGATATGTGTGTTGACATGGCCATGATAACCCTGAGAGTGATAACCCTGCCTGCTGGGAGCTGAATTTCCATTTCATTGTCATGACAAAAGAAAAAGTAGAATTCTTGTTTAAAGAGAAACTAAACCCCAAACCCAAATCTGTGAAGCCTGGCCACTAATGGTCTCTAATGGTGAAAAGTGATGTCACCACCTGTTGTTCTCTTTGGGTGGTCACATCACCTGCCTCTGAAGACCAGGCACCCCGCTTTTACCATTCGAGCCCAGGCTTCCCACAGGGTTGGGTGTGGGGATTAGTTACTCTTTCAAAAGGTTGGACTCTCCTGTGGTAGAGCATGAGCTTCTGCATTATCTGATGCAAGTCCCAAGTTGCTCAGTCAGTCAAGGGCAAAGTTATGAGCATGGCGTGGCAACAGCCCAGACTGTAAACACTACAGCATCACCTTGTCTGCTAACCTGTTAACTCTCCTCAGTGCCTGTCAGAGGCTGCCACCTTATCTCCAGAACCTGCTCCTTCATCTGCAGTTGTATCTTACCACAATCTTTGACCCTAGCCCAGTTGAGGTTATCATTCAATTAATTTAGCAGTCCTTTTGTGGTAATTGTTGTGGCAGTCATATCTTCCATACTGTATATGCTCTAATGCAGTGCTTCTCAATCTTTTAGGGCTATGACCACTTAAAGTCCCCCTCCACTCAAAAATGTGTTTTTCTTATGTTTCTGTCCCCTAAAATGCCTGACCTTTACTACACAGGTGTCTGCACGCCCCTAAATTCTGAAATTCAGACTTACCCCCGGCCAGCTACATTTGCTACGTCATAAATCCCACAGCCAATCCTGTCAGATGGGACACTGCTTTGCATATCATTAGCAGCCCAGCTGGCAGGGCTGCCCCCCAGTCACGATAACTTTGCATATTAAAAATGTTTGTTTCTGTTCATTTCAAGGCTGGGTCCTTGCCACAGCAGCCTGAGTTCAGGTCAGGCCCAGGCCCTTTGCTGCATGCAAGCTAATGAAGCTTGGTGTTTAATTGCGTGCCAACAAAGCATGTCCAGTACAGTTTGGGGGTATTTCTCACTAAGAATTTAGTGACAAATGATGTGCGTCTCTGTCTGACTGGCTGTACGTGGTGTTAAATATAGTGGAAATTGCAAGCATGGTGGAGGAAACACAAAGTAGCCAAGCAGACCACATGGTCACATGGTCTTGTGTCACCGTGTATGCAGTTACATATTTGGAAAGGTGTGTGTAAGCCTTTGTGGGCTATGCAGTAGCAACAGGCATAGCAGTGTCACTAGACCTTTAAGCCCAATTTCCCCTCGATGATCAATAAAACATTTATGATTCTGGTTCTGAAAGCTCAGTATTTTTTAAAGTTCCTTTGTAGCAATTGGTTCTTGCATCAAATACTTGGCCACTGTCATTGTAGGAAGGGAGGTGGGATGTGAAACCACTCCAGGTTTACTAATCCTCAGGCAAACAATTTCTTTCTCTCAGAGGAATGGAAGAGTGGGAGAATTTGAAAAATCCAACAGTAAAAAGCAGGAGTTGCATTCATATCCTTTGAAATCCATACTGTTAAAACTGATGATGTTAAATGTTCAGTTTATTACTGTGCATTTTGGCTTTTAAATGATTAGGCTACTTGTCATTGACATATGGGTTGGTCCCCAATTTAGCTAGCTGTAGTTTAATTGGGTTAATTAATTCATTTGACAGGGAGCATTTATAAACTTTGTAAAAAAGCACAGACACCTTCATACAAAATATACATAACATATAAGGCACTCCATATCAGTTGACTTTCTTATTTATTTGACAATTGCAAGGTATTTGACCAGTGATCACACAGCTGAGTGGACATATGGTGAAAGTTAAACATTCTCTGGTGTTGCTAGAGAATCTTCCAGTGAGTGGAGCAGTGACACATTGTTTCAGTGGTCGTGAATTAATTGTGTATTAATGTGTAGCCTACATCAGGCATGTATCTACAAACATACAAGAAAGAAAGAAAGAAAGAAAGTAGGAATCAAATGTCAGACTGTTTATGGGTGGTTGACGTGACTTGGCCTTTTTTTGTCCATAGCATCAAACACAAATTAAAAAAAATCAATTTGTCAAAACTTTTTTTTATATTGTTAAGAACATGCTGCTTTATGTTGGAATACTGAACAGCCATGGAATTCATTGCTCACTTTTTCACAATTTTCAATCCCACATGTGACCATCCCAAGCACATTTCACAAAGTTTCAACTTGAATAGAAGAAAAATAAATGCAACTCTCCTCAACAAAGTACAGGATGATAATACAGATGTCTATTTGTGATACTAGTCTTTTCCATGTCCAGGCATAATATTTTGAGGCAGTTCTGATCAAAAAGATTTTGTCCCAAAAATTGATATAATATGGTGTGACACGGTTTTGTGATATTTTATGGGCAGTTGTTTGGAAACCCTTGGGGAGGAGGGGTCCTTGTCCAACATGGACGTTCAGAAAATGATGGACCAATAGGGGGGTTACAAGGGGAGTTGTCTCTTATCTATTTTTCAGTACATCAGATCTTTTTGGCACTCCCACTTCAGTGCCTTGTTCCAGCGTCTTTTGCTGTGACATTTTTTTAATCTAAAAATGGCAAAGATAAATGACCTTTTTGTTATTATTACATGTTACCATGTTGCAGTGGGTGTGCTGCTGGCATGCTGGCATATCACCTCAAGGCCCAGTGTTGTGCTGAAGAGCATCAAAGCTCATATGGTGTGTCTCCATATGATATGATACACATTTACTCATTTCCTTTTGTAATAAGTGAAATCCATTAAAATGACAACTGAAATTTCAGATTTACTATAAATGAATGTTTGCTGTCCAGTGTTTAGTGGCATAATGTTTTTGGGTGATTTTTCTTGAACTGAAAAATCTGCGTTTTTGCACTGACAACTTGTCATGCGGTGTGGTTCATCCTGTGGTGTTCCACAATCTCACACCACAGCACAGCCTTCAGCTATTTGACTCCTCTTCTGTCTCATAGTTCTGATGCTATAGGCCTAGACTGCTGAGGACCGTCCCATGATGCACTGGGCTCTCTCTTTCCTCTCTCTTGTCTCTCCTTCCTCACATAGCCATATTCCATTAATGGATGTTACTAACTGGCCATCTTCTCTCTCCCGTAGTTTTGTGCTCTCTCCTCTCCCTTCTCCCTTCCTCTTTTTAGCAGGTATTTCTGCCTCTGGAGCTGTAGAGTCTGATATTATTACTGCTCCAAATATTAGTATTACTCAGGCCCACTACAATCAAACCTATAATTGTCACACTGTATGACAGTTTTAGGCACTAACACAACAAATCTGAATAAATTCAAATACATTTGTGCAAGAATATGTGTGTGAATGCAGGGTCTTCTACCACCCCTCCAACTCCAACCATTCTCATTTAAAAAAAAAAAAAAAAAAAAAAATTTGTTGATGAAAACAAAGTTAAGCAGAGGGCACCGAATGTGGAGCATCCTTAGGAAAGGATTACTGTTCATTTAAAACAAAATCCACAACGTTTTTGGATTTTTTACAATATACAGGTGTTGAATCCACTGGTAAAACCAACATTAAGCCTGTATTGATGTAGTAGTTCCTCCAGTCCGCCAGGGTCGCTGTTGAGCCTGCTCTCTGTACACGTCATCCCACAGCAGCTCAAAACCACTGCGCATGTGCAGGTCCGTCCAACTCCTTCCTTCCAGCTCTAGGAATCAAAGGAGAATCGTAAACGGTAAGCAGCTCCCCTCTGCTATTGCTGTTTTTATCTTACTTCTCCCAATTTGTCAGCGTCGATATGTAAAACCCTGTAAATCACCAATATTGCATGTATTTGTGCTATATAAAACGAGACTAGAGGAACTGTGTATGTGTTGAATGGTTGTAGTACTGTGTGGCTGAGGACTGCCGTGGCCCCTCTAGTACACGTAAGCGTAGTGTGGAACTGTCACCGCTAGCAGCTCGTTTGAACTAGTAGAGCAGCTAGCAAGTAATACCGCTGATTATCTTTTTCTGGCTTTTAGTTGTATCTTTGCATATAAAGGCGGTCGACGTACGATTACTTTTCTGTGTAGTTTACATATGCAGAAGTGACATTCTCACGTTACACGTAAGCATTGTGCTAGTAACAAGTATTGAACGTCAATGCCTTAAATTAGCAAGATTTTGAAAACACAGGCGACATGTCGAAGAGAATTCATTTTCTTCTGTTAAAGTGCATGCCGGGTTGGGCTAAATGAAGTCTA
This sequence comes from Myripristis murdjan, assembly GCF_902150065.1. Taxonomy (NCBI): domain Eukaryota; kingdom Metazoa; phylum Chordata; class Actinopteri; order Holocentriformes; family Holocentridae; genus Myripristis; species Myripristis murdjan. The sequence continues at coordinate 30,328,345 of NC_043990.1, read as the reverse complement.
ATGGCTATGGTTGACTAGTAACACAATGAGTGCATCTCTGAGTTAGTTTTGAATGCAGCCTCACAGCCACATGTGTCAGCAGATGAGGATGCTGTACGTGTTGGCTCTGCTGGCCCTGATCGGGCTGGGCTCCGCTGAGGATGGAGCCCGTCTGCTGGCCTCCAAGTCCCTGCTGAACCGCTATGCCGTGGAGGGCCGGGACCTCACTCTGCAGTACAACATCTACAACGTAGGCACCAGGTAAGCGTTCACTGTAGCTCACCCGTGGGGTCCAGGGACCAGAATTTCCCTGGTTGGGATCAATAAAGTATATTTATCTATCCATCTATCTAATACACAGACATAGAAATTAGCACTCCTATATTTTGAAAGTTTTACCTTTTTTTTTTTTTTATTTAATTTTTTTTTTTTTTTTTTAAAGGAATATAGGTACTTTTAATGTGCACAGCAGTAACCGTGTCCACAACAGTGTTCAACAGTGACATGTTCCAGTTAATAGCGCCACAATACCTAAAGAATGTTTACCCATGGTGGTCCTAAACCTAACCTAAGGATGAGTCAGCGGCACTGCTTCCGGTCTGAAATGGATGTGCACCCCCAACTGTCTTGATGTAGCCATTTAAATGGTCTGTCACTCTGATGTAAATGTTATGGATTGTACTAAGTTGTAGTTTCACAGGGAGTCAACTCAGCTGCTGGTAATATAGTTTGCTATGACCCAAATTCATTTATTCTGGGAAACCTGAAGCTTGTTTTTCCGTGTTTCAGGTCTGCTGGCATGCTCTTTAGTGCAGATCTTGTGCAGTTGGACATTGATTTCATGAAAATGTAAATCAGAACCTCAGGAACTATGTGTGTCATGTGCCTACCCTGTGCTGGGGAGGTCCAGTCTCTCTGGCCGTGCTGCAACACCTTTCAGAGTATGTCAACCTTTAAACCTCACTGTTTGTGCTCTTCTTGTCTATCTCTACTTTGCAGTGCTGCTTTGGAGGTTGAGCTGTCAGATGATTCCTTCCCCCCTGAAGATTTCGGGATCGTTTCAGGAATGTTGAATGTCAAATGGGACAGGATTGCACCGTATCTTTGAAACTGATTACCCAAATTTTATATATTCTAACCCAGTACTTTGTTGTTGTGCTGTAATAAACTCCATTAGTCCTGTCTTTTCACACTTGCAACGTGGAATGTGGGATATTCCCACCCTTGGCCCAGGGAAAACAAGCCCCTGTTCTACAGCAGGGTTATCCTGATGTTTGTGTAGGACTAAAGAATGCAAGTGTCCCTTATCACATTTTTATTAACCTAGGCCTAACAGGCCTAGCATACTTGGAATTCAAAGCCAAGGGTAAACGTCCTCAGTACATTTGTAGAACCCAGGGGTTCTGGGTCTGGTACGCATAAAATTTCTTCAAGGTTGGCAGGTCTGCATATTGTAGTGCCACAAATGCCAACTTGTAAATAGCGTTTATGTCAATATCAAGCTTGTAATTATAACTAGAAATCGTGTATTTTTCTGATACCTCTGATATTTACTGTTAGGACATAAATAATATGGAAATATCTAAAAAATGACTGCCATTAGATGAAATTTAGTCCGAGCTTAATACTGCTGTCATGCATGCTTTTTAATCAACAAACTAACTCTAATCTAATAAGTAGTGTGGTGTGAAAAGGCCATTTCACATGTAGCAATATTTTGGGCCTGTTTTTACACTTACTCACATGGCTTGTTTCAGTCTAGTCACGGCTCTCAGACTGTTGTCTTCCTTAACCTTTGCTTTCCCAGTGCTAGCAATGTCTCTCACACTGTGGTATTGCGCCCTCTTAAGGCTGGTTACTTCAACTTTACCTCGGCATCTGTCAGCTACCTGGCCCAGGAAGGAGGGGAAGTGGTGGTAAGATGAGTTCATTTCCTTTCCTGAATAGCACCTAGTATGTCCAATGCCACTGGTGGCAGATGAAAGTGATATGAGCTGAAGTGTCCGTCCCTCCTGCAGGTTGGCTACACCAGCGCCCCCGGACAAGGAGGCATCCTTGCTCAGAGGGAGTTTGACCGGCGCTTCTCTCCTCATTATGTAAGTGGTATATTCACAGTGGCACACACACTGACATAATGCTGCTTTGAAGCTGCTGAAACCTAGGAGCATGTGGATTGGCTTTTATTGTGAAAGGTAGGGCAACGATGACGTCGGCAACGCAGATAGAATTGCAGAATTGATAATGAAAACAGAATCAACAGGAAAATGCTGAATATCGTAGAATTTACCAAAATGTGCATGCAGTTTGTAAAAAAAAGGATTTTCCCTACAATTCTGAGCATTTTAAAGTGCCTAAGCTGAAAGAACAGAAAAAAGAAAACTCTGCTGTCTCTGTCAGGTTTTGGTGTCATTTACATGCACGCTGCTGTAGCTTCTGTCCTCTGACTGCTGTCTGTGTTTCAACTCACCCTCACTGAAACTGGAGCCACAAACCACCAGGAAACAAGGGCTGCAATCACATGTCCACTTTATTTTAGGTTATGAATGTTGATGTTTATTGCCATGATGATTGCCACAGTTCTAAACAAAAGGAAACAAATTACAATATCTTGCTCAAACAAATAATAAATTCAGCCATTAAATATTTGCACATTATAGTACCATAAGTATTTCAAATAATGAGTGGCCAAACATGTACTTCATTGTAATATTACATAACAAATTATGTAGGCGTTTTTCGCGAAATTGAAATATCAAGTAACTGTCATGTCAATTCTTAGAAACATCATAATCCCAATAAATTAAAAACAAAGTGCTACTTATGTTGAAAGTTACTCAAAAGACACATGGCAAACAGCTACAGACACTCCATCAGCAGACAAAGAAAAGAGGGAGCTCCTTCTCCGGACCTCAGTCTTATGTACGAGGGCAAGGACACTGGACCACCAGGTGGTGCTCACCTGTCAACAGAAAGTTTGCAGTTTTGAACACGGGCATTTTCTTGTTCTTTTCTTCTTCTTCTTTTTTTTTTTTTTTACTTTTTTTTTTTGCAATTTTGCAAATTTCTGTACATTTTCTTACTTTCTTACTTATTTTTGTTGATTTTCAGGTTGTCACCTTTTCCCCATGTTTTTGAATTTGAACAGGTTTCCAATGGCTAAATGCAAATCGCCCTTTTCCCATGTTTTTGAAAGAAATACATCTAGAGAAGTACATCTACTCAGTTTTCAAAGGGTTAAAATGGATTTCTACCCCACCAGCACCCGTCAGTCTGTAAGCTGTAACTTCAGTAGATTTCTTGTCTGCCTCTCTGTAGCTGGACTGGGCTGCGTTTGGTGTGATGACCCTGCCCTCCATCGGCATCCCTCTGCTGCTTTGGTACTCAAGCAAGAGGAAGTACGACTCACCAAAGGCCAAGAAAAACTGAAACTGCACCACTGGATTTAAGGAGCTGGGGTTGGGGTAGAAGACATGAATGGACAATGAGGGGCCAATAATGGGGATACAGAATATGAGTGACTTAATAACCCATATTGGGGTTGAAATGCAAATATAAGTCAGTGCATTGATCAAGTCATATAATGAGGAACTTTTTGGAGCAAACTGCCGCCGCAAAAAGCTCCTCTGGTTTGTTCCTACACTTTTGTAGTGAATTCACCAAAAGTGTTAGCAGTGTCTTTACTGTGAAAACTTTTGTAATTCTGGATAATGGACAGGTTTTCATCCCTTCATATATACACATACATAATATAGAAGAAACTGTTTGTGAGATGTGTGACCTGAGATCCTCAAGTTGATTACTTATGAAACTGTCTTTGTAGTTGGTATGGAAGTTATTGAATTAAAACAAACTGGGTTTTTACAAAGATGTTTCATTTCCTTGTAAACTTTGGTGAAGTGATATTACAAGGTTTTGTTCATTTCATGAGTTTGCAAAGCTCAGTCATTGTCTGTATCTTTGTATGCAAGAAAATTAAGTCACCTTTTCAAAAGATGTACCTGGATCAGAGCAGTCTGGGTAATCAGATCCCATTTTTTTCTGATTTGAGATCAAAATGATCTCAATGGTTTTGACCCAGCTTTTCAAAACCCTGTCAGACTGAATACTGCTGATCTGGATACCACAGGATCAGGACTACCAAATCTGCATTCAGAATGATTTTAATACCACTCTGTGTCCATCTGCTGGATAAACAGCTACTTTGGTTATGAAAGAGAAATGTGGCAGTCTGCCTATGAGAGACCAGTTACTTCATATAGTAATTAGTAACAAAAAGTTTATTTAGTTAAAATAAAGTTTGAAAATGAGTTTTTAAAAGATATTTCAGAGGGCTCAAGTGTGCAGTGCCTGTGTTCCTCAAAGTTTCAAGTCATTTCTATTAAACTTGGGGCTGGACAATGTGTCTATCTACCAGTACTGTGATGTAAAACTAGCCATCATCTGGGATCTGGGATATCGTAATAATGTGATATGGCAGAAGTGGTGTCTTGTGGTTGAGGCTTGTATGACAGAATTGTCAGGACGTTTTCTGAACATTTTCTTTCTGAACTGGTGTAGCTATTCTATTATTTGCCTATATGTGCTTGATCAGCATATCCACAGACTTTAAAATCTGCGTAAATATTTTGTGAAACCACCAATAGTCATTTCCATAACAGCATTACACGGTAGAGGTATTCGGTCAAAAATGGTCCCACCCCTGGAGGTGGGCTCAAAATTATCCTGATTTTTTTGTTAAATTTGCCCAGCTTTTCCTAAAAGATAGGTTTGATTTAATTGGATTACATCTGAAAATTAGGTATTTCAAGATTCTGAAGAAGTGAACCTAGATTTTGAAATCCAATTCAGCTTTTAATGAGGATAAAATTTTGTCAAAAATCTGTATAAATTTAATACCAAAAATCCGGTAATTTTGATCTGACCAAGCGGGTGGATGAAGAGTGAACTGACCAAAGGTCCATCCACATGGTGGTGATCGCCTTTTTTAAAACACTAGACTTGATTCATGATGGCAAAATTTCATTATGGTGGACAGGAGGCAACTTTAATGAAACATTTACGATCAAGGAGCTCTCTTCTATCCAAAAGGGATCAAATTTGGCGCATATTCAAGTTCCAAATACATATAATTTGGATTTTTTGGCCCTTGTGGTGCTCCTCATGGGTTGATTTTTAAATTCAATTCAATTTTATTTTATTTAAAAGGGACAGTGTACAGTTCAAACATAAATGTTGCCATTTGATGCACTGTACCAGATTATAGCTTCAAGCTAATTGTCATGACAGACAATTTTGTTACCTAAAGAAATGTGTTTTATGCACCTGAGGTCAGTGATTAGGAGCCCATTATGGGACAGACCACAAGGTAAATAAAACTGATGGAAGCCAGTTTTCAAAAATGCCATGTAGCCCCGTTTGAGTCATTTACATGTGGAAAGTCTTTTTGAATTTATGTACATTGGTGAAAAAAAAAAATCTTTGAAGAAATTTGGTCCAGTTGGCAAATAGTTAGGGCACTCTCAGGTGTGTAGCAACTTTCATATCAATCAGACTGAACAGTGAAGTGATCAAGTATTTAACAGTATTTAAGAGAATTTCAGAAAACCCATTTTATCACAAAGACAGGATCTTCTGGTCTGTGGATGGTATATACATACTCACTTATGATACCACACCCAGATGATTTGCCATCTTTATTACCAAAATGAAGGCAAATTTTTTGAAGTCATGAGATCAGGGGCCTTAAGTTCAGACAGAGCCTTTGGATTTCAGACTGTAACAGTGCTGCATGTGAACACACTGGACATTTGCAGCACTTGGTGAAGTTTTGGGGTGATAGCATCATTTGATAGGTTAGGCAGGGTTAGGGTTAGGATAATCTGAAATTCTTAAGTTCATCCATTGTCTAGTCAAAGCTTGAAAGACAACTTGGAAACAGTCCTATAATACCACTATTTGTAGATGAGCTGTTTAAAGGGATACTTCACCTGCTTGTGCATGCACACTTCATGCCGTTCATGAGCTTTTCCTTTAAGAATCTCTGTTTCGGAAGCCTTTGAATTCAATATTTATTTCCTTAGAATATGTGTTATGTTCTACTGGTGTAGAAAATGCACAACTTATTAATACAGTAAACGTTTTTATTCTGAAGCAAGAAAATTATTGTGACAAAGTGACCAATATCATATTTCAGAAACAATAGTTATGGGTATAACATCAGTTGTGTTCAATCCTTAATATTTTCATTTAATAAACTCACTGCTCAACTGAAGATGAAATACCTCTAAATGCTCCTTTAGCTTCTCTCTTACATCTTCTCTAATTCCCATAGACGTGCTGCATATATCAGAATGTTGTTCAACATGCTCACTATCAGAGGTCATTTCAACTCTCAGTTCTCTGGACAGATTCTTGCTGCATTTGTCTACACTGTCCTCTGGCATGGGTCTGAAGTTTCTTTTAAAACCCAATTCTGACACCAATATGGTTTGGTCATTTTCATTCACTCCCTCCATCCTGACTACACTCTTTATCTCCTCTTGAGAAGGGACAGACACTAGAAGTACCTGTCCCTCAGCACCGTCCTGGACCCAGAACAGCTGCTGTTTCAGTTCCTCATGTTCCTGACCGGTGCGTTCAGCATCCTGAACACACATGTCTGAGAGGATCAGCTCCTGCTGAGAGCCTTGGTCTGACTGCAGACACTGAACGTAAGTGTCACGCAGTGAAAGTCCAGAGGGGGTCATCTGCTGAAGGCTGCCTTGGCTTTGGGTTTGCAGCAGGACTTGAGGAACGGCTAGGTTTGAACCACCGTTAATACTGAACATCGTTTCAACACCTTTCTCGAGGGTTATCTGAACGTCAGCAGCACTTTCAGTCAAGCAACAAGAATCGTGGTCACTTTCCTGCAATGCTCCTGCTTCACTGTCGATAACTGCTTTCTTTTGACCCTTAATCCGTTTCAGAAACTGAAGCCATTTGCCACACTGCTCGCTCCTCTTGTTTGCATGACACCTAAAGGATCCATCACACACTACAGGCTGTCCATCTTTCTTAGTCTTCAAAACTCTGCGAGCTACTCGGCCCCCATAACGCTCTCGACCTCTTCCACAGTAAAAGCAATATCCTCCATCCTCCTCAGACCAGTTGCTGCCATCTGTTGTGAGACTATGCCCATCCCATTCCATTTGCTCTGCAGATCTGTCTTCAAATATCCCAAGATCCTCAGACTTAACATCAATCTCACTCTCTTCCTGGTTAGCAAAACAAGAACCTTTAGCTGTTCGGTCTCCAGCCCCTCTGCACTGTCTGTTCTCCCAAGATGGCGTCCCACCTCCCCTGCTTTTGGATCCATCTGAGATAAGCAGAGCGTGCTTCAGGCGTTTTTCGCGAAGCCGCATGAGGGTACTCCGCAGTCGATTCTCCCGCCGCCTGGCTGCATGCAGCTGCCGTACGGCCTTCTCCAAGCAGTCAATAGCCTGGTCATAACGTCTCCTCCACAGGAGGGGGCAGAGCTGAGCATAGCTGTGCTCCTTTCGGATGTAGAATCCTGGAGGAGGGGGCAGACGCCTCATGTAACGGGATGGGGAATGGGGACGAGAGTCTGGTGGGGATGAAGAACAACATTCCTGCTGGGAGAGCTTCTCCACCTCTACAGTAACTTCAGAAGAAGTGATATTTACAGTCTCTTTCATCTCTTTATCTGAGTCACACTTCCCCTCATGTGCTGGTATTGACTTTTGAACTTCATCTTTATTTTGAGCCTCCTTCGTCTCTTGCTGAATATGCCGTTGGTGATCTGGCTCTGGTTTTGAAGAGTCCAGATTTTTCCTAAAAATAACAAAAAAACAAACAAACAAAAAAGTGCTATGACACAGAGAAACCCAATGAGACTGAGATTACAGTTTATCTGAGCCTAAACCATTTGAACCACCCAGCCATCAGCTTGGCTGGCTGGGTATCATGGCATACTCTGTTAAATTAAGAAATCACCAGAATATACCAAACTAATGACTGCAGTAAGGTACAAAGAGTTGTACACTTCATATAAAGGTAAGGCAAATACAATGTGCTGCACATGGCTGAACTTATAATCTAGCAAAACAATCTGATGTCAACGCTGGGGTCCAAGACCTGTTGCATTTTAAAGGACAATTCAATCATGGCACCTGGCAAACAAACAGTAGACCTTTGTGTGTAGCCTGGAATACAGGTTAAAAGCTCAAAGTGAACGTGACTGAACTGCTCATGATTGTCACTGCAGGTATGATCCAGCTTTTCATGGCTCAGTGTTAAAAACAGAGGTAATCCAAAATCACAAGAAATCCTAGTACACATACAGTCACAATATATTTTGAATCGTCACCCAAGTATCACAAATCGAATTGGGAGGTCTGTGCCGATTCCCTTTCCTTGTTCATTTGAAGTGTGAACAGACATAGATTTGACCCAATTACAGGAAGTATTGTGCTTTTTTGGCTGAAGCAGCTCCCGTAGCTCAGGTGAGGATTATGGACTCATAATTCATAACAGACAGAAGCAACTCTGCAGCATTCGCAGCTAGCTGTTAGCAACCAAATAAACTGAGGGTCGTCATGGAGTGATGTGAAAATATACTGCCTCAGTACACGGTCCAATCACTGCAAATAATGAACATATGCAAAAGCTCCTGATGGGACTCAATGGCCATGTTGGTTATTGTTTTGGCCAAATGTGTTTGTACAATAAAGTGAGAGATGGGGAAAAAATCCTAGAAGTGAACATTTTGTTTCTCCACCTTTCAACCTGATGTTGAACAATAAGCAGGCAGGAAGCTACCACATGGCTTTTCTTAATACAGACGCTGTAGATGTGCAAGAGCTTAGTGTCTTTTTGAGAAGCAATACTCCTGAGCAATGAGAAAATATGATTCTGGATCAGTTATGTGTACCTGACATGAGCGTCATCTCGATTTTGAGGCTTCCGTGGTCCTTTACGTTTGGCCTCTGACGAGGACTCAAATACTGTTGGTAGCGCATCTTCCCTAAGTCTTCGGATCCCACTATGAAAAGATGGCAGATGAGAGGGTCTGTCAAACATATCTTAGGCTAAGATTTTTCCATTGTAATGGGACAAGTAGGCTATAGTTATATTGTAGGGTATAACTTTCAATGACAGATGAATCTGAGTCAAACTATGAACATCTGTAATCTATTTCTGTCTGGAATGGATCATAGCATTACAGACCTACAGCCAGTGAGTTCAAAGCTTTCTGGGGTAAAGTGTTTGGAACAGAAGTAAACAAAGTCTGTCTGGGGATCCCACAGATCGGTGCGATGGGAGTTGGTGATCCAGAGGTTCCTCCGAGTTCTTCCCTTTGGTAATCTGGTTACAAGAGTGTTAGATTATCATTAACAAATGTTCCAGGATGGGGTGGCAGAGAGGGAAAATGCACATGCAACAATGTGGTGAGGGAAATTTCTCACTTGTGAAAGGTGATACCAGCACTGCGTGTTTCACGATTGTCCCGAGATTTGCAGCCGCCTGCTGAGCAATGTCTTGGCATCTGAAAAGCAACGTAAATTAAAGTGTAGTGAATCATGCATTCCAACTACTCCACAAAAGGGTATATTCCAGAAAGCAGGTTTAATGAAAACTCTTAGTTTTCTTCTAGTTTTTCTTCTTCTAGTTTTTTTCTTCAACATACCCTGAATCAACATACTCAACTTCAACACACACTGTCTCCTCCCTCTTATGGGACCAGACAGGCTATTTCATTTCCTCACTGATTCAGTCCATATCAAAGTGTCTATCAAAGCACATGAATAAGCTGAGGTTCATTGTACACCAGAATCAAAATCCTGGCTGTTACTCCAGGAAAGTTACTGCTTTCATGTGCTGTCAGTCATTTCTTTGTACAGCGGTTTTTGCCCTCACATTGAAATACTACACAGCTCAAAATAAAACCTCTGCATGTCCTTTTTTGTGAGTGGGAGTTCTTTTTTTTTAATAACACTATGACTGTGCACAAAAGTCAGTTCGTTAGAGCAGCTCCTGCACCAAAATGTTTATTTCAAATAATGTGTAATCTCAGTTAAATTTTTTTAGCTTTGGACACATAGGATGACTGACGTATCTCTATCACTCACACTGCTGGAACATATTCCTATTATAATGGAGATTTTAACCTTGACACTTTGATGAAGAATGATGATTGACAATCATGATTGATGACATGATGAATTGTTGACAACACTGAATAAGTCTTTCTTGCGATAACCTACTGACACTTTCACCACTGGACCAGGCTCTTTTCAAATGCCTTTGGCTTTTGTCAACCTGTTGCCATGGTGAATCATCATATCAGAGCTTGAGCGATGACGGCTTTTTGCGTTCACCATGCACAAGCTGAACATACTCAGAGTTGACTGAACTGATGCTGATCAGCTGTTCTGGAACCAAAAACTTAAGTTTTCCATGTCGGACACGTCACAAAATCTTCCATTAAATAATTAGGCTCATATGCTAAGGCTGTGTCTTTTTTCCTGAAAAGTTTAAACATACTATACTGATTTCATGTATGTTACCTCGTAGTCCCATGTTAACCTTGCACTTCCATATTTACAAATAATCTATCAGAAAATTATCAAAAAATTATTTGCATTAAAATATTAAAATATAACATTAAAAAATAACCTACAAAACTATAAACAATTATTATAAATATCTATTTAAAATGTAATTCCACAATAATGCCATAAAGTCACCACAAATTACACCGAAATATTGTTAGGAAAAAAAAAAGCAAGATCATTACAGAAACCAAAGAAAACAATAATAACAAACAGGAAAAAGTGCATTTTGTTAAGAGGGTGAAAGAAAAACTTTCAAATAAAAACCTGCCCACGGCCTGAGATTAAAATAGTTAACTGAATCCCTTTGACAGAGGCCAGCCCCATCTGCTTCATGCATATCCCCAGTTTATCAAAATCACCAGTCCATCTGGAACGCCTGCTCAAAGACTCTTCCCTGTTTGACAAGGAAACCAATAGTGGAGGTGGGAAAAAAACTACAATGCAATTAAGTATCACAATTCTTCTTCTTCTTCTTTTTATTTATTTATTTATTTATTTATTTTTTAAAACTTTTTTGATTACTGAAAAACTTTAAAGATATATGACCTAAGGAATCTGTTGGTGCCAAACTTGTCATGCTAGGTTTTCAGCAAACTAAATCACGCTCAAAAGTTCAGCTACAGTTTGGTGAGGGAAAAACTGGCATTCCCAGCACGGTCCCCTGACCTCTGACCTCCAGATGTGTGAATGAAAATGGGTTCTCTGGGCAGCCACAGCTTTGCCCTTTGCAGACATGCCCACCTCATGCTAATCCCATTCAGTTTGGGCCACAAACCCTGCAGTCCACATGTGTTCTTGTGGCCTGTTGTAAAATGGTGTATTTGTGCAAAAGAGTGCCTAAATAGCTGCATAAATTGGTTTGGAAAGCTAAGACTCTGATGATGGTGATGATGATGATAATGATGATGATGATGATGATGATGATGTTAGCACCCATAGCAGCCATCTCATAGTAGTGACATCATTTTTTAACTTGACATCACTGTATAAATAAACTGCAATCTCGAATCGCAATACTTGTAGAAGCACAATGCTTAAGAGGCGCAATACGTATTGAATTGCAACCCGGGAGATGAACATATTGTCCAAACCCTAAAAACCATTAAGTTTTTAACATCCACTAGATGTTATGCAAATAATTTATGCGTCAAGTATAAAATTGCAATTGTAGTTGTTCATTTAATTTGTGCAACAAACCATATGATGTGTGTTGACTCTTTTTAACTTGACTAATTTAAGACCATTGGATGGCATCCTCCTGACTATGAGAAACATATATAAGGGAAGAAATACAACAGTCACTGACGAGGAGGATATAGTAAAGGCTGTTTTGCAAGGACAGCTGTAGCTAAGTAAAGACTGTCCTGAACCCAGCTGCATTTGCCGTAACTGAGGCGTTCCAATGGCAAAATACTGATTTTGAGCGCACTTTTACAAAACCTAATGACTTTTACAGTGTTTTTCCTGTCAGGGAGCGGACACTGTCGCAGCTGTAGCGCTATGTTTTCCTTGTGCGGACCAACTTTGCAAGTGCAATGCTAGCTAACGTAAAATGGCTGAGCCGTCGTTATCCACGAGATGGTGCGGTGTCTGTGAGTTTCATTCAGTTACTACAATGCTTTAAATGATCCGAACCCCGATTTAACTGTTGCGTAAGCAGTCTGCTCATTATGTTTGCATCAAAACGTGTGAAATATTACCTCCGTTCTAAAGCTTTCGACCTCACGAAGATGGCGGTGCTTTCCCTGCTGCCTCTGTTTCTTCGTCGTTGGTGATTAGAGGTGGTTGGCAAGTTAGTTTAGAGGCGCATTATCGCCACCTGCTGGACCGTAGTCTGTCTGTTCGGTTTACTTTTATTTTATGTTATTGAACGTCATGGTTTTCTTGTTGTCACGGTAACAGAGGTGTTCATTCACTTCTATGTTTGGCATTGAGCTCATAGTTAGTGCTGCTGTTGGACTGGACTGCATTTTATTGACAGCTGTTTCTACTATTCTGTCCCCATCATCTACTGTATGTAAATAGGGAGGACAAAAATTAGAAACACCTCTAAATATACTCTAATCTACTACAATATCTTTGCAAACTACAGTCTCAATAATAAACAATAATTAAATGTAGGCATTCTCCATAATGTCAACAAAAACGGAACATTATAAACTTTCTTAAAAGGTAGAATTTATGGCAGAGCTGCTGACCTGAACTGCATTAGATTGTACTTGTGAACCTAATAAAGTGGACATTGGGTGTATATTATATAATCTAGACCCATAGTTTTCAAAGTGGGGTCCAGGGACCCCCATGGGTCCTTGAAGGACTTTCAGGGGGTCTGCAGAAAAATAAAAAAAATAAAAAAAAAAAATAAAAAAAAAATTGTAAAAGAAAAAAAAAAAAAATACAACAAAATAAAAAACAAGAAAATTACCCAATTAGAAAAAGAGAAGAAATTTAGCATAAAAATAAAAAACAACAATAAAGTAGCAAAAACAAATTTTCAAATTAGCATACTATTAGTTATACTATGTACCTATATTTCAAATCATTAAAGTGATATATTTAAAGATGCGATCATTAATGCTCAATTAACATCACATTTCTTATGTTTAAATTAATTCTGAACACAAACCAAATATCTCTTCAAACAGGGGTCCCTATAGGGCAAAAGTATGGCTTATTGAAAGATTACTTGGGGGTCCAGACCATGAAAAAGTCTGAAAACCTCTCTGCTACATTACTTTCTATGACAACCTGGAACACAGCCATATGGCATGATAGCAGCATTTGAGCTTCCCTCTTCCCTTTGATGATGATAGTACACATCATCAAATACAAACTTTGATTATTTTATCAATGAGTGCATTAAGGCGGTTATTTTTCAGAATGTTAGCTGGGGGGAAGTCCACCTCAATGGCAGGAGGCTAACAGTTAGCATTTGGAGTATCCAGCCAGTATCCAGTACTCAGTAACAATGAGAGGAAGATAGCAACACTACTGTCCTATAGAACAGCTAGGGAGGAAGAGAAATAATATTATATAGTTCAAAATGGGAGAACTGTCCCTTTACTCTGTCTTTAAACAGAAAAAAATATACCAGCACGCAACAAACAGGTGTACTCTGTCTTAAAAAATGGGTGTAAAGATGTGATGCCAGTAAAAAGCCAGGCTAAATTAATCTGTGTAACCTGTCATCGGGCTGTAAGGTGACCTCTCATATGCTAAGTTAAAATGTGCCAACCATATATGGTATGTGGAATGAGGTTAGTCAGGAGGCCTATTGCATGAGATTTTCATAGGCCCCAAATTTCATTTCTCATAGGCCACCGTACCACCCACTGAATGCAGCATGCTAATTAAAATATCCTGGAATTTAAAGTAAACCTAAAATGGAATGGTTAAAAAGAGTGACCAATATTCATAGCATGTAACTCATACTGCCTCACTCCTCAAGTGAGTGTCTGTGTAATTTGCATTCTTATCTAGTTAAATGTGCCTTGCAGTATCACTTGCTGTTGTGCACAGTTAATCCACAGTTAGCTCCTCTGAACCTGCATGTCACCTGGTTTACACAGAACCTTACAGCCACGATGGACACTCATGGTTTTTATGTTATTTTAATCTTTCAGCTGTCTTTGGCCCAAGCACTGTCCAATGCGGGTATGATCTTTTATTATAATTATCATTATTATTATTACATTTTTGATTTGTTTAAGATGTTCATGAAATTAAGTTCTTCACATTCAGCTGAGGACTATGTGGACAGAGGCTGTTACATGTGTCTCTCCTCATTTATGGCATTTCAGCTGAACCTCATAGGACCATCTCATAGGAGAGGCAGAGTTCTGATTAAAGAACAGTTGTAATAGTTGATAACTGAAATGAATCACATTGTAATTAACCATATCAATAATAAGAGCCGAGTCTTACAGTGCATTAAAGAAAACATATAATTTTATAAATACGTTTCAATTGCCACACAAATTAAAAGATTTCTTGATTCATTAGTCATTTGAAAGACTGAAAAAGGAAACAAATGAGTCAAATCTAATCTAACCAGTTGAACATGTTTGCACATTTACCTTTAAAATGATAACAGTTTAGAATGACATAACCAGCATTTATTCATAAGGCAGTTCTCTGCAGTTGTAAGGCAGTAAGTAAGACTGAGTAAGACTAAGACTCATTGGGTATTACATGCAGTGTTTCTCTGTTATAGATTGGAGTTTTCAGAGAGCAATCAACATGGAAGAAAGGTGAGGCGTTACATTCTGCAACAGATTACTATACCTTGTTTGTATGTAATTACTACAAAATGGCAATTTAGACCAATGGTTTTCAAAGTGGGGTCTGGGCCCCAAGTGGGGTCTGGGCTTAATAAGAGTCTACCTGGGAGCCCAGGACATGAAGAAGTTTGAAAATCCCTGATTTAGACTCTGATGGTCTACAACAAAGTTATTTTGTATTTCTGTTACTGTGTTTCTGAAATGTAAAATTTCATTTAGTATGCATGACAAAATCATCAGTGATAATTTAACTCTGAGACTGTAAAAATCATCCCTGTGGTAGGGTTTCTACGAGTTCTCACACAATTAAGTTAATGTAACACTTCCAGTGGTTTTCGACAGTTGCCTCACAGCCATATGAGTTCTGTGAGTGAGCAAAAACTCTCCAATCAACACTATCAAGTCCAAATACTTGTCACTGAAAAATGAACACTTACTAAAACTAGAAAATTGCTGTCTGTTAAACAAGACTTCCCAAATGATCTACTGAACCAACAGCACTAGTCAATGTAAACCTTTTATCTTCCTGTCCATAATCCATTGTATTTATGCACAGACCACATCGTGGGACAATTCCACCAGAGTTTGTCCTGCTCCCAGCGTGTTCTGATCTTGGAGATGAGTCAACTAATCAAAACACAACCTGGATGTGGGCCAGTGAATTTAAACACAACCACCAGAGTATTGTGATCATGGAAGAGGACCCTGTAGTTATCGAGTCAGCCACTGCCCTTTTTGAGAGGCATCCGTCTGTCTCAACTCTACTGATGTACCACAGAGGGGTGCTTAGTATTCTCAGGGGGATCCCTTGCCATTTTACTAGAAATCAGCATGTCATACTGGTTGGTCATGGCAGCAAGGGCAGCAGTGGGGTAGCCCAGTTAGCCAAGTATGGGCCATACGAACTTGCCAGTGTAGTGTCAACTATAAAGATTGGTAATAGTCATCTTCACACCGTCAGCCTTTTCAGTTGCAACCTTGGAAATGACAGTCTTTTTGTAGTGCAGCTACTACAAGCGCTCAAATCTTTCAATGTGCAGACGAAGCTGCACCTACACAAGTCAGTCCTTTCTATTAGTTCCAATGGAGAGATAATGGTCAAAAGTGATGGCGTTTGGAGCTACCATGATCACAGCAGTACAGTCATTGCTGAACTGGACAGAAGTGGTAAAGTGTTGACAAAAGCGCAGCTAGGCTGTAGAGGACAAGTGTTTCCTGCCTATCAAGGAAACGCTTTGTATTTTCAGACTTTACAGTGGCCAACACACCCTCAAATGTTTGTCCCTGAGGAGCTGCGCAAAAAGTACACATCCATTGATTGCCTAGAGGGGCTTACTTGGAGCTTATTCTTTGAGGAGAATGAAAAAAGGCGTGCCCCTGATTACATCCCTGAACACCCTGGACAAGATCTGATGGCAATTTGGCTCATAGAGCCAAGGACAAAAGCAGAAAACATTGTCTTCAAGCACATCACCAACATTCGGGATCTCCTTGTGGAAATCCGTTACCATGCAAGGGAAGAAGCTGCAGCAGACTTTTACTATGTTCTAAATGACTGCATTTACAAAGTGCAGAAGACAAGCCTCAATGTTTCTCTGGCAGGCAAGTTCATGAATACCAACAGTCAGGCTGAAATTGAAAATTTCCTTATTAGTTTCAATGACCAGAAGGATGTATCTTCCCTCCAAGAGCTGAGACAGGGTCTCAAGGCATCCAAGTTCAATGACTTCTGTCGCCAGACATTCCAGTACCAGCAGTGCAACTACAACTGTGAACGATGGGGTCACTACTTCATGGTGGCTGTGTTTTCTGCATCTGTGCGCAACTTCCGAATCTTCTCTCTCTTTCTCATGAGTGTCATAGGCTGTGAGGTCGGCCGAACACGGGGCACTGATAGCCCCCTGTGTACAGCCTTTGTTGGAGATGACCACCCCATGGTAACTGACCACTCCTGGCTTGAACCTTTGAGACGAGGATTCTATGGCTGCTCTGTTGATAATTTTCAGATGGCAAGACAGGACAAACAGGTTTGGCTTGATCATGTTGTTGCTAAAGAAAATGCCCTGTACATCAAATCTAAGCAAATGATGAATACCGTTGACCATGACCAGCAGACTGAGCTCGACATCTTTGGGAGGGTCAAGGTCATGAATAAATATGTGTTTTCATCTTATCTTGAATTCTTTCGAGGTACACCTGAAGGAAAGAAACTCAAAAGAGGATGCAGTGCCTCTCCCCTGGGGACTTAGATGTGGTCAAGTGCACTTGAACCCCATGTAAACCTAATTGCTTTCACTGTATATTAGTTGTATGACTGGTGTCTTACTATGCCACCCAAATAAAACATACTGCAATAAAGTGCTGCCGTCTACATATTACTAGTTCTGTTTGCACACATGCAAATTTCTGAAAGTGATCGATAACTAGAGGAATGCAAATATACTCAATGTGATAAGAGTTGAATTAGATAAGAGCAGGCTGTAAAATAGTACCCCAAATGTAACTGCAGATCAATTTTACAGCAATTATTTACATTTTCATGTGAAATACTCACTCTAAGAGCAAAAACATTTTTCTCATGAAAAATGTTTGAAATGTTCATGAAAAATCAGCCTACCCCAAGATAAATTCTCACAATTACTTGTGCTGTCCTTATATGTTTATTATAGAAAGATGTTTTTTCTGGAGGTGTCACATTGGCCAGAATACAGAGAATTACAAAATATAAATATACATAAATTGTAATACAACAGGGGATAAAAAATGGCAAGTAGAAACATGATATAATGATACTGAAGCCGGTAAGTAATAAGCTGGATTTTGCTGTCTTGTTATTGATGTTGGACAGACACTTGGGCTACATTCACATTACAGTTCTGAATGCTAAATTTCTTTTTTTTTTCTCAAATCCAGTTTATTTGTCTGAACTGATACCATGTTTAAAATATAACCCAATCTGACATCAGTATGAATGGACCTATACCATGAGACATGTGACATCATATCTGCAGGACAACACAACATGAAATCCAGTGCGATTGCAATCCAAATGTTCATTTTTCAGATGAAACTCTGTCTACTGATGAAGGTGACTTTGTAGTTGCTGTGCTCCTCCTCCTCCTGAGGTGCACCAAGGGAGACCAGCCATTGAATGTGAGATTAAACAAACAAACAACAACAACAACAACAAAAAACTTAAATTCTTGTATGACCGGTCAGACTCAGATCACATTGTCATGTATCAGGTATGTATAGATTTGGGTTTACAAACAAATGTGGCCAAATTGAATTCATAAAGATCAGAGTCCATGTTTTTCAAACAGATTTGGGCCATGTCCATCTGTAGTGTGAGTGTAGCCTTATATGCAATGTCTGATGTAAAACATTCAGAAACCATCAAAACTCGACTGTTGTTTTCTGATACATATTAAGTCAAATTGAGTAGATGAGTGTCTAGTAAAATATAGTAAACTACTAAGAAAGGTTTAACACAGTGTACAGTAATGTGTTACTCGATACTGCTAAAACTGAGCAAATACTGTAAGCCGAGTATTGTAGCATTAATCTACAGTTGCGCTCAATTTTCCCTTGATCTTACATGTAAACTGACATTACAGCAAAATGAAGCAAAACAATTGTTTTAAATGCATTTAAAATGAAGCTTTATTACTTGGTGAATAGTTTGAATGATCTGGCCACAACTCAGTTTTGCGATGATGCTCTCATACTGGGGCATTAATATGCATGAAGAATAAAGATTAAAAAAGATGCATTCATGAGGGGTTTAAGCTGTAACATTAGTTTGTAACTTGCTTCTACTGGTACAACCATTAAAAATTTAGTAATGTGTAAACTGTGGCTTATTGAAAAAGTGTTGCAACAGCCTGCTGGGCTGGTTGCAGAAAAGCTAAATTGTAAAATGTGACATTCTGAGCTGCATGCTTTTTATTAAACCGGTCTGGTCTTGTCTAATGAAGACCACAGCATTCAACATGTCACATGTATTCCTTAAAAAAATTCATAAACCTTGGGAGAAGTTTGTAGTGCGCGGACTCTGCTTTGTTCTATGCTATGTATTCTGTCCAACATCTGGCTATGGCAGGATGGTGATGTGCATGCAGTTACACAACTAAATGTAAATCACAGGTTGCTGCCCCTATCTGATGTTATGGGCTAAAATGCCAGGCCTTCACAGGAGAATGCAGCTGCATTTGGAGCCCTTCTGACCACCGAGTATACTATGCTGTGTGGTGGCTAGCGACTGGATTAAGTTCCAGAAGTGTTTGAAGGAGATGCCCTCGCCATCAGCAACACCCATCTTCCGTAGGATCTCAGACAATCCCTGCTCTGAGCCGATGCCCTATGGAAACACAGACCACGATAATAAGCAAACTGTCAAACAAAACGTTGATCATGCACATTTTTGGTATCAGGAACGGAGAAATTAGAAATCAGAAATTGTAATGTGCTGATTCAGTAAAATGTGATTACAATTTAGGCCACTCTGACAATGTCACACGAGGCAGTGCTGCTACACTGAATATCAGCACTGCTGTGATTCAGTCATAGGCACCAGGCTGCAGGCCAAAGATAATCACAACTCTGCTGATAATTAGGTACAACAGCACAAACTTGAGTGTGATATTGCTATTATACAACAATTTTACACATAACACCATTTGTCAGTTAACAGTAATAAGCGACAGTGTCTGTGTAGTGGGTTGCAGGTGAGGTCAGCTGATTGTAACTGTGTGTGTGTGAGTATGTCGGCTGTTCCAGGGAGCTAACTGATTCCACCATCCCCAGGGGAAGTTTAAAGGCTGGCTTCTCTCAGCTTGTGTTGGTGCTCCTCTTTCAACCTCCAGCCAGCATGCTGCCAGTCAGCTTGTTTTTGTGAAATGTGTAACTTACTCATTTACCAGCCCAGATTCAGTGAGGGTGATTGGCGATTGATTGAAGCAATAAAGAGAAATAATTCTTTTGGGCTGCAAACCCTGGCGCTCATGTTGCACCAGGGTTTCTTCTAGGCTGGGTCCTAACACTTATTTTTTGGCTCCACCAACACAAATAGTTCCTTCAGAATTCAAGTTTCAGCTGAAATGACCATAAACATATTGTTTGCTAGCTTGCTTGAAGGTTTCCACTACAGTATCCACTCATGTTGCCTTGAGAGTTGCCTGTGAGGCAGCGCTTCCTAACCCTCATCTTAACCACAACCACAGCCTGGGAGGCAGCGCTGCCTTACGGTCAACAGGAGGGGCAAAAATACAGGACGCAGCAGTATCCAGGCTCCTTCCCACTCTCTTCTTCTGATTACCATTTATAATTTAACTACAATGTTGGTATTGGAAATGGGCCATCTTTATGCTGTGGCAGTGCGAGGTTTGTTACAATGTTGACCACGGCCATTAATGTTAATAACAGCTATTAGAGCACACTTGTGTAGCGGAGTAACACATATAGTTAAGCGTCACAGAGAGGTTGTACTAAAGGTCAGTACTCATAGAATGCTTCCTGTTTAATCACATCACATGGTCAGATCTAATTATTTTGTCTCATTTCTACATCTGTCCCTTGATCCATGGCACCCACACTACATTAGAACTCAGATGAATTTATGTGTGCTGGGGTGTATATGTGGCCTGTGTGTATGCTGAGTTTGTGAATGTCTGTCTTTCTGAATGTCTGTGTGATGTAAGTAGCTGAGAGAGACTGCCACGCCCGACTGCTGGAATCAGTGGCAGGCACGCCGCAAGGTGAGAAGCAGAAAGAAACCAAACATAGTAACTTTACCGTGACTAGGTTGGGTAGCTCGGAAGACAAAAGACCTTTGAACTCTTCCGTTTTCAGCGTTGGACCATTGTCAGCAGAAGCAGAGTGGAACTGGGAGACCAGTGTATTGATGGCTTTCTCCAGCTCTGAGAACTGAGGAGGAAATAAAGAGCAGGTTAAACATTTGGATTATAGGGGAGACAGAAGGACACCCACATAAACACTGCAATTGGGCTTTGTGACATTAAAGGGTTTGTTCATCCATTTTGAAAAATGTGATATTATTCCACTGTTATGCCACTGCGAGTTAGGGCTACCTTCCAGCCAGATGGTGTTAGAGGCCCATGGCCTCAAGCCGCGACAACAAAAACCATTTACGTTTCCACTGTCGTGCCAATAGCCCTGCAGTCTCATCCCATCCATGCACATGAGTGGGAAATAGGAAATGAGTGGTTAAAGTTTGCACATCCGGCACCAACTAACTACTGGAATTATGTATCACAGGACTTTTTTCCTTTGTATGCCTCTTTGTGTGTTGTGTGCTTTAACTGGCTTGTACTGAGACCTCAGTTTTTTCAGTTTTTGTGGACCTGTTGGACCCATTGGACCCCCCAGACCTCCACCGCCACAACAGTATCAGTACAGTATACTGCCAGCTCTCTCATTATATATTGCACAATGCCCTCATTTCAGCAAACACCATCGATTTGACGTTCAATTCAATTCAATTTTATTTATTTATATAGCCCAGAATCACAAATTACAAATTTGTCTCAAAAGGCTTTACAGGAAATACAACATCCTCTGTTCTTAGACCCTCACATCGGATGAGGAACAACTCCCTAAAAAACCCCTTTAACAGGGAGAAAAACAGGAAGAAACCTCAGGGGAGCAACAGAGGAGGGATCCCCCCAGGACGGACAGACATGCAATAGATGTTGTAGACACAGAAAACAAACAACAAAAGGTACAGTAAAGGCCAAAAGTTTGGACACACCTTCTCATTCAATGCGTTTTCTTTATTTTCATGACTATTTACATTGTAGATTCTCACTGAAGGAATCAAAACTATGAATGAACACATGTGGAGTTATGTACTTAACAAAAAAAGGTGAAATAACTGAAAACATGTTTTATATTTTAGTTTCTTCAAAATAGCCACCCTTTGCTCTGATTACTGCTTTGCACACTCTTGGCATTCTCTCGATGAGCTTCATGAGGTAGTCACCTGAAATGGTTTTCCAACAGTCTTGAAGGAGTTCCCAGAGGTGTTTAGCACTTGTTGGCCCCTTTGCCTTCACTCTGCGGTCCAGCTCACCCCAAACCATCTCGATTGGGTTCAGGTCTGGTGACTGTGGAGGCCAGGTCATCTGCCGCTGCACTCCATCACTCTCCTTCTTGGTCAAATAGCCCTTACACAGACTGGAGGTGTGTTTGGGGTCATTGTCCTGTTGAAAAATAAATGATCGTCCAACTAAACGCAAACCGGATGGGATGGCATGTCGCTGCAGGATGCTGTGGTAGCCATGCTGGTTCAGTGTGCCTTCAATTTTGAATAAATCCCCAACAGTGTCACCAGCAAAACACCCCCACACCATCACACCTCCTCCTCCATGTTTCACAGTGGGAACCAGGCATGTGGAATCCATCTGTTCACCTTTTCTGCGTCTCACAAAGACACGGCGGCTGGAACCAAAGATCTCAAATTTGGACTCATCAGACCAAAGCACAGATTTCCACTGGTCTAATGTCCATTCCTTGTGTTTCTTGGCCCAAACAAATCTCTTCTGTTTGTTGCCACTCCTTAGCAGTGGTTTCCTAGCAGCTATTTGACCATGAAGGCCTGACTCGCGCAGTCTCCTCTTAACAGTTGTTCTAGAGATGGGTCTGCTGCTAGAACTCTGTGTGGCATTTATCTGGTCTCTGATCTGAGCTGCTGTTAACTTGCGATTTCTGAGGCTGGTGACTCGGATGAACTTGTCCTCAGAAGCAGAGGTGACTCTTGGTCTTCCTTTCCTGGGTCGGTCCTCATGTGTGCCAGTTTCGTTGTAGCGCTTGATGGTTTTTGCGACTCCACTTGGGGACACATTTAAAGTTTTTGCAATTTTCCGGACTGACTGACCTTCATTTCTTAAAGTAATGATGGCCACTCGTTTTTCTTTAGTTAGCTGATTGGTTCTTGCCATAATATGAATTTTAACAGTTGTCCAATAGGGCTGTCGGCTGTGTAGTAACCTGACTTCTGCACAACACAACTGATGGTCCCAACCCCATTGATAAAGCAAGAAATTCCACTAATTAACCCTGATAAGGCACACCTGTGAAGTGAAAAGCATTTCAGGTGACTACCTCTTGAAGCTCATGGAGAGAATGCCAAGAGTGTGCAAAGCAGTAATCAGAGCAAAGGGTGGCTATTTTGAAGAAACTAGAATATAAAACATGTTTTCAGTTATTTCACCTTTTTTTGTTGAGTACATAACTCCACATGTGTTCATTCATAGTTTTGATTCCTTCAGTGAGAATCTACAATGTAAATAGTCATGAAAATAAAGAAAACGCATTGAATGAGAAGGTGTGTCCAAACTTTTGGCCTGTACTGTATATATGTATAATGCAAAGGCACTAAGGTAAAAAAAAAAAAAAAAAAAAAAAAAAAACAGTTGGCGGATGAGGGATGAGGATGCCAAGGGAAGCCAGATGTACTGGAGCAGCCAGGGACCTGAGCCACACAACCACCAACACCATGATGACCTGGGTCAATAAAAGACAGAGTACACACTCGGACAAACACACATCAACCATTCACACACACTCACACAGAGACAAGGGTGAAACATTAATTATCTGCAGAAGACAGATAGATAATTAGGTCCGAGAGAGCAATAATCTCGTCGGCAGGTGAGTGCTTGGGTTACTTCATTGAGACAGAGAACCAGCCCACCGTACACCCACCTGTACTAACTGTCAACCATAAGCTGAAGAGATGAGTTTTTAGTCTGGATTTAAAAGAATCAACAGATTCAGATTGCCTGACATCAGCAGGGAGGTTATTCCACAGCAGCGGGGCTCGATAGGAAAAAGCCCGGCCACCTGCTGACTTCTTCTTAAATCTAGGTAGGCGAAGCAGCCCCGCATTTTGAGAGCGGAGAGGCCGCAATAGAAAGCAAGCTGCTGTGCTGACATCTGTACTAGTCAGCTGTACCTGTCTCCCCACTTATCACTCTAACTCCACATCACACCTCAGTTAGCCCTGTCCCGCCCATGGGTATTTGGTGGGCCATTAGAACCTAGGAACTGGCCCGACATAGCCCCACCGATGCACGACCAAAGACCAGAAGTGACAATGGAAATGCAACTGGCATTGGTCAGCTCCAGCACGCCCACATTTGGTACAACAGTGGAAAGCTGCCTACTGTTACTGAGTGCTGGATACTGGCTGGACACTCAAACTGCTAACTGTTAGCCTCCCGCCATTGAGGTGGACTTACCCCCAGCTAATTTTCTTAAAAATAACTGCCTTAATCCACTCATAGAAGGTTTACTCACTTTACAAGTGTCACTTTCTGAAACTAAAATTCACCTATGACTAGAGAGCTTATACCATGCAAGAAAATTGCACAAGGCAAGTAAAGTTGTGGCTATGTTCTGTTTTCCTCCCCTGCTCGCCTCTATCACATGTTTACCTTTCAGGCACCTGCCATCTACCACTGAAACTGAGGACCAGCACAGTGAGCTTAGACTGCACCAAATAGCTCTACCTTTTTGGTTGCTTATTTGTTTGTTTTGTTTTTCTAACAGTCAACATTTTTATGGCATTTCGGGCTGTAAAAATTCTGCTGCACATCAAGCTCAAATTTTGATTACTTAACAATTTCAGTGGATTAAAGTGGTTATTTTTAAGAATATTAGCCGGGGGGAGAAGACCGCTAACAGTTAGCATTTGGAGCATCCAGCCAGTATCCAGCACTCAGTAACAATGAGAGGAAGATAGCACCACTACTGTCCTACATTAACAAATGAGGGAGGAGAAATAATATATTAAAATAGATTGAGTATCCCTTTTAAAACACACACAAAAAAGAAAATTGCATATTTTACATTAGTTTGTATATGTCTGTAACTCTGTACGTGTATGCCTAAATCACTGTATTTTCCTAAAATTGTTTTTTTTAATGACGCTAATCATTTTGAGGAATATAGCCCTGACATTGGCTGTGGCATGGTCACTGCCCATACAACAACAGCAATGAAGGAAATCAGTATATAAAGAACAAAGAATGTTAATATTCAAAAACACAGTAAACATTAGTGTTTCCTTTTTACTGCACATGGGCTGAAATTGCTGTTAGCTTCCTTGGTGCCTCTAGTGGCTTTAGGGATACCATTTATCTGAGCATCAGGACAGATGGTGCTAGATGGGAGCAACAATACTCTTCCTGTCTCAAGGAGTAAAACTGCCTATTGAAGTATCAGTAATTATTCGTATCTGGGCCAGCGTCTGGAAAATACAGACAGTGAGAAAAAGATCATCTGCGGAACTACTGCTTTGGATTGTGATATGAAATACGGAGATATCTGGTACCGAAGGCCAAAGGAAAAATTCCAAACATGTAGCGAGGCTGTGTCAAGGTGTGCTCTACATGTCTTCAAGCACAGTCACATCCATTCTTTCAAATGCATAGCTAGCAAGCCTTCAAGTGTCCAACATGTTCTCATGTTCAAGCTTTGGTGACAGCAAGTTTGGCTATCAGATAAGGCCCCACCCCAAAAACACAACTGACATTCTTGTCCACACAAGTCATAGTGCTCCTACTCATTCGAAGTTGTTGTAGACATGCACAATACCACTGTCATGCAAAGCTGCTAGTCATGTACCATCATAAGAATTATAAACATTAATAAAGTAATCATGTAGTGGTTTTAGGGACACAAAGAATTACAACTTTGGAGAGAATCCATTTTCTTTCAAGACTTGTGTTAAGTCACGCTCACACAAACTGTTTCTCAACACATTTCAAAGACTGTGGCAAGACTTGCCAGACAGGTTTGTCATATTGAAATGACTACAATGAGTCAACTCTGGAAACTAAGTGGGGTACAGCCCTGAATAAAAAACGTAAAATTTGTATGCACATTACAGTACATAAAAATTACAAAACTGGGGAAGCTTAAAGCACCCCGCCACACCCACAAAGCACCCACAGAATGGGCTGAATTATCCAATGATATAAAGTAGCTACGTTTTAGCTATAGGATGTTGAGAGTTCCTAACCTTGAACTTAACTTTCACTCTCACATAAACCTCATTGTAGCCTCATTACAATCTGGACACTCAACCCAAGTCTTAATAACAAACTTGAGGAAAAGCCTGTGTAAAAATGTCATTCCCAACATCTGAAACTCAATTAGGTTGTCACCAGGACAGAAGTGGAAAGATATGGACACACACATACACAAATTGAATGCACACTGTAATGTAGGATCACAGGTCAATTAAATATAACTGTCCATCAGCCATCAATCAGACCATCTTAGCACTGCTGTCTGATATCATGTAGGCTGACAGCTTTGGAAAGAACACATCCCTCTTTCCAAGTATGACTGACATACCACAAGCCACTGCAAGTCCTACACTCTTCAACAAAAAATACCACACAGTCAGGTCACTGTAATATAATTATATCATTATAATTATATAGTGATCCAACTTGGTAATATAGTACTTTATGTTATGAGATAGTGTAACATGAAACTTTGTGACCTGTGTGAAAATGAGGTGGTTGCAGCTGCAACAGATTCAGATGAGAGAGCGAAAAGAGAATGTAAAATACACATAAAAACAGAAAAGTGAAGTTACAGTTAGGCTACTGCGATCATTCATAATGTGAATATGTTACAAGTAGTCAGACATTCCAATACTAGTAAAAGTGTGCTGTATATAAAATAAATCTTTACGAATTAGTTATGAAATGTAAAAAATCTGTATTATTCCTTTACAGTGGGCCTATGTTACATATATATGAATAATTGTACTATTTTGTTACCATTTATAGTCTATTTCTAACAGGTACCAGCAGACTGTTGAGTTTTTTTCAAGGAGGGGCAGCAGTTGAGGTGGAGGCCTGGCACTGGCTGCTCTTCAACAGCAGCTAGGTTCTGTGGACTTTTTTCTCTGATTTCCAGCACAGAACTCCGGTGTGTGCGCTGTGGAGGGGATTGACTCCCCGTGCTTTCCATTTCATAGAGCCACAGCAGTTCAGCATCTGACCTGGATTAAAATTCCTCCACTGCGTCCTTTAGCCAAACATGAGATGGCGCATCTTGGTCGGAAATGGTCGTTTCATCCCAGAAGTACGTGTGTCACAGTTTGTAAGCGTTAGCATAACTGTGGCCTCAAGTTGTAGCGACAGACACACTATTTAACAAAACCCTCAGATGTTTGTACAAATTTAAAAAGCAACGGTCGCTACTTCATGTTTGAGTGTCTCGCGCAATGAAAACCAAACACAAAGTTACAAAAAAGTTACATTAAAGTATGTCAAATGTGTCAGAGGTTGAATGCCCTGTGGTAATAACAATAGTTTAATGTTATTTTCTTACCTGTGCCATTTTGGAGTCTTTGTTAAAATCTGGTAAGTTTTTCCTTCCTGCGTCGCTTGGTAATTGCTGGTGTTGTGTGTCAGTGCAGCATTGCTTCTGTCACCAGCTGGCCAGATTCCTGAATCCTCCCTCCGCACCAAAAAAAAAAAAAAAAAAAAAAAAAAAAAAATCAGGAAGAGTAGCAGGAAAACAGTGTAGCCTCCTGTAATTTGATGCCACTCGCACAATAAAGTTAACTAAACGCTTAGTGCGCTTTACCATTTAGTGTTTTAATTATTAGAGGTTGTGCTGCATAGAAGCAAACTTTTTTAAATTTCAGGGAAAAGCTGCGTGTTTGGACATTTCTTAGAAACACAAATCCAAAAGACGACTCATTCCACATCTGGAAGCCTTTAGTAAAAGTTGGAACACAATTGTTTTACGCAATAACTGCTTGCAAGTTTAGACTGGTTTAAAGCTTTTCATCCATGGTGTCCCTATGTTAACATTTACTGTGCCAAACATTGATATCACACCAGATACTCTCTATATATTATGGTTTAATAGGCAGTGATTTGAAGTTGCCAACATATTTGCATTAGTCAAAAAGTGGGGAAAGCATATCATGTAACAGATTCACTTTGCTGCTTGAGGAGAGGCTTTAAATGCAACTGTGAGGGAGGGAGGGAGGGAGGGAGAGAGACAGAGAGAGAGAGAGAGAGAGAGAGAGAGAGAGAGAGAGCAGGCCTTACCACATTCTTTCAATCCAGTTTTAGGACTTTATGGACAGACAGGAGATGGGAACAAAGATGAGTTTGGGTCTAGCTGATACCAGTATGACTCACATCAAAACCCAGCTCCCTGCATTTGATACAATAGAATCATATGTGGCAGACACGTGTAAAATCAGCAAAGAATAAAGAAATGATGTACTGCCTGATCTGTTGATGGTCTTGAGAGGCAGTTAACTTAAGCATAAAACAGAGGGTTTTTTCCATGGATGAATAGATGTCAGTTGATGCCCTGGGGCTGAAGGGTGTGTCAACCCCCTTCCCTCCCAGATCCTTGAATGTTTTCCTGGAAAAAGTTTATGCCACGCCCAATGTGAGAAGCCACAGGAGGATAAAATGAATTGTTTCAATACAAGGCCATGAACCTTTCACAGTGCTCTCTGCCTTGTCTCATCCTCATCGCCATTAACCTAGAGCTGTTGCCAGATGTTTTTTTGTTTTGTTTTGTTTGTTGTTGTTGTTTTTTTTGTTTTGTTTTGTTTTGTTTTTGCCAACAATTTATTCGGAGTACTGTCTCACAGAGTACAGACATGTTAAAGATAGATAGGAACTGTCCATTATACATACAGATGAAGGCTCTCCAGTTATTAAATGGTCATAACAGTAATTTTGCATGTTTAGTGTGATATATCAAAATGTGTGTACATAAAGTTTCTGCTAATCTTTCTGCTAAAAATATGACTGCTTGCTTTTCCTAAAGCAGTTTTAGTATTTTAGAAATCTGATGTCATTTTTCCTCCCTTTTCTCCAGCCGTTGGTTTCCATTCATTCCAATACGATATGAAAATGAACTTACAGAGACTTCAGACTATCTTCACATCAGTATTCCATCACCATAATAAAGTCATCCACTTTAGTTTTCCCAAAAGCAGCAGCACTATTGTGTTTCAATGACTTGAAATTGGGAAGAGCGAAACCGTCTCTTTGCAACTTTGTTAGTTGCAGAATCAGAACATTGTAAGGTGAGTGTTTCAACCAAAAATTCAAATCTGAGAATCAAGAGATTTTTATTATATGTTGTGAAAACGTTAGTACCCCTGGATGATTTGTAAAATGGTTTGTTGCAGTGGAAAATGTAGATAAATTGTAGTAAATGAGCCAAATATTCAAAATCGCTGTCTGTCATTGTTCATGTTGTCCAAGGGTTTTTTGAGAGTAGGTGGTTTATTATATTAGGAAAAAAGGAAAAAAAAGCAAACAATGTTCATATTAATATATATTCATGTAAATAAATACATGCATCTATTCACATTTATGTCATTGCATAATTATTCAAAGGTCAGTCTATTTCCTCCATATTCTACTGAAGTTGTCCTATTGAGGCTTGACTGCAGGGGCGTTGCTAGCAGCTGAAGATGTCAGGGGCTCAGCCCATGGAATCACTGTTACAGGTGAGTGTTACCAACAATCTTGTGTAATACATATACCAGCACACAGAGACCATGATATGATTGGCATCACATTACAGGTTAATACTATTGACCATGTCCTACACAGACTTTGGTACAACAGCCATTAATTACAAACTGCTTCCATTAATTAGGAATCATTTGAAAAGGTTGTAGCTTCTGAAACTACCTTGACAAAATCAAGAAAAATCTTCAAGCCCACCCCTTCTGCAGCCCACAGACATATGTAGGCCAACAGTGGGTGCTATGGCAACCTGATGAGCTCAAACAGCCATAGACAGCCTTGTAGCTTCTAGTAATGAGGCAATAATCCAAGCTTCTAATGCGCTGCACCTCCAGCTTCTGTCATCAAATCCCTGCCTGGGAAACACAGTCCTGCCGAGTTCTCAACTTTCCTCCCAGCTTTATATCAACATGCTTACACACACACACACACACACACACACACACACACACACACACACACACACACACACACACACACACATCTATGCCCAGGCAGGCATATAGATATTCATGGCAAAGCAAGTTTTAACAGGTTCTGGCATTCCCTAATAATGACATAAGCCTGGGGGAGGGAAGGGGTGTGACTGGCTTTTTTCTGCTTTCAGGTAAAACCAGGAGTATCTCTCAGAACTTTGCATACATAGTCACTACTTAAGTGGTGACTGTTAGGTGGGTTCACACTCATGTTTTCTGAAATCTGTAGGACATTTAAATCTGGCAATATCATACATGCAAAATGAATGGACGCTATTTCCAGGCTGTGTAAAGCTGTAATCTACAAAATACTGACAGCTTCCTTTGGACCAACATGCTACATTTATGACTTCTGCCCTGCTGAACTGTACAGCGTTTAAAACTATAAACTAACTATAAATGACTGCTGGGACACATAGGACACATAGAACCTGTGTGTGTGTGTGTATGTGTGTGTGTGTGTGTGTGTGTGTGTGTGTGTGTGTGTGTGTGTGTGTGTGTATTCTCAAATGTGTTGACCGCATAACACTTAGAGCTCAATTTTGCCTCAAGCAACATGCTAGAACTGGATAAAACACTGTCTATCAGCAACTGTGTGTATATTGATCAGTGTTTGGAGTGATTTTATTTAGCATTGCCTGCACATTAACCACACAATGAGTAAACAACATCTGTGAAATACAAGACATAGTTTTGAAATAATAATGGTAAAAATAACACAAATAAGAAAAAAAACATGTTTCAATAGAAAAAAAACTGGAAAATTAACACATTATGATTAATTCTGATTGGTCAATTAAAGCATTGTGCAGTTGTGTATTTGTGAATACTGTCAAAGGTGTTGTCAAGCTGCCACCTAATTGCTGTACCTGAGCAGCTGAGTGGCAATAGACATATGGTTCAGAGGGAACAGAATGGAGGGAGAAAAGTATTATGAGGGAATGCAGAAGTATTGGAAGTATTGCAAGAGAATGCAAAATTTATTGAGAGAGAATACAAGACAGACCCCAAATTTCATTGTGCAACTTGTGCAATGACAATAAAGACTATTTGACTTTGACTTGCTGCGACCCTTCAGGGCCCCATAATATCAAATGTTTTTTTTATTGTTATTATTATTATAATTTGTTTGCTTTTACTTGTGACTTGTGTATGGGAACAACTCTACAAGCCAAGTAATAAGCAGGATAATGTATTGAAGTAGAGTGACCAAAGCAGAGGTGAAGAATGATGCAGAGCAAAATATGTTTGTGCAATGATTAATTTTTTTCAAGTGAGTTGGAGTTACAGTCAGTAACTGTGTTCCAACAACAATATATACTAATACTGAGATATTTCCATAGTACACTGTTTCAGGAATTAGTATGACAGCAAGTCAACAAACTACACCATTTTTTAGCAAACCAGAGATGATACAACACATCAACTGATGGCAGCATCACACAACACATCACCCAAAACACATCCCTGGCACAAGGACTTAGAGTTGAGGCAACCAATCAGAGCAGAAAAATACAAATTTCAAAAGCTGATTGGTTGGAATATTACCTTTTTAAAGTTAATTAAAAAAGTATAAAGATATCAACAGAAAAAAGCTGAAGCACTCCTACAGAGGCCAAACATTTGGAAGTATGTGGGAAATGCAACATGCCAAGAATGCGGACAATAAAAAGAATCTGGATTATAAAGAATAAAGAGAGACAGAGTAATGGGAAGAACAGAGTGCGATTGCTGATCCAGCAATAATAAATTTACCCTGCTGTAGTTTTACAGGTTTGTGCACACGTTCCACTGTCTCAGAATGTAATGTGTTTGTGATGAAGCAGAATTTTAAGCATTTGACAGCTTTAAAATTAATTAATTAATTTATTTATTTATTTATTTATTTATTTATTTATTTATTTTCGCATGGAACAAAACTGCCAGTAGAGTACATCCAAACTTACTCAATAAGTCCTCAAATATTATTTTTTCACCAGGGCTAGACAGTCAAATATAATCAATGTATAGGAAAGCGTGTGATTAACTAACAACATAATTATGTTTTATTATATTTTTGCTCTTCTTTAAAGTTGCATCTGATGTCCATAATGATGTCACCATGAGATGAGAGGGATGGAAGACAATAGGCAATGTAATAACCAAGCCCTTTTTTATTTGTTGCTCAGTTACCTCATAATCTTTTGATATGTTTAGTGGTGCTAGGATGCAACTTTAAAGGAGGGGCCAAATAATTCAAATTTTTCTGTAAAAATATATCTGGTTCTAATTCTGCTCAGTTTTGTTTCACAATTAATTTACTCATCATTTACTAAATTAAGCTTCTACAAACGTTTAACATTGATTTTTTAACCTTTACTGACAGAGTTGACATATAGAGTTGACATTTAGAGGGAACACCCTCTGCAAACTGCAAAAGATTATCTCATTTAGACTGGGATTACTGGCTTGTTTACTCCCTGTAGATCCCTGACAGACACTTTCATGCTTGTTTCATGTTGTCAGACAAAAAGCACAAGATGTCTGACAGAAAGCATCATGCTTGTCTCATGTTGTAATTTCTCATCATGCATCTCTGTAGTTTAATGATTGCAGCTAGATGTACACCCTGTTACCGCACAACTGTTTCCAGGTCGCTGCTAAGCCTCTTAAATCTTCTTTTCCCTTATTAGCCATCTTACGCTCGCCTTTCCCCACACTGCTCATAAGGTTGCCTACCTAACGCTTATTCTGCTAAAGTGTAATTTTGCACAGCACATTTGGAATCAAAGCGCAGTGCTAGAATTAATGTAAAATTGAAGCCATAATGATACAAACTGATTGGGGAGTCTTGCTTTGAGCAACAGAGCAACTACTACATGAAGTTGGGTGGAGAATAAATAGGGCTGCCTTTAGACTTTAAGCACACCCAAGAATGGACAGTCTAACAAGCAAAATCCTCTACGCGCACAAGGGTTTCATCCACGCCAGTGTGGTTTGGGGATTCTATGACAAGAGCTGCTTTGGACTTCTAGAGGTCTGAGTAATGGAATAGTCTGGAGAATCCGGAATTGAAGAATTTGTGAAGGCCCGGGCTGCGGTACTGATGCTATTCCTGGACACGACAGTGGTGGCGGACTAGTAAGTGACTTCTACTGCAGTATACACTTCATTACTGTGGTAAACTGTCAAATCAGATAATCTTCAAGAACATACCAGGATTGAGGTCAAGGAAAACATCACAATACAAATACAGCTTACACAGCTTTTCTTTTTAGGTAGTTTGGAGGTTTCATTATGCATTACTGATGTGTCCACAACCATTATCATTTAGCCAGCTCAGCTTATGCAGGAACTTTCAGCCATGTTCCATTGAGACCCCAGTCTGCAGCTTTTCATTGCAACACTACAGAAACTCAAGCAGAGGGGGTGGGCTGATCATTGGAATCAGCTGCTACAGGGTGCAGGGTGTGGTTGTAAAGAAATTTAGCAGATTCTTGCATCACAATGGCACATGATTGAAAGTGGCTGGATTAACACAGACCAGCAAAAAAACTGTTCTCCTGTGTAACAACAAAGCCCAGGGAACACCAATCAGACATTCTACAGCAGAATTTCAAACTTTTTCATGTTCTGGATCCCAAAGGTGGCTTTCAATAAGCCATCGGCCTCCTTTTGAAGGGATTTTGCCATATAAGGACAAAATGTAAAGAGGTGTTTTGGTTTGTGTTTAGTATTACATGCAGGCTACATTCAGACACCTTTCACAAGCATTTAAACACAAGAAATCCCATGTCGATTCACCATCAGTGGTCTGATGTTTAGATCATTATATCATCTGAACAATTAGTTTTCTTTTAATTCTTAAAAATATTTTTGGTAATTTGTTAATGACCTTTTCCTCATGTTTTTGAAAGAAATAAAGTAAATTTGCTCAGGTAAAATTGTTCAGTTGTCATACAGGGGGGGTTGACTACTACATACACCAGACATAAGACTTGTGAACTGGGGGCAAAAAAAAAAAGTTGTGTCCCCATTTGGAAAAGGCTGTTTTTTTGGGGTCAGAGGTTAAGGTTACGGTTAGGTATGTAATAGGTGAAGTTTCTAGGAAATTAATGTAAGTCTCTGTAAAGTCATCCAAAGTGACCTAAGTAAACACGTGTGTGTGTATGTGTGTGTGTGTGTGTGTGTGTGTGTGTGTGTGTGTGTGTGTGAGAGAGAGAGGAAAGAGAGAGAGAGAGAGAGCAATTGATTTTTTTTGTTTGTTTTTTTTTTGTTATAAAAAGACAAACTGTGGTGTTACACAGGGAAGAACCCATGACTGTGCATTTTGGAGGGTATGAGAAACAATGACTCCAAAGTAGTGAAATCCAAAGTAGTAAAATTTATGATATAATGTTCAAGTAACCCTTTCACTCAGTTAATATCAAACACCCAACCATATGGTAAAGATATCTCTCACCATCAGAGCACCATCACACACTGGCTACTCTGAATAGCTTTATTCTGAAGGTTTCAACCTCAACATTATCAAAAAACATCTCTCAGTTTGTGATTAGGCCTTTATTTTATTATATGCTGATAAGTGGTGGGACCCAGTGATTGAGATAAAGTCTTGAGTCTTGTCTACAGTGAGGTCCATGCACGGCCCCCAACCCCACACTGACATGTGATGATGCCCAGTAAGGCTTAAATGTTGGCATCTTTGTTTATGCGAGATGACCACCTCCTGTTTATTTCTGTGACTGTCCTCATACGGTAACTGCTGCCAAGCTGGGCTAGAAAGAGCTGCAAAATATCCACCTCAAACACACATAGTCTATCTTTTTACTTGAGGTAAATAAATTAATTAATTACTTTAAAAAATAAATTAAAAATAAAGCTCCTTTTTTAGAGAAGAAAATGTTCCATGCAATCCTATAACAAATTGCAAAATGTAATGTACAAAGTACTTCCTGATTTGTACTGTTCAGTGCTGACTGTCCATTGTGGATGCCAGTCTGCATCAGTGCAGCTTCTGGTGCTCACATGAATAGGCCTAGAGAACAAAATCTGTATTCAGCAGTATGATTTGATGCTGAATAGGCTAGAATAAAACATAGCAGTGAAATTAAAAGAAAAATACTCAAAAAAAGTTCAAAGTTTTGAAAAAAGCTCAATTTTCCTAAATCCTTGTGAAATACTGCCACTCAGCAATTTCTTTAAACTGGTAAAAGAGATGCTTGTGTGCAGGTGTGCATACACAGTTTGATAAATGTGAATATTTCAGAAAAATGTGTGGATTCCACACATTTCCACAAAAAATATAGGAAAACACAAAAATGGGTGGATTCCACACATTTCCACAAAAAAAATATGTGGAAAACACAAAAATGTGTGGATTCCACACATTTTTCACATTGATGCTGGCCAACATGAAACAGCTTGAAACCCCCATAAGCTGAGCCACAGACCTGTCCACTGTATGTTGCTGCAGTTTTTCCTGGTTGCCAGTAGAAACTGCACCCCCCACAACTCATAGAATTCCTTTAACTTGCCGTTAATTATATGTTAATATAATTCAATTCAGTTGGTATTGGTATTGATAATTGGCATTCAATTTTTATTTTTTGAAATCCATAACCTGTAACCTTTTAGCCAGTGACTGCAGACTTGGAGTTCTAAGGAAGTGTAGCCTAATGCATTAAAAAATAAATAAATAAATAAAATATAAATAAATAAATAAATAAATACAAATGTAAAAATAAACAACAACAACAACCACAACAACAACAATAACAATAATAATAATAATGAAATCTAAAAAATTATAACAAATAAAAATAAATATTTAACAAATCTGACGTGATTGATCAGAGCCGGGGAAGGGAGTGGGTGGGGTTGGTTATATTCCAAGGAAAAAAAACATGGGTATTCTCTGAGATTAATGTGGTAAATTTAAGAGAGAAAAGTTTCGAATTTCAAATTTTGTTGATTTTGTTGATTTTAAATTCACTTTTTTGGGGTCAAGGAACCAGATCACCTTACTTAACTGGATCCAGCTCTTGGTTTCTGGTTCCTTGGCCAAAAAAAAAGTTAACAACAAACTATTTTTTTGTTTTTTCTCATAAATTTGTGAGTTTTCTCGCAAATTTACCACTTAAATCGCAGAGATAATCTGAGTTTGTTTCTTGTAAATTTATGAGGAAGTTTTCCACTACAATGGCCCTAATATGTCATCACAGTTACGTCAAAATTCTGTAAAACTTTTCATTAGAAAAATTTCTGATGTAATTATCTCATTAATTCATAAAACAGCCTCCCACCCCTCACCATCTGAGAATTAGTTTAGGAAAAACAGCAGATTTTTTTTTTTTTTTTTTAAATCCAAACTATTCTCAGAATTCTGAAATAATCCTGTCGTTACTTTGGGAAAACAATGCAGAATGTCCTCAGAGATGAGTGGACGGAGCGGTGCTGCCGCTGGCTGCAACTACGCTGCATGTCCAGCAGATGGCGCCCGCAGGCTGCTGGACGTCCAAAGGGGAGGCGGCTCTGAGGTTTTGTTAGAGGGAGAGCCAGATAAAAAGCTCAGCTACACTTACCGTTGTCTTCTGGATATCGTACGTAACGACATTACATCTGTTGTCATGCTGCAAGGAAAGCGGACACACGGGCATCAGTCAAAGGGCAGCGCCGTTCAGTAGGAACAGAACAGCGGAGACACAGCGACGTTGTTGAGGAAAACTATCCGATCTATGTAAGATCATTTTACCTGTCTCACTTTTTCTCTCCTTGTCTCCATTGTACTTTAGCATGTCGTCGGTGTTCAAGATAACGACGTGAGCGTATCCCCCGTGGCGCAAACAATAGGATGTGTGGATGTGTTGACTAGCACAAAGCACAGCCACTCAGCCTGGAGGCTTGTAGAACCTGCTGCACATCACTCCAGCGCTCTGCTTTGGCTTCGGAACAGCCGATTCGCTAATAACAATGTTAAGGTGCTCCACAGAAAAAAAAGTGGCCGCATTTTTTGGAGCAGAACCGATACAGCGAACTTTGGAAAGCTTACCACGTGTTTCCTTGCACTTGGAGTTAATTAGGATTTTGTCTAGGCTATGTTCCCCTTTTCTCCTGCCGGGCTCAGATTTGAACATATCTATGACAGTCCGTGTGTCCCAAATATACATTATGAAAGTAAGCCCTTGTTGAATAACTAAACTCAGAACTTCTTGTTTGAGGAATAGCGGGTATATACCTATATGTATATCTATTTATATCTGTATCTGCCGGTTATATACTTACACTCAGTGGCCACTTTATTAGGTCTTCCTGCACAATCTAATTTAATCCAATACAACTGTTCTGCCATAAAATTTCCTCTCCTCTGCCTATAATGCTCAGCTTGTCTTGTTGTCACAGTAACAGAGGTGTTCATTCACTTCAGTGTTTGGCATTGAGCTCATAGTTAGTGCTGCTGTTGGACTGGGCTGCATTTTATTGACAGCTGTTTTTAACGCTGTGCCCCTTGTGTATATAAACAGGGAGGACAAAATTTTAGAAACACCTCTGAGTATGATGTATTCCAGTACAAGACCTCTGCAAACTACAACCTCAATAATAAACATAGAATTAAATGTACACATTCTGTCAACAAAAACTGAACATTAGGAACTTTCTTAAAAGGTAGAGTTTATGGCAGAGCCGCTGACCTGAACTGCATTAGACTGGACAGGTGGACCTGATAAAGTGGATATGGGCGAGGCAAGGCTTGTTTTCCCAGGACCAGGGGTCCTGGAGGAGCTTTCAGTGGATGCTCTGGAAAATGATTTAATTCTCTAGAGATTGATGGGCAGTTACTTTAATCTTATAACTTTAACACTGTTTTTCATTGTTCAAGTTGGACGTCTGAACAGTTTAATGCTTAAACAATATACATTTTCATATCAGGGTCTCTAGGTTCAGATCACTTCTAATGGGGCTCTATGGTTTAATGAATGTGAACCTTGAGGTCCAGATCATGAAAAAGTTAGAAAGCACCTGAGATCACCTGGTTTGGTTTGGTTGATACAACAACTGACCTCATTCAGCTGTTCAGTGCTTACAGGTGAAGACCTAAATAAGAATTTCACTGCTACAATAGCCTGTGTTTGGTGAAAACTGTAGTGTAAATGAGCTTTTTTAAAAATTGATTATTCATGTAAACTGGTTGCAGTAGTCATGCATTGCCTGCCTACCTCTCCAGTGGGAACGTTTTAAAGGGATAGTTCACCCATTTTGAAAAATGTGATATAATTTCACTTTACCGTCCAGTAGGACAGTAGTGGCTCTATCTTCCTTTCCTTGTTACTGAGTGCTGGATACTGCTGGATGCTGCAGATGCTAACTGTTAGCCTCCTGCTATTGAGATAGACCTTATTTATAACATTCTTAAAAAGAACTGCCTTAATCTACTCAGATTTTGAAGTAAACAAAGTCGGAGTTGCATGTGTAACAGAAGTTTACAGCCTTCCGTTTGGTCTTCAGCAGGTGAAAAGCAGCTCAGTTGGGTTGAGGTCTGGGGACTGACTTGGCCATTGAAGAATATTCCACTTCTTTGCTTTTGCCATTTGGTGTTGCTGTGCTAACCAGTGCATTTGGTCTATGTTAGGATATACCAAACCGTCAATTTGGCTACTCCTAAAGTTGTTGCTATCTGTCTGATAGATTATAGTTGCTATTTGAGCCTAATTCTGACCTCCTTCACCTGACACCTCTGTGGATCACATGTTGAGGGTTCTGATAAACAGCTCCCAGATGCAAGTGCAAACACTTGGAATGAACTCCAGACCTTTTATTTTCTTAATTTGTCGGTTGTTGTCCATTTCTGTGTTTTTTTTCTGCTACAGAAGCAAGCCGCTGCGCTGACTTATCAGCTGCAGCGGTTTCCTCACTTATGACCCTTAACTCCACTTCAGACCTTGGTTAGCTGGCCCATGGGTATTTGGTGGACCATTAGCACAACAGAATGACATAGTAACTGCATAATTTTAAAATGCTTTAGTGTGGAAGCTGATCAAACAAAGGAGACAGTGAGAAATTTTTAAACTAGATTTAGTGTATTTTGTCAAAATAGCCTACAATCCCATTCTTTCCTAACCTATTTGTGAATATCCCATCAAAAATGATATGTAAAATTATGTGGCTTGATAGAAACCCTTGAAAATGAGATATTGATGTAGATCATATCATTTCAGCCTTTCAGCTTTATGGTTGGCATGCTATGAAAATTAAAGCGTGTTGTTTACCAAGTTTAATAATATTTCACTCTTGCAGACACACGTCTGATCAAAAGAACATTGTGTTCCGGTGGTGATAAGAATAAGAAAAACAAAATCGTTTGACTTGCACTAGCTAGCAGTGTACCAAAGATTGCTCTCATGTGTCTACATCCTCAGTGAATTGTGGAGTTGTAGCTGAGGTTTTGATGTTTTCCACTTTTAGATGATGGCTTTAGGGCCATTTGGAAAATTGACCCCACAATTTGTACCATTTACAAGGATACAAGGATACAAGGACGTTTATTTGTCATTATACAACAGGTTGTATAGTGAAATTAAAATGTGGTTCCCTCTTGATTGATTAATTGATTGATTGTGTATTTTTGACTGGAAAGGACTACTCTGCAAAATTGTGTGCATTTTCATGTATAACAGGCCGACATACTCACTCTCTCAAATGGGACTCTCCTTGACAGCCTTTGAATGAACAGTTGTCCTCCTCTACTGCCAGCATTCTGCTATTCTCCAGTAACAAAGCCTCTTTCCACTCTCCTGAATGTCTCTCTCTCAGATATAATGATGGCTCACTCTAGAGACCAGAGGAGGGGGCTTCACCTGCAATACCCATCCTTCCAAACAAGTCTCTGACACTACAGACAAGCAACATACACACATCACCTGCCCTACCCTCCAGCTTTGAATGCAGTTGACCTCCGGCTGACCTCCATTCTTGCTGTAATGGAGTACCACAGCCTCATGTACCTCACTGTGGCCTTCCTTGGTTTACTAAGCCAATGTCTAACAAGACTGACTCCCCGAGTTTCCTTCCCAATGGGTGAGTAAAAGACTTTAAGATCCAGTCTCCTGTGAATGTATGTTTGTCTCTTTTAATTCATGTCTAATGCTTGTGTTATCTGCTGTTCCACAACAGGTAGTCCTGGGAGGCTTCTCAACCGCTTCAGTAGCGCTGACGTGAGCAACACCACCATGCTGCTGCTAAGTGAGGATCAAAACACGCTCTATGTAGGATCCCGGGATGCTGTTTTAGCACTGGATGTTAGCCAGAGGGAAGCCATCACAATGAAGAACAAGGTAGGAATGCTGATAATTACTGGACTTGGACTGGGATGGACAATTAGAGATGTTATCAGTACTCATATTCATGTAAATTCCAAATCCAAATTGAATTTCTAGAAGTAAAATACATTGTTCTTCATGTCACAAATAGTAATACGCATATATAATGCTAGAAAATGGATTTGTTTTATATACTACTAACTAGAAACATACATTTCTTGGAGAAAATGAGCAGTCAAGCTGAATTCAGTTGTAAGTGTTGTGGTTTCAGCTGGAAAGGTTAAAGAGCTGAATACATTAAATATAAACACTCTAGCAGCATGTGGAGGAGCTCTGTGTCCACACTGGATTGATTTTAGTTGCACTTTAGCTGCATATTGAAAAGCATGAAATGAAGCACATGGCCTCAAAATCCATAGAAATGAAATATGTAAGTTATATGAACCTGTATTTTATACATGGACCCTGTCATACATGACATATAAAGTCATTAAATACATGAACCTGAAGTCAAGGCTCAAGCATGCGACAAATCCCATATTCACATAGTTGCATAGCACCCCTTTTATAATGTGTGATGTTTGACGCATCTTGCTTATATATATTACATACTCTTTGTTGCTCAGATTTGTGATTATGCATTACAAATAATACACACTTCATATAAAGGAAATTACAGTGGCAAGAAAATAAACACTTAATAATTAGCAAAAACCCTTCCACTCAAAAATGTGTTTTTCCTGTTTCTGTCCCCTAAAATGTGACCTTGACTAAACTGACTTGTATCTGTGCAAAGTTTGTCCCTACAGAGGTGCTTTCACACTCTTGAAGGTGGCGTGTGTGCCACCTTCACCACAGCCAATCACGTTAACAGACTGGGTGTTGCTTTGCATATCATTAACACCAGCCCTGCTGGTTGCCAGTCGCTGTCAGTGTATTCAGAGCTTGCCCACACCAGTGTTTTATTTTCCAAAAAGAACAAGTAAGAAATGGCTGTTTCACATGAACAATATTTGTGTAACTAAGAGATTTTTTTTCATGGTTAGATTATTAAATAACAGCACAATGAGTATCACAGGATGGGACTTCCTGGTTCTGTGTACACAGAGGTGACCCACACAAGTGTTTTATTTTCAAAAGATCAACCAGACCAAGTCAAAACTGCTTCTTAACAGAAACAATATCAGTGTAACTAAGAGGTGTGCTGAAAAACAGGGCTCTGCATGAGCCGGTGTGCCAGCAGGCAGGGGCAGGGACTGTTTGCATATTCATAGGTCTGTGCATTTTTAATGAGGGCAAGATTTAGAGTTACATTTAAGACACAAAGAGATGTTGTTTTTTTTTTTTTTTTTTCATGGATTATTAGATGATATGATATGAGAGATTATTTTTTAGGGGCTTAATAAATGACTGGAGAGGCTTTAACTAGGGCTGGGCGATTATGGCAGAAATCAAAATCACGATTAATTGAACATTTTACCTCGATTAAGATTATTGAACGATTATTACCAATTATTATAGCTTGAACAAAACGGCAATGTCAAACTACAAAAAGCTGCATCTCCTCTAAACAAATATTATTTCAAGTAATATTATTGCTATATTATTATTAGGAGTAGTATATATATGCACTAGTGTATATATATGAACTCAGTTCAAGTTTTGAACTGAGTTCAGAGTGAGATTTTGGTGGTGGCGGCTTCAGGGGGAAGGGGGGATGGGGGCTTGACTCCAATAATTTAACAATATGTTATTATTATTATTATTATTTTAAAAAATGCAAATTACTTATCAAACAGACCTAACAATTCAGCTACCAATGAATGAGCAGTAGTATGCATGTGATAACATAGATTGAAAAATAAGCCGAAGTGATACCTCTTCTCTGAATAGACAAGCTAAGCTGTCAGTGTGCCGCTGGCAACTCTTCGCTTTGTTACACAATCCATGTCAGTGCGCTGCTGTAGCCTGGAAATCTTCTTTGCCTTTGCCAGACATACGGTCATATTCCACACAAAAACAGCATATCATTCAAATTATGTCAAATTCTGCAATATTCCGCGTTAAAAATAGATTCCGTTTTATTTGGCTAATTCCACGTTTCGGTCCGCCATTCCGTGATCGCGGAAATTAAAGGGCCCTATCACTGTTATAAAAAATAGCAGCGCAACTTGGTGGGCGTTAGCCTGGTAATTTCTCTGCGAGAGAAATATAAGGTGTGGTGTGTGAGCGTGTGAACAGGTTGAAATGTGTGTGTCTCACGCCCACTGCATGAGACTTGAGAGCCCTGCTGCATGGTAAGCAGGCTATATTAATTTCTCAGAATTTTGCTCCCTAATGATTATTATTATCATTAATATTATTATTATTATTAGTAGTAGTAGTAGTACAATAATTAATCATCAGTATCTAGGCTATATATTATTATCATATCTATATTATTCTTATTCATATTCACTACCCAGAATCACGGAGCGATGGACGTATGACGTCATGACATCAGTTAGTTTCTGTTGGTCTTAGCGGCCAAGCAGTGTGCTGGTTGTGGGCTAAACGATGCAGTGAGGCTCTTTTGGCGTGAGGAGGAACGGACAGGACAGATGACAACAGGAGCATTTTGTGATGTGACGTGTTGTGGTGTGGTAACCGGAATAACCGACACGGGCAGGATTATGTCGGTTAAGGGCCCTAAATGTCGGTCCCACCCGTCCCTTCCTTCAGCCTATCTCATTAAATTGTATTACAATAATGATGCTAGGTTATGCAAGTTCATTTTGAGTTATGAGGTAGACATATTCGCCCAATTTGTTGTGACATTTCGTAGTTCAAGATGCAACTTGGTGGTGGTTTGATGCTTAACTGCTCTGACAGTGTTAACTCTCCTGTTCTTTTCCTGTAGCTGGATTGGTCCCCTTCAGAGACAGACTTAGAACAATGTTCCATGAAAGGCAAGAAAATGGCAAGTATTCATCAACATGTTTGCACAATTCTACAATTACTGTGCCCTTATCAAAAGCCCTATTTGCATGTTTCCTTCATATTGGGCTATAAAATGTTGGGCCAATAACATCCATACACTTACTGTTGATTCAGAGAAGTTTCATAGGCTTATCCCAACTAGCTTATCATTGATACGCTTCTCCTGATGTTACTAATCAAAGACCAAATAAAAGAGGCTGCAGCATTAAATATGACATTTACATTTGAAAATCATCAATATTTGGCATTTGCATTCTGAAAGACTGTGGAACTATCCCAGCTCTTTACTGCTAGTTGTGTGTGTAGGTCTGAAATTGAGCATGAAATGGCTGAATTTGGCCCTCTCAGTAAACCTCCATTTGTTGCTCCCATTGCATTAAGTATGCATTCACATTATGTTGGATTTACTGTAAATATAAGCTGCCAAATCAGAGAAAACATTCTTCAAACTTCAATTGGTACTAATTATAGTGGATTATTTGATAATTTGTGATGCACCTGTATGACACTTTGCATCTTCTTCCACAATGATGTTTGCCTTCCAAGTTGATTAAATGAAAAAATGTTATTTTCACGGTCAAATGATGAACTATGCTTTTTGGATAAGGGTGTTCCTGTGAATTTAAGGCACTGAACACTTTAAGTTGATGCAAGGAGATGTCATCTCATTTTTAGCTTCATCCAGTATGATATGAATGCATCACTCGGTTATCCTCCAATGGTCAGGCACTGCTTATATCAGAGTCTCATTCATATTTTATTGAAGTGTTTTTTGTTTGTTTTTCTTTACTTGTGCTCTGCCTGGTTTCTAGTCGGACTGTCCTAATTTCATCCGAGTACTGCAGTTCCTGAATGCCACCTACATCTATGCCTGTGGAACATTTGCCTTCAGCCCACGCTGCACATACATTGTAAGTGTTTATCATTTGAATATGAACTGATTTTATTTACATGAAATTTTGACAAGATGAAGTAACTATTTGTCTTCATAGGTGATTTGTTCACTCAGTATCTGTATCAGCTGCAGCTTGTTCTGTAAAAACTAAAAATGTGCAGTTTTGGGATTTATCCTAAAATTGACATTTATGTTATATTTCAGAGATTTATTGGATTTGTGGGCGAGGGCTTTTGTGTTGGTTGTATCAATCAAGGACCTGCCCCTAGCTGGTCCTTGATTTGATTGATTTCTGATGATTGATATCTGTTTGACACCAACTATAACATTCGCTTGACTTAGGAGATCAAGCTATATTAATACTTTCCCTAACCCAATTCCTGAGGACTGGGGAATACACAAATGTGGAGTTTGGAATGTTGAGAAAAATTCAACAGCAACATTGGACTTCAGGCATGC
This sequence comes from Myripristis murdjan, assembly GCF_902150065.1. Lineage (NCBI taxonomy): Eukaryota > Metazoa > Chordata > Actinopteri > Holocentriformes > Holocentridae > Myripristis > Myripristis murdjan. The sequence continues at coordinate 30,283,814 of NC_043990.1, read as the reverse complement.
CTACTGTTATTTGATTGTTGAGTGAAATTGTTCTTTGGTGATTGAGTAAATGAAAAAAGCTTTATTTAAGCTCAGGAATGTTTTGCAGGCTATGTAGGACACTCAGAGGGAAATGGGGGGCATTGTGGTCCACTGACCTCTTCCCTGCTGTCTTGGATGACAGTGTGTCTACACAGTTGTCGGCCCAAGACCAATTTCTCTACTAAATTTCTCTAATCTAACCTACAGGGGAGAATGACTTGGAGATTGAAAAAAATGAGTGTATATGCACACATTTATGTTGTCTTTGGTATTTGTGCCTGGTCATGGTGGGAACTGGATCCTTTGCAGTGCTGGCATCATGTTAATGTCACTGCATGCTTGAAGGGGGTAAAATCAGGGACTCATCCAAGCACAGGCAGTTTGTATCCCTAGATTTTCAGATTGTCATAAATGAAATATAATCCTCAAATGGTTAAAGCCCCCATTGTGATTCACGTTTTTGGAATTTTTCAAATGCAGTGTGCATGAGTTTCACGATACTTTTCAGAGGAGTCTAGTCAAAAGAGTATTTGCTGATGCATGAAGAAACATGTTTCAGATAGAAGAGACACGTTAGCAGGCACTAATTTGTTGTTTGATTCAAATGACGACCTGCCGACTGAAAGCTCTTCAAAAGGAAACCTGGCTGTTGGTGAGATATATAAATCACTGACAGTGTCAGTTGCACCTCATTGAGATTTGATTTTTCACCTGTCATATCTTGAACTGTTATCACGCAAAATGCTACTTAGTGAGCTGACATTTTGAATTGACCTTAAATGTGAAATTGTGAGCAAATGAAAATCCTGGAGTTGCTATAATGGCCTTAATCCATAATGGCTCTTTTCTTTTCTCTCTCTAGAACTCGAAAACATTGACAATGACGAGCCTGAAGCCTGAGGAAGGAAGAGGTCGCTGTCCGTATGACCCTTACCAACGCAACACCGCCATCACTGTTGGTAAGGCACAGCTGAGCTGATGATGTCACCAGGACCAGACAGGCCAGTGGTTCCCAAACATTTTCAGGCCAGGGACCCATTAGAAGGGAGAAAAATTTCCAAGGACCACCGGTTGACCATAATACTGGGGGAAAAAAATCCTGAAATAAGTTCTCTCAACAGTGTTGCAGAAGAAATCATAGTAATGACACCTGTCCTTAAAAACATCTACCCTTGATCCTTGGTTTTGCATCACATTTTGGCCTTTTGTTGTTTTACCATCATTGTAGCTTGTAAATTATTGAGATGTGTGGGCCTGTCTCTACACAGGGAAGCAGTGTGCTCATGGCCAAAAACTTCAAACTCACAAGATGCTCCTGTGAGTTTGAAGTGTGAGCTCCTCTTCAGCTGTATGTAGCTTTGTTCTTTTAGCAATCTGTCAAGCCAAAATGGACAGGTTTACCATTTGCATCATCTGGCAGGTGTATTCCTCACTCCTTTGTTGAAAAAAAATTGGTTTTCTAGCATCCTGTGGGTGTTTCATAGCTTGGCTGGCTTCATGGCTTCAAATGTGGCTTTAAAGTGTCACAACATAACAGAAGCTGTGGGAAAGTTTGTCTCCCTTTTAAATCAATCTCCTGGTAGAATATGACTGGCAAACCTGAAAAACATCCAAAGCACATTTTTCTGTAGAAAAAAAAAATGTTAAAAAAAAGCCTTTATTATTACATGGCTACGTATAATTTGTAAATTTATAAATTTGTAATTTGTGATATTGGGCTATATATACTTGAATTTAAAAACCTGGCTGCTGACCAGCGAGCCTTCATCAGGGTGCAGAGGGAATTACAGCAAGTACACGTCATTATATAGTGAGAGAAATCAATAATATCAATAATAATATCAATAATAATGTGCTAAGATTGTGCTGTATCAGAGAGAATAAAGCACAAAACAAGTTATGTCAATACAATAGTCAACGTGGATGTTTATCAAGATGGAAAAAGGGCACCCAATGAAAGAAAAGAGAATGACTGAACAAAAATGTTCACGATGAAATGGCACTGTGCTTGTATTTCCCATAAGACACTGTATGTATCACAAAGAACAATGAAATGAAATCCTGACAAAAAAATAACCTCCTTTTAAAGAAAAGGGGAAAAGTTAGCACCGTCATTCAGACATGGAAAACTAGTGGTTTTAAGGATGACTATCCAAAAAGTTTCCCTCTGGAGCAAATCTGTCTCCTCCCCTCACAGACTTGGGGATGACCTCAAAGGCCATGATTTTTAGTGAGTTAGGATTTGAGTGTCCAGCTTGTTTGTAAGGTTTGGCCATGGGGTCAAAATTTTTTTTTTTTTTTTTTTTTTGTTTTTTTGTTTTTTTTTACAAATTGAATATTCTTTTTTGTTGTTTTTTTTGGGGCTGGTTTTAATTTTGGGTGGCAGAGTTTTTGACGCTTGCTTTTAAGTAGGGGGCTCTATGTATGCACCCACGCTCACATACCCACCCACACATAAGTCTGTGTGTGTGTATATGAGTGGCATCAGTGCACCCATACCGCCCCCCATTTTAGTTCCTGAAGTTTGGGTTGACTATGGAACATTTCATCAGTAGTGTCACCACAGAATCATCGAGGGTTTCGGCCGTTTACACACTAGACCCTCTCCTCTGTGGAGGCCAGCTGGGGTGATCAAATCCCAGCTAATGTTCCAGGTTTTTGGAATTATTTTAGTATGTCTTGCTAGTGTTTTGTTATTTTTTGCGCCGTGCTTGGGGTCCAGTGGACTTTGCCGTTGTTTGAAAGTCTGTTGGAGTGGGATGACATGGGGGAATTTTTTGATTTCCAGATTGATACTTTTGAGCATGTCTCTCTCTTTTATCATTAGTCTATCACTGTAGTTAATTAGCGCCGATTTTATTTCCGCCTGGGGAAATGTTTTTTGCGCAATTTCGTACAGCTGTTAGGGTTAGGGTTAGGGTAATTTCCTGTTCTGAAGAACAGGAAATTAGCATTGTTTTTTAAATCATACATAACCATGTAATAATAAACCATGTAATCATAAAGGCTTTTTAACATTTTCTACAGAGCCGTGTGCCTTGGATGTTTTTTAAGTTTGCTGGTCATTTTCTACACATGTTGATTTAAAAAGGAAGACAAACATAAAAATGCATTTTCCATTGATCCAGTCCTCGTCAAAAAGCCCTTGATGCTAATCCCCTCTATTCTCAAGTGAATTATAACAGAATAGAAGCTCTGTTGGCTGGAATCCAACAGTTAGGAGCTAATTGGCTCAAAGGTTTTTAATGCACAGTGTGGGCCAAGTGGCTCCCCACATGTAGATATGCATTGTTTAGTGATGTAGCACAATTTATTATTATTTATCATTTTGATCATGCATTTGTGGATCCTTGCCATAGCATCAGCACAAAGTGCACTCACTCACTCAGTGAATATGTGCTGGATCGACTAACAGTGGTGTACACCCCAGCCACAGCATTTGTTCAAAGTTTGGCAGCCAGTTGTAGCAGAAGGCTAATAAATATATTTTTAAAAAAACAAATTTGTAAGAAGAGTAGCATCAAATCTATTTGGGGCAAAATTCAAAATAGTGGAAAATATAGTTAGCTGGAAATATTATTGTGGCATTGGTATGAAGAAATGTTTCTCAGTTCTCCCTTGCCTCATGACGAACCTTTCCACAGTTTCATACAAATCCATTCATAAATTTTAGAGATTTTCTCCAAACAAACAAACAGACTGGGCAAAAACATAAGATTTGTTTGTGGAGGTAATTAAATGATAATGTGTCCTTATATTAATTCCACATATTAATATATTGTGGTTTTTATTCTGTCTGTTACATATAGCATGGCTACTATAGATGATCATTTGGCAGGTTGAATCGGGTCAGTTTGCTGCATGGTTTTTAGCACATGGGTGAAATGTCGCATATGTGTGTGTGTGTGTTTTCAGATGGAGAGCTGTATACTGGAACAGTAGCAGACTACAGGGGGAACCGGCCAGTAATTTCAAGGCACCTCAGTGAGGGCAGCCATGTTGACCTCAAGCTGGATGACACATTGGGATGGCTTGAGGGTGAATATCTTGTCTCTCAACAAAGAAGCACACTGGATTCATACCACTATGTGTGGCTCATACAACAAGAATAAGCAGCCTTAACCTTAACCTTAACCTTAACCTCTAACATTGTTGATGAGACTTTTTCAGGCAAACAGGGATTCAGGCATGTGCAGACAGGGTCACAGACAAAAACAAGTCCTTTTCACACACTTGCATTCCTTAGCCCAAGGCTAATTTAGGTTAGTCTCAGTTCAAACTCATACTTTACTTTTACCCAGGCCTTGCAGTTGGCCCTGACCTAAGGATTCATACTTGAAAATCAAAGCCTATTTATTGTGAGGACCTGTAAATACAGTTTTGATTGGACAACAAACATTCAATTGCTTTTCAATCGTATTTTGTTGCTTTTGTGTTTAACCTTGTTAAAGACTGGGGATATTATACATCCTAAGTCGCAAGTATGAAAAGACAGTTAGCCCAGGGGCTAATGGAAGTCTTAGCCCAGGGCTAACAGGGGTCTCAGCTCAGGGTTCACAGGGGTCTTAGGTCAGGGCTAAGTGTAGTCTGGAAAGGGTTATATAAAGCTACATACTGTATCCTAGCTTTAATTACATGTTTGCATTATATGAATCCTTCACTCATATTTCAACAAAAATATCTTTGGGCCTCTCTTCTTCAGATCCAACTTTCATCAGCTCCAGTTTCATCCCCAGTGAAGAGAAAATATATTTCTTCTTCAGTGAAGTGGGCAGAGAGTATGACTTCATTGACAAATTTATTGTGTCTCGCATTGCTCAGATCTGCACGGTAAGGGTGAAACAGCAAGGATACTATAGATTTGTTTTAATTCTTGGACTGCTGTGGCCACGTATAATACTGTCAGCGAGTCAAGTGTTGTTATTATTATTGTTCGTGTTATTCTTGTTGTACATATCATCATCATTATTATTGTCATTATTATTATTGTTGTTGTTGCTGTTAATGTTGTTGTTGTTATTGCTTTTGGCATTTTGTATTATCAAAATATGCCAGCTAAGAATTCATAAATATATTTGAAATCATGTTGTGATAAATTAATTTAATTTAATGAATGTATACATTTTTTCAAGAGGTGGCTCTTCCTCTGAGGTGGCTCTGAGAGGCTAAAAACGTTTTCTATTTTGCTATATCACTTCCGAACTTAAGGATATGTTCAATTACACCACTTTGAGAAAGGTCAAAGACTGGCATAATATATGACTTAATTAATATATATTTGAAAAAGGGAATGAGGTAAATTTGACCCCATGGCAGCTGATCAGAGTTCACAGTTGATGCATTGTGTTCTTGATCTGGTTTGATTTTCTTTTCCTCTTGTGTTTTAGACAGATGTGGGAGGCCAGCGGACCTTGCAGCGGCGGTGGACCACGTTTGCCAAAGCTCAGCTGTTGTGCCAGTCTGACAATGAGCTGCCCTATAATGTCATCCAGGATGTAGTCACCCTCCCACCACCAGAGGGAGCCCCAGCAGATGACACACTCTTTTATGGCATCTTTACCTCTCAGTGGTCAGTAATTTAAAGGGGCATTAAGTCCTCTCTTCTAATGACCTCTCTCAGGAACTTTTGGAACTGTCACAGTAATTTGCCTCAGCCTTCCCTTCCCCCTGAGCTCAGTGGCTTGTAACTGTCACTTAAAATTAAGTCATATTTTACTATAGAGATGAGCTGAGATCCAACAGAAACATCTAGTGAGCAAAATAAGATTTTCGGATCAAGAATGAAGCTTTTTACCCCGGTAGCTGAAATGAGTTGCAGTGCCAGGAAAGAGCATTTGAAAACCAGTTTGAAAAAAAGTTGAGTCTTTGATTTGTCAATATTTTTATCACATGCTTACACATACTGTATGATATGGTCATTTTGTGCTATAGAACAGGATAAATTGTACTTATGGCACCTTTAATGTGTCATAAAGTACTTATTGTTTGTTTTGAAAGAGGCTTCGCTCGCCTTTGTATTCTTTTAGTGCAAATTATGATATGGGTGAATGAGTAAATATTTGAAAAAAAAAAACAATAAAGTTTATCAGTTTGAACATTAAATAGCTTGTCTTTGTAGTGTATTCAATTGAATTTAGGTTGAAGAGGATTTACAAATCATTGTATTCTGCTTTTATTTACGTTTTACACAACGTCCCAACTTCATTGGAATTGGGATTTGTACTTACAGTACTTCTTCAGGTAGTTTAATTACTTCAATTAACACTTCTGTTACTTCAGCTGCCTACTATCAACCTTAAGCGCACACACAAATTTTCTTCACTGTTATAATTATTTGTAGTAGTAGTAGTAGTAGTATTGTGGTAGTAGTATTTGTATTATTATCCTGCTTCTTGCGTGAATGACATCTTATAGCCATACTTCTGAGTCTCTGTCATTTATATTTTTGGTTTTGATTAGGTCAGTCAACTCTGGGCAGTCAGCAGTGTGTTCATTCCGCCTGAGTGACATCAAATTGGTTTTCTCTGGCAACTACAAGGTTCTGAACCGGGACACGTTACGGTGGAGCACACGGGTTCAAGAGAAGGTTGCAAATCCAGGAGAGGTAAATGGCCTGATCCAAATATTGTTTTTTGTCTGAATCAGCCTAAGTTATGGCAATGTCTCTTCAGGGTCCAGATGCTGATGAGAGTATTGTGATTCTGGGTTAAACTCACCAGGATTTCCTTGTTACTAAATCCCATAGTAGAAGAAACCCTTTTCCTGTGTTTTTTCTTGTATATTTGCGACTTCATAATCCCAGAATTTTTTTCTTGTAAATTTACAAATTAATCTCGGAAATTCTGAGGTTTTTTCCTCAGGAGTATTGCTTGCCCTCCCTTGGGTCCATAATTTTTTATTCCCTAGAATGGCACTAATATGCCATCATAAAATGTAGTGTTTTAATTCATGCAGTTGTATTGTAATATGTTGGTGATGGAAGAAAGGACTTTTTCTTTCTATCCAATACACATAATTTGCTTTTCAGAATTCATGCTCATGTCACCAAATTTGTTGAGACTGTGTTGAAAGTCTGGCTAACATGCTGTGTTATGTGCTTTTTTTGGTCTGTGAAAAGGCCCATGTGTTTATATGAATTCCACTTAAGTGACCTTTCCCCCCTAGTGTGGCCTGCACAATGCCTCAGACAACACTCTTCGCTTTGTCAAAGAAAACTTTCTGGCAGACGACAGTGTCCGGCCAGTGGGAAGAAGCCTGACCATGGTGTCTCCAGACCAGTATTACAGCCATCTGGTTGCTCAGCGGGTCAAGATAGCTAACAAGAGGGACTATACAGTCCTTTTTCTACTCACAGGTAGAGGCTGCCTAAATGTATGCATTACCGCCATAATGTTAGGAGGGTTAGGAATAGGGATGTACAATTAGCTGAAATATTCTTAAAATCACAATACAGCCAAGTGCAATGTCCAAATCGGAGGAGCAGATTTTTTTTATAAAGATAAAATATGTGACAGAATATATTGTGGTGCTACAGAGATGCCCTGGCCTAAAAATCATATTCTCCAAATTTAAGATAACATGTCTTTGGTACAGACCCCAGCAAAGATCACTGTATCATCAATTTAATATTTTTTTCAATGAAATTAAAATTTTGATTAGCATGGTCTTGTGATAGATGTTTTCTCCGTGTAAGGACTTCCATCTCAAGATAAATGGTTGAAAAAAATAGAGACATGCTGATTGTCTTTGGAAGGTCACTTTAGTACCCTCACTGTAAGACTGGATAGCAATGGGCCTAATTCACAAACAGTGCATACACACAAATCTGTGCTTAAACCATTCTTACAAGCCTTTAAAGCAATGTTTTAGGAACTGACTCAGATGTCCTAAAGCTGTAGAAATGTCCTAAAGTCTTTGAAAATTAAACAGCAAATCAAATTAGAACAGATAGTAGAAAGTAGTTCTATTCATCAGGACATCATGCCTTTAGGTGAAGATTCAATTAGAAGCACTGGCATTGTAACCATAACACAATCAGCTTTGCATTTGGTGCACAACCCCTGTTGACATTTGTTTGTAAAGGTTTACAGGTAACAAGTACAGTGCAGGATCATTTGCATGGCAGTGAAATGAAATAACATGCTATTTGATAATTTGGCCCAAAGGGAGTAAATTAAGAGACTAAGATTAGTTTGGATAAGAATTGAACCTAAATTGTCTAAGGTTGGATGGCTATTGCCCAACTTCTGAGAGCAGCTGTCACTTAATCCTTCAAGGTATTTGAGCTGACAGTTCCCATTCCTTTAAATTGGACAAGGAGACAAAATTGGCATCCACAAATTTGTCTGACTCAAACAGCTGTTCACAACCACTGTGTCTTGTGAGTCCATGAAATCTAGCATTTTGGACACAAAGTAAATGTGTCCACACAAAGTAAAAGTTAATGCTGTCATGGCCATTTACATTCACTTCCTCTGGACACAAGTTACACACACAAACATACACCAAACATATGAGCTAGACAGGAATGGGGAGTTCACCTCATATTACAGAAAAAAGCAAAAGGCTAAAACTTGTTTGATGCAGTATATTGGAAGCAGATACAAGAAGAAACATTTTTTGTAAATAGCTGTTAAACATTTATTATATATTTTTTAAATTAATGTTTGTAATATTATTTATTCTTTGCACTGTACTTTTTTTCTTTTTTTTTCAGAATCAGGATACCTCCACAAAGCAGTGCTGCTGGAGAAGGGGGCTCATATAATTGAGGAAGTCCAGGTCTTTGAAAAACCTCAGACTGTTAAGAATCTACAGCTTTCCATATCCAAGGTACTCACCTGCACTGTACTGCAAGTGAAATTGATTATTATTTTGTAGCTTTTAAGATACCAGATTTAGACTAAAAACTTCAACAAACAGACACACTATCCTGGTTTAATCCATTGTAGTAGCAATAGATGCAATTTTTTTTTTTTTTTTTTTAAATCTTCCTTGTAACATTTCTCTTTGTTTCATTGTGCAACACATTGTATATCAGCCATACATTTCTACTACGCTTTCCTATCACCTTTCCTATTTGTCTGTAATATGTGAGAGAGAAAATGCCCTTACTTCTTAACTTGTCAGGGTATTAAATGCCTGTCTGACAGGCTCACAATTGAACCCTCAGCCCTGATTATACTAAGTGCCTTCTCCAGGTAGGGTCCCTTTTAAATTTAGCAGCCAGAATTCGGCAGCATTGGGATTCAGCAAAGTTCCACAGGGATACTGGACCAGTCTGGCCTGCCAGCATCTCTCAGTTCCTGTAAATTTAAATTGAAAACATCTTGTCCAACTCATCCAATTTGTCTCTATTGGGTTGGGACCTGAGTGAACTAATGTCAGTAAAGCTATCTTGAGATGGAGCATTATCCTCCTGGAAGGTTCCAGGTGACCATAGTAGGTTCAGACTTTGACATGACCTATTTGAATACAGTAATACTGAATAGAATATTTAATGTGATATTCAAATAAAGCCACACTGGTACTTGACACACATTGTCCTTTGAAAACTGTGTGTTGGAATAAAAGATAGAGATTGGGAAAACAGTGCTTAAGGAAGAGCAGAGGATGGTTTGGAGTCTGGAGCAGTGGATTGAAGCACAGGCATTTGGGTGAAATACAGTAATTTTGTCCTTGTACACTACCACAGTGGATTTGAAAGGCAGTAATCGTGATGTTGAAGTACAGACTTTCAGCTTTAATTTAAGGGGTTTAACAAAAATATGGCATTAACCATTTAGGAATTGCATCCATTTTTATACATTGTCACCTCATTTTCAGAGGCTCAAGAGTCATTGGGCAAACTATATATAACACAGAATTATAAAGATTATATTCAAAGTTGAAGCAAAATCCTTTTTAGTCTATGACTGCCTGATGTCTTCAACCCATGGACAACATCACCAAATTCTGATTCTGTGATAGTGGAATGATAATGGATTTCGAGATATGTTGCCTTGAAGCATTGGTCGGACGGAATGATGGTCTCTAAAATCTTAACACAGTTGTATCCTGCATACAGGTGAACTGAGTAAATTTAATTGTCCTATGGGAATACTTTCTCAGGCAAGGGTTGCGGAATAATTAATTAATTGCATGAGATATCTACATAAAACTAGTCCCAAGCAACTAGGACGAAACTTGGAAGATTAGCATTTGACAAGGTAGACTTGGTTAGTAAATTCAAAATTAGTGATCAATAGCAATCCTAGTCGTGTAGATGTGCGACTAATGTCACCCAATTTCACCGCTCATTTCACTGTATTTAGCAAGGAAAATGGAGGAAATCTGTCATTATAAAATGTCAATGCATGATGTGTTAATGAATGTCAATGCATCTGTTCAATACAAGGTCATTTTGCTATGATGTCATGATGTCGCCCTATAGAGTATGGTATTTGTTGGCACGTCAGAGGGTGTGGTGAGAGTCCCAACAGCCAACTGCTCATTCTACTGGAACTGTGTCCAATGTGTTCTGGCCCGAGACCCATTCTGTGGCTGGGATCCTACCAGAAGGGCCTGTGTGGATGCCACTAACACCGAGGCCAGTCTGTGAGTACCATAACAAGAGTAAGCAATTTATTGCAAACAACCATTAAACTGAAATAGGCTGTTCATCAGCTGATCAAAAGTTTAAGACCACAGCCTTTAAAAGCCCAAATCTTGGCAAAAATGTGGATTCAGTGTCATTTTCTGTCAGGTATCCACACTGTCATGACCTCCTGATGGCAAAGGCAAAAAAGCTTTCTTGGTAATCACCTCAAAAATTCGTTTCGGCATGCTTGATGCTAGTGTTTCCAGGAGGCTAGTGGGAATGTTGCTCCAAGTGGTGAAGATGGCTTCACGGAGGGCATCCACTGTCTGGAACTGGTGTCCATTTCTGTAAACTTCTTTTGCAAAGATCCAACAGTGCAAAATGTAAATTCTTGCAATTTCATGCAATTTCATGTAAATTCTTGCAATTTCTCAACTGGTCTTAAGATTTTGATCAGGAGTGTAGAAGCACATGCACACAAAGCACAACACACAAACTGTGTGTATACTTACTGTGTCTAGTATGTAATTTATTAAATAAATATGTGCATTCATTCAAGTGGAGATGCATGAACAGTCAAGAGGTAACAGTAGCATAAAAACTGGAATGTTACAAAAATTTAACCACCAGATCTTAGGATAACCATGGAAAGCAAGCCATCGGATTGGAAAAGGAGATGGGAAAGTCACAGACTGGAGGCTGGACAATCATACACTGGCTCAATTCCAGTTATTTACTTTTTTACTTTTGTATTTTAGGCAAGCTGTGTCATTTGATTTTATAGAACGAAGCATTGCTTGCTTGTGTGTATTTCATATTCACCCAACATTGAAGTTCCCATTTCAGTGACTTCTGCCAGGGAGACAGGTGACACTGATCGCATCCCTCTTCATTGGTCCACTGACCAGTTGTATGTGCACAAAAATTTATATTGACAAATAACTCCCCCCCAACTCCTCCACCCCCCCCAGAGGCCAAGATGTAGACACAGGGAATGTTGAAGAGGCATGCAACAGTGGTCCATTAATCACCAGGGCCAGATTCGGGCCAAATAAATTGCCCCCATGTAAGTATCACTTACCTGTGTTTGTCCACTAAGCCAATGAGTTAAATTTGTCTGTGTGTAGCACTGTAGTTTGTGTTGTTCTCATGTCTCTCACACGCATGCACACACATACACAGACAGACAGACAGATAGATACAGTGTATAGATGTAGTGCTGAATCTAGTGTACTTTTATGTCTTACTATGTGCTGTTCATGTGGTGATGTATTGATGATTTACTGTGCTGTGATCTATATGTCAGCAACATGTCCAGCAGGAGAGTTGGTGTCAGTGTCTCTGAATGAAGTGGTACGACTGCAGTGTCCAGCAGCATCGCAGCTGGCCCGTCGTGTCTGGGAGCGTCCCAACAGCCGACTCTCCCCAGACCTCTATTTAAACCTGGAAGATGGCAGTTTGAACTTTGTGGCCACCCCAGCCACCCTTGGCCATTACCTCTGTGTGGCAACTGAGAATGGCTACCAGCAGACCATGGCCATCTACCAGGTCAAACAGAAGGGCAGCCCCACACCCCAAACTGCAGCTTCTGCCAATCAGCCTCAGACCCACCAATCCTCTGTTACACATGCAGCTGCTAGGCCAGGAATGCCCACCTCTATGGTTAACTGGCCAAAAAGGACAGAAACAAGGCAAAGAGAGACACAGCCAAAGTTACCCCCCAGTAACACTCGGGTCACCACGGGACTATTGGGAAGAGACTTCACTATGTGGGCAGAGGAATCGGGGAAGAAAGAGGTACAGTTGCGGAATGGGGAGTCCCTGCTATTGTCGCGAGGTCCCTGTTACCTGAAGGAGCTGGTGGTGGTGTCTGTGCTGCTGGTGCTCTGCTTCAGTGTGCTCATCATGATGCTACTGTACACCATCAAGCAGCGCTGCCGCAGCCGAACAGCCCCCCAGGCCAGCACTCCAACGAGAGACTCTAATAGGGGGACCTCTGTGGAGCGAGAGGCCCTCAGGGGAAGCCAGTCTGTGCGGAATAAGCGCAACAGGCAAGCAATGCACAGCGGCCAAGAAAATGGAGTGGTGTGCAGTGAGGCACCAAAGGGCTCCAATGGACATTTACCCAATACCCCTTTCTGAACAATTCCAGACACATGTGAACTGTTAAGAGTGACAACAGACAATTCAGTGGGAATTCTTATGAGCTTTATTTGTAACATGAGGGGAAAGTCAAATGCCCAGACAAATGAGGACACTTTGCTCTCAAGACAGAAACACTCTGATTGTTAATCTCCTTCATCTCATTGTCTGAATGTTTGTATGTGTAATTGTTCAATACAAGATATCAGTTACTAGGCTGTAACATTTTGAGACAGACAAGGCATTCTAGAGTAGTATGTGAGTGAGTTTTCACCAGTTTATCCAAAAAGTGCATTAACAGAAATCATTTTACGCAAAGAAAAAAATCAGGACAAATTTCTGTCATTCTTTCAAAGACTCCAGTTGAGATTTTGGTTTCACTCATTGTTCAGGTGGATGAAAAGGCTTGAAAAGGCTTCTCGTACCTAGGGGCGTGACCATCACTTGTTTGTATCGTATTTAGTGCACTGTTCAGCCATTGCTCACTGTGTAAAGAGGTTGGAAGCTGATTAGTCACTCATAGTAGGGCTCTTTTAATTTTAGATATTTTTTAAAAGCTCTTGCTTTATTGAAGTGGATAGATGATCAACCAAACCTGGCCATTTGCATTTTAAAATTGTTCAAAAACTTCTGATGGATCAACAAAAATGCCAGAAATAACTGTAATTCTAAAAACAAACAGTTCTAAATGTTGATTACAGGGGAACCACTTTGAGTTCTATGTGGTGCCCATAACTAAAGGTTCTTAACAGCACCATTTATGTAAATATCAAGATTGTGACTTAAATGATTCAAAAACCTGGTCTGCAAAATAACAAAACGTTTTACAAAACATTCATGAATCTAGAGTTTTTATAGATTCATCAAAAGTACAATTACAACTGTACAATTCACAATGTAGAAACTGCAAAATTGCACAAGGAAAACATACCTATACGTACATACTAATAACTGAGTAAAATTATTTAAAAATGAATATACAGACATGACATAACACAAAAGTAATTTTCCCCATAAGACCCCATAAGACAAAAATCACCAATAATCCATGAATGACTGAGGGTCTGCAGGGTTTTGTTGTAACTGCACCAGGTGAGTCACCACACCTTTGACCAGAGATGAGGAACTTACCAGTGAAATCATCTGGTGCAGCCTTTAGCTGAAACAAGGACCTGCTGCCACATGATTACAATATCCAAGTCAAAGAATTAAGATTAACATACAACAAAATTAATACAATTATTAAGTAACAGATGAAATTGCTTATCTTACTGCAAAAAGCTGTGAGCTGTGGGATCGGAGACACAGTGGCAAACCTGACTGTCATGCAACACCTGATGTTAGTCATGACCTAAGTAAGAGAAACAGAAAAAACACAAACACATTAGGCCATAACTAACCGTGCTACTGGGTAACAATGTACCTACAATCTCCAAACGTATGCAGACTGGTGCCAATATTAGTTTTTTAGAAAAACAAGTCTGAGCTGCTGCCACTAGTGAGACAACTAAGTTATAGCCAGCACAGTAGACACGCAAAGTACATCGCTACATAAAAATACAAACTGTAATTCTCTTGTTTGTCGGTGTTAAGAAAACTTTGTGCTAGTCACTAAATAACTCCTAATGTCTCTCAGTGAGGGAAGGTGTATTACTTTTAAATTGTAGCACTTTGTTTTAAATGTAAAGTGCATTACAAATAAAATGTATTATTATTGTTGATAATGTCAGGCAAGATTCTGCTAACCTAGCCTTCCTATGTGCAAAACATGCCACAAATTTACCTCTGCAAAATAACAAATAACATTTTCTCAAGTACAACGAAGTAAAACAATGTCTTCACTGAGAACCTAATCCACAGGAGGACACTGAGTAGACCTAATCTAACGTTAATCTCCATTTGTGACCCAGTTGCATTAGTGATTCAGCAGCAAATCCCCACTCACCAGCTATTTTTGTGGGAGGAACTGACAAAATAGTCAGAAACCAGCAAAGAACCATGTGGGGACATTAATGGTTCTTGTTATATGATCGTACTGTATAGCACCAGACGTGTGTGTGTGTGTGTGTGTGTTACACTTCATAATTTATTGTAATTTTGATATAATTTGAGTTGGTGTGTGGCATTTTTAAGGCTGAGACCAACATTTTTAGACTCAGATCATCCATCCTCAAACCACCACACACACACACACACACACACACACACACACATACACACCTACTGGATGGAAGAAAAACTAAGATACATTACTGCCTTACACTAAGAATTAATGCACATACTTAGTTATCAGTAAATCAAGTTAGTAATGAAGATGTTTTGTCAGATTTTCTAGACTTTTTTATAGCTGAGGTCAGGCACTGTAATATTTGATAAGAGACCAACATCATGAACTGTCATATTAGGCTAACCCTATTTGTTAACACTGACAGTAAAAAAGATGTCTGAATGCCAGTGGTGACTGAATCCATAAAGCTGCTATGAAAATTGTGCTGGATGACATATTCTAAGCTCCACTCTTTTTTTTTTTTTCAATGGACCTTATACCACTGTAACTTGAAAGCATCTCTGTTTATTAAAATATGGGGCACAAGCAGCTCATTTCCTTACAATAAATGGACTTGGTCTGAATTGAAAGATCTTTGTTCTGTTGCATTTTTCTATTGTACTTTTTCTCTGTGCACGAGACACTTAACTTAACAATTCCCTTATAGGTTGTTATAGGCATTCCTAAATGATCCAAGGGTCTTGCATATCAAGTGGCTTGAATTTCTGTAATTCAAAATTCAAGTCAAATCATTTATATTCTGTAGCCTACATGTTGTATATTAAAATGAAACTGGATAATGAAACTACCTGCCAACCCAAAGCTGTGACCTCCTGTTGTTGTTGAGCTTCTCTCCTCAATAGTGTGCAATTGATGCTGCTTCAGGTCTATTAACAGTCCTGAAACAGCTGTCTGCTTTTCAGAGACGTTTTGAGTTGTAATGATAACCTCCAAGTTGGTGGTTCCCACCTGGGCTGAATGCACCCCACTACAACTGACATCTAAACCATCAAATAATAAAGAACACAGAGAACTCTAGATTCAAGTTTAATGTTTAACATGTTTTAAAATAAAAAATAGTTTGTTTAATAAAGTCTGTTTATTGTTGACTGTGTGCACCATTTTCTTGTGACCTGGGTATTTTGGCACTGGGCTTCTTTAGCTCCACCAACTTTTTCCCCAACTGTGTAAACGTAGCGCTTTCCCCCTCCTACTTCTGAAACTTTACAATGGCAGAATCCATGAAGTGAGTGAGCACAACAACCGAGGCAAATGGAAGAGACCACATCTGAGTTAGAAAGGGAACATTAAAAGAAACGTTACAAAACACTCCATTATCGGTTTAGCTCAGGCATTAGCCTGCAGGCACAGAGCCTGACAAAGGCTTGGGGAGAATTTTCATGTGGCAGGCAGAGCAGCAACAGGTTTGTATGTAAAATCTTATCTATGGCGCCGTCCAAAGTACAGTTAATATACAAATGCACATTATGAAAAACACAACACCACCTGGTTTGTGTAAAGAGCATTTTTTTGGGGTGTGCTCGCACTAAACCTCAATAATCCTCTGATGAGATCGGAGGACTAATCATTTTTTCTTGTTTGTTTTGCTGAGTCACGATTCAGTAGTTTAAATGTGCTGCAGATGAGTTATATAGCCTTATTACTTTTTTATTTTTTCACCACCTCACTGCTACAACAACATAATGTCCCCTGTTGGGATCAATGAAGTTCTTTCTATCTATCTATCTGTCTGCCGTGAACACTACAATGTGGTACAATGTGGACCTCCAGAAAGGGGTCCATTTTAACTGGAAAACCCTAATGGATTTTGAAACTTACTACTACTTTAATAGTTAAACTGGACAGAAATCACATAATCTGAAAATGACTGTGAACTTGACAAAATTGCATTTCCCAGTCTGTCCCACAGTATGAAGCTGGACACAGCTGTCAAAACAAAATAACTGTGATGACTGCTGGGTCTTCGTAAATAGCAGAAAAAAAAAAAACTTTCTGTGAAATGAATAACCTACAAAATCAGATGTCTGTTTTCTAAATGAGATTTCCAAAAGTATTTTACTTTACAAAGGAACAGTGTGTGGGACTTAGAGTGATATTATATTCATACGTATTATTTTTATTAGTGTATACTTGTGGAAATAGGAATCTTTGTGTTTTGTTTTGCTTAAAATAAGCTCTTTTCATCTAAATAAGAAGCGGGTCCATTTCTTTAGAGGTTGCCATATTGTGATGTCCTGTTTGTGTAGTAGCCCAGAAGGGACAAACCAGACAGTAGCTCTAAAGAGGTCCTTTCATGTTTGTGCAAATGTTCTGGTAGACAAGACTGGAAGACAAGTAACCACACATTTTTATATAGGCTATGCGGATAGCAAAGAGGACTGCTGCTCTACGTGTATGGTGTTTTTTTATGTTTGTCAGGGTTTCATAAAGTGCTTAGTATGGTGCCAAGATATCATATGGATTCGTTCATATGGTTGTGATGTAGGTGTTTGTTAGGGACTTGCTAGGTGATTGCCAAGGTGTTGGGGATGGTCACTAGGGCATTGCTAGGTATTTGCTATGGTGTTTCTGATTACTGCAAGGGTGCTGCTAGGTGGTTGCCATAGTGTTCTGGGTGGTTGCTATATAGGTGGTTGCTGGGGTGTTGCTAGGCAGGTGCTATGGTGTTGTGGGTGGTTGCTAAGGTGTTGCTAGGCGGTTGCTGTGGTGTTCCTGATGGTTGCTAAGGTATTGCTAGGTGGTTGCAATGGTATTTGGGGTGGCTGCTATGGGGTTGCCGGAGTGTTTGAAGTGTGTGCGAGGAACTTGCTATGGTGTTTGGGCTGAGTGCTGGGATGTATTGGCAGCAGTGAGACAGAAAAGGAGAGATACAGAGAGATACAGAGCTGCAACGACCTGGATAATGTTCACATATATGTCAAATAGATACACTGCCTATAAAAAGTATTCACCCCCACCCCTCTTGAATTTTTTTTTTCCCTTTTATTGCATTTATAAATGAAATCATGGTCAATATAATTTGGCTTTTTTACAAAAAACATCTCTAATGTCAAAGTGAAAACAGATTTTTGCAAAGTAATGTCAGTTAATTAAAAATATATAATGTAAAATAAATGATTGCATAAATATTCACCCCCTTTAAAGTGGCTGACCTAATTCAATTGAGGTCCAGCTAATTAATGCTAGTAGTCTCACAATTAGTGAAATGGAGATCACCTGAGTGCAGTCAATGTGTCTCAAGTGATTGTAGTATAAAGACACCTGTGTCTGGAAGGTCCAGTCATCAGCTAGCTAATGTAAGTAATGAAATGCTATCACAATGCAGAACAAGTAACAATAATATTTGCTATGTTACATATGGACATACAACATGACTCGTATAATTATAGCTATTTAAGGGAACCTTATCAGTCAATATCACGGACATCAGGCTCAATGCGTTCATAGATGACAACATGGAAGTTGTATGCCACAGGGAGGGGTGAGTGGAGGGGTTTTCAGTTGGTTGCAGTCTGCAACCTCAGCGCAAGGTGCTACTAGATCCAACGCGATTCTATTAGATCTTACACACTGTTCCTTTAAGGCCTTTATTTTTATAGCCTACAGCCTCACTCAAGTGAAGAGTTTTAATGACTTGCTGGTACAGCCTGATAATAAGGAATTACAGTAGTCTAACCTAGAGGTAACAAAGATGTGGATTCATTTTCCTGCGTCACTCTGAGACAGGATATGCCGAAGTTTTGAGATATTACACAAGTGAAAAAAGGCGGTTTTAGAGACCTGTTTAATAGTAGTTTAATAGTAGAAAATTGGTGGCCATCCAGGCCTTTATATTCTTAAGGCAGGCTTGAAGTTTACTTAGCTGATGAGTTTCATTCGGCTTTACGGATAAGTACAGCTGAGTATCGTCCGCATAACAGTGGAAATTTATGGAGTGTTTCCGCATAATATTACCTAAAGGAAGCATATAAGAGATGAATAGAATAGGACCAAGCACAGAACCCTGTGGAACACCATATTTTACCTTTCCGCAGGAAGAGGATTCATTATTAACATGAACAAACTGATGTTGATCTAATAAATAGGACTTAAACCAGCTTAATACAGTTCCTTTGATGCCAATTAATTTCTCTAATTTCTGTAATAGGATGTGATGGTCAATACTATCAAATGCTGCACTGAGATCCAAAAATACAAGTACAGAGAGAAATCCATTATCTGATGCAGGTAGGAGGTCATTAGTTACTCTAACCAGAGGTGTCTTGGTGATATGGTGTGCTCTAAATCCTGACTGAAAGTTTTCAAATAGTTAATTGCCAATTGTCCAATAATGAGATGAACGCCGTGTTAAGAGAGTTTTCCATGTCAGTATAGATGTTAAAATCTCCAACTATAATCACTTTATCAGTGCTAAGGACTAAATCTAATAAGAACTCTGGGAGTTCTGACAGAAATTCAGAATACGCTGAATTAGGAGGGCGGTATATTATAACAAATAAGTTTGGTTGAACTGCCTTCCAAGCTGGATTAAAAAGAGTAAGAATTAGGCTTTCAAATGAATTATACTTAAATTTAGGTTTTGGTTTTATAGATAATTTTGAGTTAAAAATAGCTGCAACTCCACCACCTCCACCATCCCGAGGGATGTAAGTGTTGATATGACTAGGAGGGGTTGACTCATTAGCCTAATGCCCACGTAATCATTTTCACTAAGCCAGGTTTCAGTGAAGGAAAATATGTCAATATTCTGATTGGATATCAAATCATTTACTAATAGTGCTTTAGGTTGAAGAGTTGAAGCTGTTATAGCTGCAAAGGGTGGGCCGACATAAATCCTATGGTTTAAGAATGTGATGTCACTCACGTTCATATGCGTGTGAGGGCAGACGAGCGAATACTTGTGGCAATATAGTGTATACAACAAGCGTAATATATGGCAGATTAGGATAGTTTAAGATGCAAAAAAAAAAAAAAAACGCTAACAACACTAACAACAACAGTAGCAACGAACACTGCTCTAGGACCAGAAATCAAACACTGAGCTGATAGCCGTTATCTAATAGAAGAGACTGTAGGCCTGCAAGCTGCACAATGCCACATCTATGGTATTTATTCAAATTCCAAATTTTGCTGTTGTACAATACAAATCAGTTTTAGAAGTTTTAGACTGAACCATGAAAACAGTTTGTTGCTGTGGGATTTTTTCTGGCAGTAAGAGTTTATATCACAATAGGCTAATCAGTGTAGTTACAGCCACAGTGTAACTGTTTTTTTGGCTCCTCCTAGAGGTTGATCATCCTGAAACCTGAACTTGAAACACAAGTCATGGGGACTGTCCCTGTAGAGTTTCAAGATAAGTCATCCCTCCTCCTTCAACCAGTGCTAACTCCACATACAGGGGCTCCCCTTGTTTGGTCAGTAATTAGTAGTGTTTGTCCAATGCCCTGGAGGTAAACTGTGTTGTGTCCACGGGGATGACTCTGGGAACCAGGGTAACCCCTCGTCCCTCCATACAGGTTTAGTGCAGCATTGAGGCCTGGAGTATTGGAGATTATCACCCTAGGGTGCACAGGAGGGTGAATATAGGGTGAACATAACTCTCTTCCCCTATTATAGCATTCACAGATGCAAAAGTATCCTACTGTTCCATAGTCAGTGCAGTTGAATTGAAAATCCCTCTTATGGTGATCCAGTGTTATCACTTCCTTTGGCAGTCCTAGGATGGGCATTCCAGTGTGCCTATCCTTTATAATTCTAGACATAGGGGTGACGGTCTTCTGTTTCCATGACTTACTGCAATAGTTTTAACTGCTTCAGCCCCCACTTCTTGAGGATTGACTGCCAAAGCCTTGTTGGCCAAGAGCTCCCAGGCTTCGCCTCTTCTTTCGCAGGTACCAGCTCCGGTGCCTTGTCTTCCAGTACCCAAATGTTGGCTCCCATGGAGTACACTCCCTTAAAGGGGATCATAACGATTCTCACGGTCACTTTTACCCTCGCTGTTTGTTCTGGCCATCTGGCCAAAGACTTCAATCAATCAATCAATTTTTGACAATAACTATAAATCACTAGAGGAATTCATCTCAATATGAAAACTAGCATTACTTCTGCTTGACCAGCAGCTAAGGTAACCTAGGCTCTGTCAGGGGCACTGAGTGGAGAATTGACTTTTTAATGGTCAGACATGGGGAGAGCATGCAAAATCCAAACAGAAAGGCCTAACCTGGCCAGGAATCAAACCCAGGACCTGCTTGCTGTCAGGCAACAGTGCTAACCACTAAGCAAGTGATACTTGGAGCACACCTGTGTCTTTATTTATTTTATTCTTTCTTCAAAGATTATTTTGTTGGCATTTCTGCTTTATCTAGTGACAGCAGAGACAGAAGGGGAGGAAAGGCAGGGGAGAGAGAGGGCATGACATGCAGAAAAGGGCCTGGAATTTGAACCCAGGCTGCTGCAGTAAGGACTCAGCCTAATGCTAGTAATTCATGCTCTGCCAGGTGAAAAAATGTCAATATAGGTATTTGTAAATATTAATTATGATGTGCTGGCATGGATAATATGATGCATCACAGTTTTTCAGCCAGAACATTGTGGATTCAATTCCCAGTTCTTTGTCTGAAGTTTCCACCAGGAACTGCCTCCTACAACAACTGACAAACTCAAAGTGGGGGGCCCACCCAAGCACACTGCGCACAACAGCACTAGCCTTGTGCTTTTCCACCGCTGAATACCATGCCACGCAAGCACCTGCCAGGGACTGCAGATGCAAAATAGCCTGATGGCTAAATCTGGTACATTTTATGCAATGCATGTGATTAATGTACATTGTCCCTTCTAAATAAACAAACAAACAAATAAATAAATAAATAAACTAGATCCTATCCTCAACGAGACCTGCAGGATAGTGACTGGTTGCATCAAATCCACACCTGTAGACTGTCTCTATGCCCTATCTGGCATAGAGACAGTTATCACAAACGCTGAGCACACAAAGCAGGCCACCAAAACCCAGCATCTACTCCATGAACACCCTGCTGTCTGGAAACGACTTGGCTCTCGGAGCAGTTTCATGGACACAAGTGAAGCTCTGCAGACCACTCCAGCTGATGCCAAGACTACAGAGTGGCAGATGAAATGGAACAGCCTTGATAGCCTTGACAGCCAGACAACCCAGTGGAGGGAGAGAGGTATCACCCCGGACGAATGCCTCGCCACTGGCCATGACAACCTTGGGCTGTCTGGAAAACACTGAATTGACTACAGTTCGGTAAGGGATGGTGCAAGGCATCCATGAAGAAATGGGACAAAACAACCTCCAATGCATGTGTGTGTGGGGACCCCCAAACCATGGAACACCTCATGAACTGTACTCAAGCGCCACAATGTACCGGAGATGACCTGGCCAAACCAACTGCTGCTGTGCTCACCTGCGCCAACCACTGGAAGGATGAGAAATAGAAGATGGAAGGATATGAGAAAGAAAAGAAAGAAGTCTGAAGTTTGCATGTTCTCCACAATTTCTGGATAAAAGGTAGAGTAAACAAATGAATTGACAGTAAATATTTCACTTTAATGCCATTGAAGCACAATGTCCATGCATTTCACTACAGTAAGACAATCCTCCTAAACACCTGAAACACCTGAAAACATACCTATTCAAACTTGTTATTATTATGTTTATTTATTAACTTATTTTAATTAACTTAATAACATTTTTATTGCATTTTACTTGTAATTATGTATTTATTTATTTATTTGCTTGTTTTTATGGTATTCTACTGCTTTTTATCTTTCTTCAGTTATTACCTTGAGTTGCACATCATGTAGGAAAGCATTGGACTGAATTTAATTGAAACGTGCTTTATAAATAAAGTTAATTATTATTATTGTTAATTTTGATAATCATATTATTATCATCATCATTATTAGGCAAGACAAATTTATTTGTATATTTCAAAAACAAGAGAATTCAAAGTGCTTTACATAAAGATGTTGAGAGGAATGAAATAAATTGGTGCATCATGTATTATTGTTTTGATTATTATTGCTGTCATTATAGATGATTGTCAGTTGCCGTGCACAGTTGTGAGATGAGAGCTTATCACAGTATTGTAAGTTGGCCTGCTGGCTCTGTGGCTGCACATGTCAACTGCCGCATCACACAAGTCTAAAAAAAGTCGCAGCAGCAGCAGCAGCAGCGGCGGCGGCAGCGTCATCGCTCCTACTGCAGTGGAATCTCTCCATCCTCCTGAACACACCCTGCCTGCTGCAGCCTGCAAACTTGCCTCAGCCTCACATAACACACACCACTCTGTCTCCAGAAAAACAGAAGACAGGAGAGGAACGGCTTGCCGGCGGGATCCAAGGGAGGTAGGATGAGAGTTTGTATACCGCATGTTGTCCCGCAGGGGAGCCCACCTTGGACAGGACGGAGTGTCCTTGAATAGCCTCATAGCAGGGTGAGGTGGCACTAAACCTTCAGCGAAACAGGAGATTGATATCAAAGTGGCATTTACAACATATGAATACAGCTCTGAGGCAAACATAGCGACATCATTCAGTTGAAATGGCAGGAATTTCCTAAACGGGATAAGATAAGTGAATGTGATGGCGCAGTGTGCCTGGACGTTTGCCAAACCCCACTGCAGTCTGGACTTGCGCCTGGATTGTGCAATATCATGTCTAACTTCGGAGCTGATGGTCTTTTTCCTGAGCACACTGCTGATTACATGCAAAATGTTTTCGTGTAGGCCATGAAGTTCACGCGACTCAGACATGAGCTGTTTTATTCCAACATCGTCCTGACACTCTGCCTGAAAAATCATTTGTGCTGCAGTTTGTAATTTCGAAAGAGGTGTAGCCGACAGGGCATTTTTTTGCAGCCCCCACCCCATCCCCACCACACCCCACCCCACCCCCGATAGATAATGATAGATAGATAGATAGATAATGCAAATAAATGTGACACTAATAATTGTACACATTAAAGAAAAAAATCTGTAAAATATGACAAAATTATGCATATTCATATTATTATGTATCTATTTATTCATTTCCCTATGTATTTATTTGGTTTTCACATTGATATATAGAAATAAAGAAATAATATTGTAGTGAGGGAACATGCAGGAACAAGAAGGAACCAAGACAGTTAACTCAGTAGATGTTTCCATCATCATTTCTGGAAAAAATACGGAGACCTCAACACTGGAACATAATTGGTTGGAAGTATTTTTAGTCTTCTGCCAATAGAACTACATGAGGCTAATTTGCTTGAGCAATTTGATTGAAATATGTATGACTGCAGCAGCAATGTGGTATGCGTACTGTAGTCATTCTGCAGATCCTTAAAATGGAGACTTTTAAAGGCTGAACAGTACAATTTGTCATTGTGGTCTGAAAACACAACAAATCAAAGTTGGCCCCTCCTCCTTGGCTAAGCTAACAGCTGGCAGTCAGTTTTTTCCTAGGATGGTGACAGAATGAAAGCGATTGCCGGGAAAAAATTGGCCAGTCTGCACCTACCTGTCCAACAGAAAACAGGCAAACACTGCATCGCTCTTCATCATCATCTTCCTCCTTTATGCTTGCCAGCAAGTGAAAGCCAACTGCATATTGCTTTTTACTGTAATCTGTGTTCTGCATCCGTGATTTTCGTAGCTACCTTTTGGATGTGGTGGTACCGATCTGGCAATGTGCACTGTGACTGGCTGGAAGCTACACCCCACTGCTCAAAGGCTAATGCCCAGATGAAAATCCAGGCAGGGACAGCATCTGTGCAGATACACACACTAACACACACTTCTAGTGGCTCAGAAGTAATGATTGAGAGGGAGAGTCTATACATTGATTTTTAGGAAAATCTTACTCAGTCTGCCTTAAGGGTCTTCTGGTTGCAATTTGATCATGTTGGCCCCTAACCCTAACCCTGCAGGAGGCCAGCGAGGCTTACCTGGTCGGCCTCTTCGAGGACACCAACCTGTGCAGACCGGGGGTTGGGGACCGCTGAGTTAAGGTGTCAGTGGAGGACGGATGGAGAAAAATCATTAAAACTCAACATATCTCTATTGTTTGACATCGGATGAAGACATGCCTCCAGTTTGGAGATATGTATAACTCACTGAAGTGTGTTGTTTTATTTTCTGGAGGCATTTATTCATCCGGTGTCAAACGACTGAGATGTGTTGAATTGTAATGAGTTTCTTCATACGCCCTCCATTGACTCCAATACAACTGACTCCAAAGTGAGATTCAGTGCTTCAATGACCTCTCCATCGTTTTCCTCTCCTTGGGTCCTGCAAGGGAATGTGCGCACATGAGGATGATGAGGCGACCACACAGGGACACGTTGCCACAGGGGCACCATGCTTTTGTTGGCGCGGCATGCGTCTGGTGATGCGTCTTGACGTGATTGCCCCTCTGCACATGGTTTACATGTTTTTCGTTTTCCTTGCATTAGGTGCGGTAGATTAATACACGTTTTACTTTCTCCCCGTCCACACCCTAAGTGACAGCCACAATCAAGTCATTTTCAAAAGAAAATGACTTTGAAATGTGGTAAAATTAATTGACATTTATTCCACCCCTCCTCAGCAGGGGGTGCTGCATCAACCTCAGCACCACCCTTCCCATGCCCTTGATTGAAGGTAATTCGTTTGATTAGTAAATTTTAACATTAAACAGTTATGTGAGTGTGGTTGAGTTTGGAGTGTTTCTGTTGTTGGAGTTATGCACCTTTTAGTGATAGGCCACACCCACAGGGAGTGTGATAGACCACACTCCCTTTTGGCCAATGGAAGATGGGTCAGCTCTTCCTTGCCCCGTGACCAAACTTTCCACAAAGTTTTGCCATGTTATCTTGTTGTGATTTTGAGCAATCATGAAAAGTTAATCTGCTGTTCCATGGTTCATGACCAACCTTTCCACAAAACCTTGTGGTGTTATGTGAATCTCTTTGGAAGTTATGCACCTTATTGTGATAGGCCACACCCACTGCCACACCCCATTTTGCCCAGCTGACTTGATCAATTCTTGGCCCATGACCAAGCTTGCCTCAAAATTTTGTCATGTTACATGAAACTGTTCTGAAGTTTTTTGTTATCGGTGATTGGCTCTGCCTATTGACCAATCAGCATGTAAAGTTAATCACCTCTTTTTAACTAACCTTGGCACAAAGTTTTGTTAAAAGCCTTTCAGAAGTGTTTGAGAGATACTGCTAACAAACAGACTTAAATGAGGCAAAACCATAACCCCCATCCAATTCAGCTGGCAGAGGTAATAACAATGCACAAAATGTATGGAACATTACCTGCTTCTGAATTTTTAAAAAGTAATGGAATTATGCGCAAATATTTTGAAACTGGTTACATCACTTCCCTCCCACTGAATATTCTTTGCCAGAGGGCAGGACTTTTCAACTGGTGGTCTGTGGCTCCCTAGTGGTCTGTGCAGGTATTGCAGATTGTCAGTGATGGAGTTTGAATGCTGGAAGTGATTTATTTATTTATGTTTATTTTTGCATTTATTTGCTTTTTAGTTAATCTATTTATTAATGTAGTTATTTATTACTGATTTTGACAGTTTTGTTTCTCCATATTTGAGAACATATTTGTACTTCTATCAGTCCTGATGTAATCTAGCAGAGGTTTACCGTTAACCACATAGTAAGTTAGCATTCAACCCATAAATGGAACTCATTATGTAAGGTCAGTCATAATGTATGAGGACATGGATGGTAACTGTCAGGGTTCAGTGTACAACCCAAATGCAGACACATAAGGCTGATCCAAAATTCAAAAACCAAGGCTATAGAGTTACACTGCCAGCTGCTTTATAATCTTCACATTTCAGACAAATACATTTTTATAGAAACTGAAAATCTTAAAAAGCATCTGTGTGGTGCATTACATTCAAAAATCCCATAAAGGTGCAGCTTGATTTGACTGCAGGACATCTGTTTTACCAGCAGATGTCACACACTTTGCACTTTGAATCAAGCTCTGAGTAATGAACTAGTTTTCAATACAATGTACCTTTTTGAATTTTTATGACAAAGTAACAGGTGCTGATTCATTTTCAATGAAAGCTGGCATTATGAAGCTACAAATGGATGCCCTGCACGGTGCTGCATGACAGGTGTGATGGGCTACAAAAAAAAAGTTGAGCTAGATTTAACTTTTTTAGTGCTCCAGTGAGGCAGTGAGGCATCAACCAGTCACATTTCTTCTTTCCCTCTCTTCTCTCCCAAAGATTAGGTCCACCCACTGACCTATATTAAAAATAACCACATCACAGAGAAACACTTCAACAATGACATCGTGTCATAAAGCCTTGTTTTGCCATCACTAAGGCTAGATCGACACAGATGGAAACAACTGGAACAAACTTGCAAAGACTAACTAAGACAGAGAAGTATATCTGCTAGAGGGTGTGCAGGTGAATTGGGCAGATAGACTGATGACTGAGTGTGGGGTGGTGCAGGAAGGTGGAGACAACAAAAAGGCTAAAAATGAATCAGGAACAGGGTCATATTGCATCATATCATTGGGGTACAAGATGTATAGTAAGATCTGGTCTGTATTTAAAGAAAGGGTAAATAGATATTACACAATCATAGAATACCAAGGCCACTGTCCATGGAGTGCACCCAAAGAGCACCATCTGCTGTAACATTCCAGTAACTCCAGTTACATTGCGCATGTGTCGTACCCCATAGCTTCCATTGGGTCAGACACTGTTTCTCAGCCTTCTTTTAATGACCTTGAGAACAGCAGGAGACTGAGGAGAGGTGGAAACAGACCACTGGACTGAAGCAGGAAGGGCTGGAAGTATGGGAACTGCAGAGAGAGACACAAAATGGAGATTGGATGGCTGAGAAAGAGAGGGAGGAAAAGAGAGGGAGAGAGCCAAACAAGAATGAGGAAATCGGGACCTTGACACCCTGACTGCTGGAATTCATTCCAGATGTTCAGCCCTATTCATTTTCCAGCTGACAAGTTTTAGTTTTGCGTGGGCATGTCTTCTGTGCACAAACAAAAAACATTTCTACACATCAAGTGAATGAAGTCTGAATGAAGACTGCAGACATACATCCAAATGAACACTGTAATGGTTACAGGAGCATAGAATAGAAGTGTTTTGCAATGCCATCTCAGTCTCCAGACTTGAATTCTATTGAAAACATCTTAACTAAGGAGAGCAATCCACTTGCACAAATCAAAGAATGCAGAATCTTGCAGTTTTGTACATGATGGAGCGGTCAACTCCAACCACATCAGACATTACAGTAAGAGTTAGACTCTCTGGGGAAAACTCACCAAATATTTATCACAGGAGTGCCAATAATTTAGAAATCTAAGTATTACAGAAAAAATTACTACTAAGTAAAATATGAATGCGTTTCAAACATTATTGTGTATACAACTCGTGTTTTATACACAAAAAGTTACACAATAAGTAATATTTTACAGTTTTTTAATCTAAGATATGACTCATTGAATACATTATTTTTTAGCCATTTTTGTCCATTTTGCCAATAATTTGATTGTTGAACACATTTATCTTCATCTCTGTCAAACTTGTTAACTATCGAAAACATTATTCAGCTGATCTTTGGCGATTCCCCTTTTTTCCATGCCTGCCTCTTTTTCCCTAAATACTGTTACACCTCTCATTTTGCTGTCAGCAGCAGGATGGGTATTGACAGCATGGGCCCAAGGACCGTTGTGGGGAGTCTTTCCCCAGGCCAGCTGGAATCCTACCAGAGGATGGAGCCCAAAACCCTGGGGGTGAGCAAAATGATTCACAGCTTCTACAGTCAAACCACAGACCAGATGGTGTATCCATCAATAACCCCAAACACACACATACAGTATGTAAATACAGGGGTGATGTTTATGGTGAAGTTTGTGGCCTAAGTTAGAAGGAGTCAGTTTTAGAAAATCAAATATATTTTTCAATCTCAACCCCTTCAGAATCAGAATCAGAATCAGACAACTTTATTTATCCCCTAGGGGCAATTCGGTTCAGTGTACATTAATGCACAGTTCAGAAGTCATAGAGCATATGGATCCCTTTGGTGTAGAATCTTGGGATCAAGGAAGTGGTCCCCAGCATCAATAGTGTCATCATATGAGGCAAAATGCCGACCACCATCTTTGTGAAGAGGTGGCTGTCAGAGGATGCCAATTCAGCAAATTCAAAGAAAACAGTATAGCTCATGTCCTTCTGTCTTACACCACAAAGTTATCAATCACCCCTCATAAGTTGTAGTTCATTCAAAGCTGGGAGCTAGAAATTCACAGCTCTTGTGATGTAATTACAACCTCTGTGTATTCTAGTGACAGCTTGTGCAGGTAATGTTTAAAATTGACATCTAACCATCTACCAAATTAGGTGTTTGATAAATGTAAATTCTCATGCAAACATGAGTATATATTGAAGATTAGAAAATTATTACATCTTTACAGCATTGTCTGCCATGATATTATAATGTACCGGATGTGAGGTTATGTGCTAAGGCTAAGGTAACAAGTTTTCAAGATGCAAATGAAATCCAATTTTCTGACTTGAAGTACTGTTCTATTGATTTTTTTTTTTCTGGTAGGAAGCTGGCAGTTCCTGAAGGCTGGATCAGAACTAAATGTGCCTCTCACCTCTTACTCTTCCCAGGCAATCCAGATCATTATTGGGGCATTAATTCTTTGTCTGAGTGCTTCAGTGCTACAGATCCATGAAGTCCACTTTACCGGAGATGTGGCTCTCTTCCTGATTGTGGTTATACAGGTCAGTTAGAAGCCAGCAGATAGAAAGCTTCTGATTCATTGTAGGCTGTTTCAGCTCAAACTCAATATACTGGCTATTGGCACTCAACTTTCACTGAACAAAAATGTACTCAAGGTTATGCATTTCCATAAAGGATGTGCTTAAATTTGTTGTGTTGCCCACTACTAGGTGACTTTATCTGGTGCGGTTTTGGTCCACAGTGGGAGGAGTCCATCTCTGTTTTGGGTGAGTCTCTCTCTTTCTCAGTGGCAGGCTCAGGCAGTTTGAAGGGCAGGGGCAAAAATATAAAATGGGCACCAAAAAGCCATGATGCATCATCTATGATGAAATAGTCTTCGTCCACTATTAACATTGGATGTACCCATTGTAAGGGCACCTGTCCTATAGCATCACATCACATTTTCTCCACTGGAGGATCATCCATTAAGAAACTTGCCACATTCTCACACACGTAGCTACACCCTTTACATTGCTGCAGCACATTTTATCCACTGGAGGTGCACTTCTCCATTAGAGGAGGAAGTAATTTATTAAAACTTATTATTATAATTTATTTGTTGCATGAAGGGGCACCCTAGAGGGTATTTGATCTTTTTTTCCCCATGTAAAAGGCAGATAGTGGACCACCTCCTGTCATTTTTGGCACCCTTTGTGCCAACAAAGTGTGGAAATAAGTGATTAACAAGTCTGTAATTAATAAATACTTGAAGTTTAACTATTTTCATATCTACTTCATGTCTCAAAAGTAATGAAAGAATCAAACATGTCAGAAGATAGAACATAGAACTATGTCAGAACATAGAATCTGGGAATTAAGGGGTAAAGATTTATGTGAATAAAAGACTTTTACATCATATATGGCAACCCACTGATGGACATTATCCACAAGGGCTGCTTACTGTTGAGAGTTTTCAGTTTAGCAACAGTAACAGTAAGAGTAGCAAACAAGGTGTTGTTTTCACATCTATGTGGAAGATGTGAAAATGAGTTCAGATGTGCTATAACACATTGCAACAACCAATTGATTCAACAGTGGTTGTATGTGTGATGGAAAAGAATGAGGTTCTGGTCATTTCTAAGAGTCAAGTAGATCTCATGATACATACAGGATGTTTATTGATTGAGCACTACAAGTGTGAACATTGTGTAGTACGACACATATTCTGAGGGTTGCTCACCGGCAAGCATTATTTAAAGGAGATATCCATACCTAAGTATGCTAGGAATCAGTGTCTATGTGTTTGTGTATTTGACGTCAGTCTGCCTGGCCTTGTCTCCCTACATCTGGCATGCCCCATACTTATGGCCTTAGTACCATAGAGACAGTACGTCTTATCAGTGCAACTGTTTACAGCGTCAGTACAAAGGCGGAGAGCAGCCCACAGGGACCTAAATGTGACCTACAGCTACCGAGCCTGACCCTGACTACTTGAAGCAGTACCTATGGATCACATTTGTGAGGGAAAATACCCTCACAGAATCTATTCTTGGAGAAAATCACTTAAGCATATACACTGCATAACTCCTTAGCACAGTGGTTTTCAGTCATGGTCCATTGTGAACTATATTTAGGCCTTTTCAACCAACAAGAAACTGGTACCGTTCAGGTTCACCAACCTAATTTTGAAACATTCTGAGCATTTTGACCAAAAATAAACTGGTTCATGACCTGAAAAAACTTGAGAAATCAAAGAGTGTTCAGTGGTCTGCCAAAGAAACATAACTATTGCTTTCAAATTGGACATCTCATCAATTTTAGGAAAAGATCTGAGGGAGTACTAGAAAATGTAAATTCTATCTTAAAATTGCTGAAGAGTTTGCAAAGGCTGGTTTCATTAGAACCCAGGACCAAATTATCAACAAGATAAAAAATTGAAGGGGAAGAGAAACTCCAAAAAGGACCTATTGAAAAGTGGCTCTGGACAGGGTAATATGGGGTAGTGTTATGAACTCCTTGACGGCGTGATGGGTCATCGACCAGCAAACCAGCAGACTGGACTCAGCCTTCAATGCTGGAGTCAGTGACCAGAGACTCGGCGACACTTCGGTCACAATGGTTCCACTCCAAACTGGTGCAAACGCTGGTTAGCACCTTGGTTCCAAGAATCCTAAATGGAAGCAGTTCAAGAACCGGAACTGTTGATTGAAAGAGGCATATATGCAGGTTTTCAGTGTAATCAAACCAAGGAAAGCCAACTGTACTTCTTCACACCTTCAGTTTATATTGTATATAATCACTACTATTTTCATCTGTAGGTGAAATGTGTCCTGGTGCTGCATCTAATCAGCGCTGCCTTCTCCACCGCTGCCCTAGGCCTGATGTCCAAACACCTCCCTTACCGCCAGGACTCCTACCACTGTGAACATTGCCGTAGATTGGAACTGCATGCTGTGGTATTGTCTGCAAAACACACACAGGCACCATGAGACTGATGAAGTTTAATTAAAGAGTTTGATATTAACAAGCAATTTATCAATTACACAGGGTAGCAACTACTCTTCTTTGCTGCTATGAATTGACTTAGCCGTGTTCCAGCTCTTCTCTGCTCTTATTTTGTGTGGCTAACCCATTGTTAGCCTAGCTCCAATAACACCCGCCAGGGACAATGAGTACGTTTACATGCACACCATATTCCTGTTTTAACCGGAATATTCACAATATTCCGGTTGCATACGTGTCATGTAAACACGCACCGAACCCGATTAAGGTCATAATGTAACGTGCCACTCACCAAATTCTCGCTGTCTCTGCTTTAGTGACTGGCTTTTATGTAGTTAAGTTACTCGCCAAAGTCAAGACTTTTCTCCACATTGGATATGGTCTCCATTTTCAAAGTTGTGTTTAAAAAACAGTTTAACACAAAATGTGGTGTCAGCAGTTTCAAAATTAACATGGCTCTTTTGCACAGCTATGTGGCAAAACACTTAACCGCTAGCATGTCTAACCATCTACCAAATTAGGTGTTTGCTAGCAAGATTATCAATAAATAAATAAATAAATGAAAATAAAAATTCCATTGTCTTTGAGAAAAATTTCATTCATCTGGATGTCTTGAAAATGCTAACAAATCAAGATAGATGGCATCATGACCTCTGCGGCCTATGAGCTCAAGCAAATATACAATGGACCAACACAAATCACAAATGCTGACCCCTTTTGGCTGTTACGATATAGCTGGTGAACCCGATAGTGTGGCAATATACAAAATTTGCTGAGCAGCAATGAAATATCTAGGGACTACACTTTCCTCATGACCCAGAGATGCCATAGATACATGGTGTCTGCCCAGTCAATTAATTGTTGAAGCTATTGCATAGATAAACATATGATCAAAACCTTAATAATAAATAATAGCCTGTTTAAAGGGATTATTCTGAATTGGATGATTTAATATCTACAAGTAAGATTTGAAAAAGAATGCCATCATGGTCACTGAAAGATGAAGACTACTGTATTCATGTAATTTCTCTCTCACATATAAAAGGGTTGCTCTTATACCTTAAGATAACACTACCTCTTGCAGTCAGTGGAAAACTAGAGTAGACATGAAATGGAGCTTTTTGCACATTGTATGACACCTTGTATCACATGGCATCCCAAGTGGTTTGAAACATATTATCTTGAATTGTTGGATGCTGAAAATGTGTGCTGAAGCATTAATTCTGAATTTAGATGCATGTGATACTGTTCTTGGAAGGAGAGGTACACATCTCCAGTGGGCACAACATAACACTCCAACCCTAATAATGTGAAGGACAAAAGACAAGATCACTGGTGATTCTATGAATTACTGTGCAAGTAATTGTGTTGTGAAGAGGCAGCCAATTTTGAACAGAATTTGAGAGCATGATAGATTTATCAACCAGTACACTAACATGTAAAGAATAGTCCCTCTCAATCCATCAAGTTACTGTGGTCAAAGATACACAATTCTAATATTAGTGCCCTTCAGGTATGCATGATTTTTTCGCTCATGGTCTCATATGAGACATAAAAAATTGATTTGATGAAATTAAGTCTCATCAGTGTATACAACTTTGTTCAGTATTTCGTAGTGATGATGAATTATTCATTTAATTTGTGCAGAGTGCAACTTGCCTAGTGCAAGAATGAAACAATGTTTGCAGGATTGCAGTCATCTTGGGCAAAATCAGCCTCTTTCCTCTCCCTCTTATATTTTTATTGTTTGATTTGATATCATTGAGAAACAGTATTACAACAATTACACAAAATAAAAATGAAAAAATATATACAATCATAAACAAATGTATTGCTGAATGTGAAGATGAAATGCATATTATGCATATTTTACCATAAAACCAGAAGCTTTGCTGGCCACTATGTGGTTTTGATTGCCTCTCCATTTCAACATAGCTCCCTTCCATATTTCAACTGCTTGTGATTCCATATGTGATGACACATATGGAAAAGACATGCAGCAAAAAAACGTGAATATATAAACTGGTTTTCTGTCAAAATTTCTAGTGACTGCAACTTGTATAAAAATACACTTTGCAAACTCTAGAAACAGTTTTCATGTATCATTGATGAGACATTTAAAATGTAAATTACATACATATATATAATTTATATAAAAATGTAAATGTAAAATTAGATCTATCTATCTATCTATATCTATATCTATCTATCTATCTATCTATCTATATCTATATATATATCTATATCTATCTATCTATATCTATATCTATATATCTATATATATATAGATAGATATAGATATATATATAGATATAGATAGATAGATATAGATAGATATATATAGATATAGATATAGATAGATAGATATAGATAGATATAGATATAGATATATAGATATATATATTTGTGACACTCTTTTTTATCTTTGACCACAGTTCGCCAACATGGTCTATTTCCAGTGAAACGACTAAATTATGCATGAGGGGAGCTATGTCAAAATGTGGTAACATCAAAATCAGTGGCCTACTTTTAACTCCATTTGGTCTGCAGTTAGGGAACACACAATTTTTGTGATTGTAAAAAGGAATTGTAAATTTCCTAACCAAACAAGGTAGGCATTATATAATAAGAGGGCACAACACTGAGAACACTGAGAATTATTGTTGTGTTAATGCAGTTTTCTTAAAGCGCAATCAAACCAATTCATATTCTGCACTACAGACTCTACTGTACCATGTTTCTTTGTTTTTACTGTCCACTGCAGCAACATTGTTTCAGGAAATGCACTGGGCTGATCGAGCAAAAGTGTAAAGTAAGTGACTAACCACTGTTGCCAACAAATCTTTTGATAAGTTGCTCTTTCAATATTATGTTGAGCAGCTTTCTATACTGTTTGTAGAAAAAGAAAATGTCTAACTGATAGCATATCCTTAACTGACCTTTTAAAGATACCAAGATTAGAAATTTTTGAACCATGAAGCTATGCAGAAGTAAGCAAAGTATAAAACATTTCAGATTTCTTGTATTTATTTTGCTGCTCTTCACACCACTTCACATTAATATAAGTGATATCAGCAGTGTCACAGTAAAAACCTACATGTTACATCTGTATCACAAAGTATCTGCCTTCTGAAATGCTTCGCTATGGCTATTCCCACAAGGCCCTATCATGTCTCCCTGACTTTTGATGTACCGGCCAACTAATCACGTGGTATAGACAGTGTAAGTGCAGCTCCTCTCCCTTTTACACCCAGCGATCCTGAGCAACATTGTACTTTAGAACAGATCTTCTATCAAGAACAGTGGAGTTGCTCACCATCTGCTGTGGCTGATGCTACATGTCAGTCCTACATGTGTCCTCTTGCTGCTGAGGATTACAGTTACGCTTACTTCCTGTGTCAGGGTTCCAGCCATCAGCAGAAGGTACTCTCCTGCCTATAGTGTGTCAGAATCCCCCCTAGTGGACCAGGAACACCAGGTTGCTTTCTTTGATGAGCCCAACTCTCTCCCTGCCAGTCAGGAGCAGACACAGGAAGAGAAAGACAGAGAAAGAGCCCTGAAATTATTTCTCACTACTCCAATTGTGATGTCTCCAATTGTGCTATACAATCACTGGATCATTTGATCAGTGAGGCTCGTCCCCCAGGAGACACAGGTCTCTCTCCCTGTCTGTTGCAGCTTTGCCACCCACGATCTCTGGTTTTTGTGTGTGGTTACATGTTACGTTGAGGTCCATGTTGGGTTAGAGAGGCAGGAAGGGAATGGACTATGTTAGGGATATTGGGAACACAGGGAGATAAGGTGCAGGAGGTACAGGGGAAATAGGTTATTTATATAACACAGGTTTATTTTATAGAATATAGTTGTTGTTGTTGTTGTTGTTGTTGTTGTTGTTTTTATAGTTATAATTAATTGACATGAAGTAATATAAACTAGTTTACATTCTACATACTCCGGTTCAGTAGGTGGCGGTATTCACCTTCAAGTTAAGATTGCAATCCACCAATAAAAACCCAAAGAAGAAGAAGAAGAAGAAGAAGAAGAAGAAGAAGAAGAAGAAGAAGAGGTCCATGTTGAAACAAGTAGCAACTATGTCTGTACCTGGGGAAGGAACTTTGATAGTGGTTTGTCCAGCCAGCAACAGACCTGTTTGCATTCTGCAAGAATACCCTGTGACTCTTCAGTTCTCCCTGACACCCACTGTCAAAAGCCTCTTTGGGGGTGGATGCATTTGCAAAACCACCTGCTCCTTCTGCTGCTGCATTGGGTAAGGGCCCAGCAGCTTTCAAAGTCTGTGGTGGCTACAAACAGCCTCAGGGCCAAGGAGTAAGCAGACTGGGTCCAGCTGGTGATTGTACCCCTGTGGTTGATTCCAGCACTGGACCAGCAATCGGCTCTGATCCAGGCAATGGTGTTTCCCCCATTCAGGGTCTCCAGCTGATAACTTTGCTGATGAGAGGGATCTCCTAGGTGATATGGTCCTCTCCTCATTGGTGATTGACACAATTTGGTCATCTCGCACTCCTTCAACAACCTGAGTATATGGAAGTTCCTGGATAATGTTTAAGTTAAGTCCAATGGGGCTTCTCCCAGTTCATGCTCTTTGGACCTGGTGTTCACATTCCTACAAGAGTTTTATGAGTCTTACAACTGTCTTTCCATGCTGGGAGTGTTGTGGCAGTCATTACCACTGACCACTGTGGCAAAATTATTTGGGGGGGGGGGGTTTACCAAGGACATCCAGCAAAGAGTCTTAAAGGTATGTGGTACGCGCTCTACTTTGAGCCACCAGGGCAACTTTTCCATTTTCTGTGACTGCTGGCTGTGACCTGTGCCAAGCGAGCAGGAGATCTTTGCCCTTCCTCCACTTGTGCTTGACCATTTGAAATGACGATGGGAGTAGCTGAACCTCGACCAAACTCAACTTTTCAGCCAAAGGTTATAACCTTATCTTTAACACTTCATGAATTAGGCTGCATGCCTTCTCACCTCCACTGAATCAGGACAGTTAAACTCGGAGGGTGTACTTGTTCCTTGTACATGCACTAGCTTGTTATGTGAGACACATGGCAGGTTGGAACACTACTGACTTTTTGTGTGTTATGGGTCAAGAGAATATAGTGTGGCTTTTTCAGCCCAGCAGTTAGCATACTGGCTTTGTGAGGCCATTTTGCTGGCATATGAGAGGCCATGGATTTCTCCTCCATCTGGGCTAAGAGTACATTCCATCAGAGGCATTGCTTTCTCAGCCTAGTAGAGAAAAGTTGCAACATCTTTGTATTCCACCTGCACTTCTGTACAGTCATTTTCTTCAGAGGGTGACTGCATCTTTGTTACAGGACATGAGCTGCACTTCCATTGTTGTTATATTCATAGTAAAGATGATTAAATCTATCACATGACTGGTTAGTAGGTGCATCAAAAGTGTCACGTTGCCAGACCAGTGCCCAGGGGTATTGGCAAATAGTGAAGCCTGTTAGAGTGCCATAGCCATTCTCATAGGACTGTATTACATCCAGGTGACATCAATTTCGTAGCATAGGAAAATCACAAATTATTCATGTGTTTTCTTCCCTTATCTGCTTGCGGATTGTTCTGGCTAGCTACTGATTGACGGGATCTTGGGAACACTGGTGATCTTCCTAGTGCTGGAGCTGTTGATCTGTATCACTGCTATGTTGTTTGGACTGAGTGTCCAGGCTGCTGGAGGAACTCAGGTGAGCTTTGGTCGTTCAAAGGAAAAATCAATCCTTAAATACTTGTGTTAAATTTAATCGTAGAACATTTTTTAGCTTCTGTATAGTGTCTAAATGTTGGTGTGAGTCACTTTCAGAGACTTCTTTTTGAACCAACATTCAACAATCATACAGGGAGAAACCATTGTAAAATGGGCAGATTCTCCACTGACAGTAACCTCAATAAACCAGAAAGAAATGCAACCACCAACACCAATCTTTTATTTTGAGTGAGTCGTGCCCCTTTCCCTCTTTTCTCAAAGAGCAATAACTGTCAGCTTTATTACTCTCTACACACCTAAAATCCAGATTATTGTTAGCTTCATATACCTTCAATAATTTGTAAAGTAAACAAGAAAAAGTAAATACATCACTGGAAGAGGGGGAATGATTTACAGCATCATACGGCATATATTGTATTAAGCGTCAAAATATTGAAAAATGGTTGCAAGTTCTTCTTCTTGTAATCTTTGCAGTGTCTGTAATTGTATTGAGAGGATCCAAAGAATCTTAAGGAGATGTGTCTTGATCCGGCCTCAGTTTTTGGAAGGCCAACCAGGCCTGAGGCCTGTACCATAAAGCTGGATTTCAGCTTAGCGAGGTAACTTCAGGGTTAACCCTGGGTTTTCTGTACCATGAAGGTGGTTTATTTTTTATTGGGGTATGTTGCCGTGGTAACATACACTCAACACCTAAACTGCTCCGGAGCAGGTTAAGTTCAGGATAAGTGCCCAGCAGGTATAAAAGCCCCACCTGCTGACCAATCAGTTCTCTTGGAAAATGGCCTGCCCATTTGATGTGAACCCAGTGGATCGAGGTGCACAATCTTTTTTCCAAGTTAGAGTATTTTTTTCCCTTTCTTCTTCTTCTTTTATAAAATTAATACATTTTACTTAGACTTCTTATTTTAATTCTGTCTGTTTTTCTCTCACATTTTTTCAAGTTTGAAGAGAAGAGGAAGAAGGAATTCTTCTTGTTTTTTTGTTTTGTTTTGTTTTGTTTGTTTGTTTTTACTCATGACTCAGCACTGTCCAACCAAAAATTGATCTTGTATTTTTGAAAATAAATGAGGGGAACTTAATTCAGAGGGTTAAATAAAAGTCTAATAAAATACACATATGAGTGGGAGACACATTCATTTATTGAACACACAAATGTTACCGTAGTCAGATCTACTTGTGCCGTCATGGTGGGGAAGTCAGATTATAATCCCACTAATTTACGCATTACGGCTCAGGTGGATTTTTCCTTGTCTGCGATTGGTCATATGCAGCAAATGCCGCCTTTTTATGTGAGCGCACACAGATCTAGATTGGAAAAGCCTGGGTTGAATTAGCGAGTTGATAACCGGCTTTATGGTACCGAAAATCAGGATTGTGGATGCCTGGTTAAGTGAAGCCAGATAACTAAGAGAAACCCCAGGTATGTTAATCCAGCTTTATGGTACAGGCCACTGGAGTCAGGCTAATGCTGTTGGCCACTGAGCAACTCCACTGTTTATGTTGAGGGTGCAGTGTCTTGCACAGTGTCTTGTTGAAGTTCCCTTGTGCAAAACACTAAACCCCAACAGAATTAGTGGAGCAGCTCAGTGGTCAGTAGTAGGAGACTGGGTCACACTGGGCAGCTGGTCATACCAAGATACCCCAAGGGCCATGGCGTCAAGTGTTTTCCCCCTTTGTGTTTCCTACAGGCTCCCAGCCAGCAGCCAGTCTATCCACAGACTCGCCCCCCAGCAGTTCCAGCAGTTCCAGCTGTGCAGGCTGTTCAGGCTGCTCCAGCTGCAGAAGAGCCAGCTGGACCAAAGGTACCAAGAACGTAACAATTATTAAAGGGATAGTTCACCCATTTAGAAAAAAAAAAACATATTATTTCATTCACACCCAAGTTATTACGTAAGACAGTAGTGGTACTATCTTCCTCTCATTGTTACTGAGTGCTGGATACTGGCTGGATGCTCTAAATGCTAACTGTTAGCCTCCTAAGTGAATGCCAGTGAGTCATTTATCACACCACTTGTTCACCAAGCACAAGGCTGTAATATGAAAAGCGATATTTTTCCCCTGTTTGGTCCAAAACCTGCCTCTTTCAGCTCTCTGTTTAAGCTAATAGCTAATGATTGTTTCCAAGCTGAAGTGAGTGCAGGACAGTGAGGGAGAGAGAGGACAGACCACAGGAGGAGCAAATACTGAGCTTTTTATTCTTTCAAACAGTCTGTCAGGATATTAATGTCAGAAATAGTTCAGATTTTACTGATATTTTGAATTTGTCTCTAGATAGATATCTATTTTTATTTATTTTTTTTCATTTTAAATTGCATTATTTTGTGGCATTGTTTTATTTCATTTTCTTATTTAATCTAAAAGGGACAGTGTACAGCTCAAACATATACTGTATGTCACTATTTGATGCCATATCTTGCTTTGTTTTTTGTTACAATAAATATAATAAAGTTTTTTGAAGAATAGTTTGATGTAGTTGGATTATTCAAGGTATTTCCTGTAGTTTTAGAGCTTATTTTGAGTTTCTAGTTCTTGTAAAGCTACTTTGATGGACTGTAGTGGAAATAAAACAGTGAGCAAAGAAATTTAGTTAGAGAATTATTGCTTTTAATAGCATTATTTAAAACACATGAACATGCTGAGCGCTCAATGCTGTATGGCAAGTTTCAAAGGAGCGTTAGAAAGAGAGAGGGAGATACAGTCGTGCCAGACAGCAATTTTTTCATGCCCCTAACCCTAACCCAACACAGGACGAACTGGCACAGGACAAAGGGAAACTCACCCTGCGTTCCAAATCACATACTTATACTTTTTACTTTTAGTGTGTACTGCAGCTGCCCTTACAAAGTATGTAGTTTAGTATGAAATATGCATGCATATGCATACTATTGGGACACACTACATACATCATCCCTGAAGTCCGACCCTCTCGCTCACTTCCGCCGCCGTCCGTAGCTCCACATTTGAATGTTGTTGTCAAAATGGCACTGCTGTTTCATACTGCACTGTCCTCTGTCATATTTCTGATCTTCTGTCTTCCTGTCGCTTCTGCTGTCACTGAGCGAGTTTTGTGAGATATGTGTGTTTTGTTGTCGTCCGTATGTGGGCGTGGCTTGTACACGCAACTCAGTCAGTGAGACGTAATGTCCGCTGCACAAAGGATTGTGGGTCAGAATGGCCAGAGCAGCATGCTGAAATCCATACTGCGAAATCTGACCGGATATAGTAGAACATCCTGGTACTCTTGGCATACTGCATCTGACATACTATGTATTGGGACACACTAAATCTTTTTTTTCCCTACTAAATAGTATGATAGTAGTACGCAGGGCTGGACTATATATACACACACAAGGTAATGGGAACAGGTGGAAACCATCAGGGCGGGGCAGACAATCAGACCAGTGGGAAACACACAAGGGGAAGGGCAAGTGACCTGAAACGAGAGGAGAGTAAGACTTCAAAATAAAACAGGAAGTCACGAGACAACAGACACAACAAAACATAATTACTTGGACATGACACTTATCAGCAGCACCGTCTCCCCAATTATGACCTTTAACTTTACCTCAGACATCAGTTAGTCCTGTCTGGCCCATAGGTATTCTGTGGGTCATTAGCACCTGGAAACTGGCCACAAAGACCCCACTGAGGCACAATCAAAGATGTCATCTAAGTCACAATGGAAATGCAACATGCACGCCCACATCTAGCACGACAGTGGAAAGCAGGCTAGTAATGGTGAGAGGAAGACAGCATCACTACTGTCCTACATAATAGCCAAGGGGGGACGTTAAATAATATCACATTTTTCAAAATGGGTTAAGCAGTATTCAAAGATTACTTTGTGTTAATTATATTTTCTGCATTTTGAGAAATACAAAACACTGTTCATGGTTTTGTTGTACTGCTCTCTGTCAGCAGGTGGCAGTAGTTGTGACTGAGCCTGAGTTGGAGCATGTGGAAGAAATCTCCACCCCACCCACTGAACCACAGGTGGAACCAATAGAGGTTGCTGCCGCTGAACCATAAACCCAATACTTCAGTCCATGCTGAATTCATGTCATGTCACTTTTACTGTACATATCAAATGGAAAAGCCGTTCACATCAACATTGTAGTAGTAATAAGAAGTAGGACATGTAGGAATTTTTGGTTGCTGTATAGTACATTGTGCAAGTGTGTCTATACAGGCAATAAACAGGGCAGCAAAGCCGCCAATAGCAGCTGGCCAATAAATATTATATAAAATGATCAGTTATATTCACAGTAATGGAATCACCTCTACTCACATTAATGTACGTTTGCATTTTGTTTATGATTGTAATTCGTAAATAAAAATTAAAATATGGTGTTCCAACAAGCTGAATGTTTCAAAGTTGTAGCAATGCAAAGTTTTCCTGTTCTTCCACTTGTGCCAATATGATCTGAGCATGGCATCAGGGTTATAGTAGCATTGATGCATGTGTTGTGTGATGCATCCTCATGGCACATTTCATGGTATGAGTCAAGTATAATAAAGATAGATAACCACATTACATATGCTGAAGCAGAGAAGAAAACCCAAGGGTATTAATCATTTTCACATACGTAACTATTCTTTATTCACAAAAAGTGATGCGTAAATTTTCTGTTAATTAAAAGGACCATACTGGTAATTTTGAATGTTTGAATGTTTGTTTCACTATGATTTACTTGCATTTTACATTGCAACAAACATTTTGCAAATACTGCAGCACCACTAAAAACTTTTATAAGATACAATCAGAATTGATTTTCAAATTTGAATTTTTGGTTGAAACAACCACCTTATAATGTTCTGATGTTCTAATGTTCAGATCATTCTGCCTAAAGTCATCAAAGCACAATGGTGCTGCTGCTTTTAGTAAAAGTAATGTGGACAACTTTATTATGGTGATGGAATACTGGTGTCAAGAAAGAAACATATGGCAAACTCTTCAGGTCAGAACTCAGCAGTCCACTTACACCTCAAAGACAAGGACCTTTTAATGATGACAAAGTCCAAAGAGGGGTGAAGGAAGCCATTGTTGTCAACATTTTTTTTTGCTCTCTCCCCCGTGCACCTTGTTGTTTTTGTTCGACCTTGGCCATGTTGTTTTCTTTTCTACATCCAAAATAAAGTACACTACCTCTTTCACACATCCACTTACTAAACTACTGATCTTAATTCAATTCAATTTTATTTGTATCATCATCATAACAGAAGTTATCTCAAGGCACGAAACCCAACAAGAACCCAAAGGCACGAAAAAGCATTAAGCATCATGGACGATAACACACACCCAGCACACACAGCCTGTTTGTCCCCCTTCCATCTGGTAGAAGGCTACGCAGCATCCGAGCTAAAACCACCAGGCTCAGGGACAGCTTCTTTCCGGATGCAGTGAGGCTGCTCAATAACACACCATCGGTCTGGCGACAACATGGACACTAGAAAATGTGCAATACAATGGACAATACAAACACACACGTGTCAGTGTTATAACATCAGTGTATAGATACATTCTCAGTTCCATGTATGAACAAACACACGTGCAGTACAATTCATTCATTTACAATCTACCTCTGCTGCTGCTGCTGCTATACTTTTGCACTATTTATTAGAACAGTGTCACTTTTATGGCATGTCACTTTATTTATTTATTTATCTTATTTTATTTTATTTTCTATTACCTATCGAGCTGCTGCTGAACCCCGAATACCCTATTTCGTTACTATGTATGTGGAAATGGCAATAAAGCTCTCTTGACTTGACTTGACAACAAATGAACCAAAATCTCCCCCATAAGCAAGCTAGCCTTGCTCAAGGGGGGGGGGTTATACCCTTTTAACTGGGTAGGAAACCTTGAGCAGAACCTGGCTCTAACTCCTGTGTCTCCACTTTGCTTTGATGAGCTGGGCCACGGGCATTACTCTTTCAAATGTGCCTACATACAGTGAAACAGTAGAGGGTGCTAATGATGGCTTCCATGGATACACACATCATTTGTATGTACGCAGTGCCTTCAAAGTCAAAAAAGTTGTTATAAAAGACAACGGAGCTTACCAATAAAGTCATCAGAAGGGATGATGTCATGTCATTGCTGCAGTGTTTCAGCAGTGTATTCAATAGTCTCCTCCTGTGGTATGTTCATGTTACAGATTCAATGTCAAAAGTGAC
This sequence comes from Myripristis murdjan, assembly GCF_902150065.1. Classification (NCBI taxonomy): domain Eukaryota; kingdom Metazoa; phylum Chordata; class Actinopteri; order Holocentriformes; family Holocentridae; genus Myripristis; species Myripristis murdjan. The sequence continues at coordinate 30,239,866 of NC_043990.1, read as the reverse complement.
GAGGGACCACTGACGTCAGCGCAGTGTCACCCAGGCTAGTGATCAAATCAGAGGATGCTCTTACGAAAAACATTCAGAAACTCTGAGAGTGGCTCTGAATATTGAGGTGTTACTGGAATCATTTAGTCCACTAGGTGCTGGTTTTTGGGAGCCCCTGCTGGTCTGGGACCCTAGGGACCCCATGCTAATGACATTTTATCTTTAAATAAATACATATAATGAATAATTAAATACCTTTTCCCTAGTTGATGTATAGATGAGTAGAAGACAACATGCACACCACTTCTGTTGTCTCTGTTGTGTGGTGCAGAAAATCAAAGTCCCTGAAGATCCAATTCCAAAGAAAAAAATCAATTCCCCTACACACTTTTTCATCTCTGTATTGATTTATTATCAGGGAGTTAGTCAAGAAGAACCTTCCTCAAGACAGGTTCTTGTACCTGAAACGTCGACTAATTCCCTGAAATAAAGGGGTAAAAAAGGAGCTGACTTCTTCGGAATTAGCTGAGTTACTGCCAGAAGAACCTAGCAGCAGCTAAAATCTGTTTGAAGATAATATGCTCTGTAAATCCCAAATAACATTCTGTACTTAAGAATCAATAACACAATAATTAATTCCTTTTATTGTCATATTTAGTGGTGTTTGCCATGTACAGCTGACCAGCAATCTTCTTTCTTTTTTTCATCCTTCAGCTGATTGCTGAAAATGACAGTCACCAGCAGAGAGCAGCAGTCTGTCAGACTGGATATGAAAAGCCTTTATTCCTGACTGATGTTACCAGTGTCAGATGGATTCACTTCCAGAATACAAGACTTGTGGAGTTTTGATTTAATCTGATATTTTAGTTAATGTTGAAAAAGGCTACCTGATTTTAGCTGATGAATGTTTTTAAATTTTTATTTTAAAAAATTAAAAATAAATGCACAGTAACAAGCTAACTAAATCTCAGAAGTTTGGGATTAAAGGGTTCAGGTCAGAAATGTAATTAATATTCCAAAGTGAGTTGTGCTTTCAAAACAGCATGAACAGAGTGGGAGAAATTGGCTGAACACACACACAGGGCCGATGAGGATTTCAGTTTTGGTTGAATTTATTGTTAAAAAAAAAAAAAAAAAACATCTGTTACATGAACATTACACATTACATTTTCAAACAAGCCAATGTATTTGTTTCACTGGGCTTGATGGACAGGTGTAACTGTTCATTATCTACACATGGCAAGAGAAGGAGACTCAGTGCCTACTAAATATGTCACTTAGAGGAAACATACTGAGCATTGAGGCACTGTGGTAAATGATAGGAGACAGATCCATTGATGAGTATGAGACTTCTTGTCCATCAAATGGGAGAAAAAAGCAGGTCAAAGTCAGACCCTGAGATACCAACCTGCTTTCTCAATCTGTCAATAAGGATATTATGATCAACAGTGTCAAATGCTACACTTGGATGGAGCAACACAAACACTGAGCATTTTCCCTGACAACAACTGTTTCTGTGCTGTGGTGTTGATGGAAAGCAAAATGGAACTTCACGTCAGTATTATTTTCCAGCCCTCCCTGCAGCTGCCCTGCCACAACCTTCTCCAGGACTTTAGTAAGAAACATTCATTTAGAAACAGGTCTCTGTTTGGAGGGAACAGGAGGGTCAGTATCCTAGTGCTATTGTTTCTACAACTTCTAAGATGAATTTAATTGATAATTTTGTCATTTTTTCACGATACATGGTCACTTTAACACATGTAAGTTTTATCTGTATAAACCTGACATCTGCTGTACTTATTTTTAGCATCAAACACATATTTCTACCACTGTTTTCATGAAATAATATTTTCATATGGTGGCTTATCTTAAAATAAATGGCCTCCTTCATGCTGCAAATTAACAACCAGGAGTCATGTGTACTGTAGTGTGCCCATGGTTGTGTGTGGTGCCACCATCCACAACCTATGCAAGGCACTCCCATGTTTATGGCTTTTATCTGGACAACATCAAACTGGATAAGAAATGATGGCTGCTTAATACAAATGTCAATTAACTGTCCACAAATAACATACTTGAGTGACACTTCCCCCTTTCCTTCTGACATTGATGAGCTTCTGAGGGAAAGAAAAGTGCAGTTTGTTCTCTGTGGGGAAAAAAAATCTCCACGAAAAGATAATCTTTTATTTTTACTGTAATTATTTGCACTTATAGGTTGCGTTGCTAAGTTTTTCTACTGTTTTGTGGCAAACAAATTTATATTACAAATTTACATTACACAAACCTAGTTATTGGTGTCACAAATGTGTAATATGAAGAAAGAAAAAGAATACAAGATTCAATATCAACCTTAAAGGTGTCATACATTAAAGACAAGACCATTAGGGCCATTGTTTATTGTAGCAGGCAATAGGTTATTTGTATTTCAGGCTCATTTGTACCCCTAAATCATACTTACAGAAGTGCTTCACTAGACCATGCTTAAATTTTATTAAGCACTATTAGAATTACCACATACCATTTAGATGATGTCAGCAGCATCTATATGTCAAATTTTAGACCTCAGGGCCAAACACTGTGGGAGCTAGTGAGGTTTGAGTTTGTAGTATCACTGACATTCCCAAACCCTAACCTTAACTTGGTGCGCCTCCAGTCCAGTGGACTTTAACAGGTTACGCAAAGGCTTAGT